>NC_141142.1:58213616-58528929 GCF_053477565.2 Lygodium microphyllum | reverse complement strand
TTTTGGAATGCTTTATTGCAACTTCTAATGCTCGAAGATGTACCTGAGGCAACCCATAAACGCAAGTTTATGTCTGGCTTACTTGAACATTTTTATGTGGAGGTGAACATGTTCAAGCCAACGACTCTCGAAGATGCAATTTCCTTGGCTCATGACACTAAAGACAAAATTCGAGGACAAGAGAAGCGACCACAACAATTTCAAACTAATGGTAACTTTGGTTCAAAACTATTCAATTCAAATTTTCGAAGATTCAATCAAAACCATTTCCTTCCATCTTCATTCAGTAAATCTTGGATACGACCCTCTACTTTACCATCAAACACAAATCCAAACCCTAAGTCATCTTTACAGCCAAATTCCAACATTCTTAAACTTCCCTCTATTACCAATAATGTATCTAAAGCCAAACCTATAGTCTGTTACAAATATCATCAACCTAGACATCTAACATCGAATTGTCAATCCAAAAAGCCAATTGTTCACATCAACTATTTGGAAGCAACAGAAGATGAAGAACATGAAGAAATGCCAGATTTCATGGAAGACGATGACGATATCGGTACTACTTCAGATACTTTACCAAGTATGCCAAATCCCCATTCTTTATTAACAATGAAATGTCTTGTGCATGGTAGAGAAAAGATTATTTTACATAATGATGGGAGCACACACAATTTTATCTCTGCAAAATTGGTCAAAGAATTGAATTTACATATTGTTTCTACATATTATCTCATCAAGGTTGCATTCTTAGGCACTAGATACAATGGAACACAAGAAGTGCATGACTTAGAAATTAAAATTGGTGACTATGTTGAACGTAGAAATTTCTTAGTTGTGCCTTTGCAATCTAGTGACATTATCTTAGGAATGCCTTGCCGTCATCAGCACAATCCCGATATAGATTATTCCATGCATTCAATGAAGATTCATTCTAATGGGAAACAAATCACATTACATGGTATGCACACTTTTGATAATTTTCCATTGTTTAGTCATACACATGCTAAACGTGCATTACGAAAAGGTAGCGAATCCTACTTAATATGGGTGAATGAAATTGAAGCTAAAGAAAATCAGATGCTTACCACCCATATGTCCCGAAGATCACAAAATAGACATAATTCCTGGATCACAACCACCATGTAAAGCACCATATAGACATAACCAAATTGAACAGAAAGAAATTCAAGCCCAAATTGAAGAATTGTTAACCCGAGGACTCATTAGACCTAGTAGTTCTCCATTTGGTGCACTTGTCCTATTTAGTAAAGAAGAAAAACAATACCTATAGGATGTGCATTGATTATCGTGCCCTAAATAAGATTAGGTATCGGCCAATTCAAAATTGCTTCTATCTTTTTAGGGTCAACTTTAATACCTTCAGATGAAACAATATGTCCTAGGTATTCAATTTGTGTTTGGAAAATTTCACTTTTTTCAGGAGTAGCATATAATTGATTCTCTTTCAATATTTTGAAAACCAAGGATAAATGTTCATAATGATCGTTCTCATTCTTACTGAAAACCAATATGTCATCAAAGAAAACAAAAGCACAATGTTGATGCTTCAAAAATATGCGATTCATCATACGACTGAATGTGGCTGGTGCATTAATTAAACCGAAAGGCATAACAAGGAATTCATAGTGTCCAAATTGCATTTTAAATGCAGTTTTGAAAATATCAGATGTGTCCAATCGTACTTGATGGTATCCAGATTTAAGATCTATCAGTCCTTATGCAAGATTCCCATCTCATAGCCTACTCTAGCTACAAACTTAAACCCTCTGAACTTAAGTATTCTACCTATGATAAGGAATTGCTGGCTGTAGTACAAGCTTTATGTCAATGGAAACACTATTTAATGGGATCTGAATTCATGATCAAAACTGACCAACAAAGCATTAAATATCTCCTTAGTCAATCAAAAATATCTGACTGACACATTAAATGGGCTACTTTTATTCAAAGTTTTCATCCACTCATACAATATCAACCCGGAAAAGAGAATGTTGTTGCCGATGCTTTAAGTAGAAGACTCACTATTCATAATATCTCTGTGATATCTTTTGACTCTCTTTTCCCTATGAAAGATACCTATGACCAAGACCCTAGTTTTCAAGTTGATTGAAATAAATTAGTCGCAAATAACTGGATTCCCATTGATTCATTGTCTTACGCTGATGGATTTATGTTCTATGAAAAAGGTTATGTGTAACTGTTCTATTTCGATCATTTGTTTTGTTTGAAATTCATTGTCTCCCATACCAAGGCCATTGAGGAATTATTTCTACTTTGCGTACACTGATTGAAGATTTTTATTGGCCACACATGGAATCTGATTTATCTAACTTTGTATCTAAATGTTTAATTTGCCAAAGAGTTAAACGACACCATGGTAAACAATATGGTTATTAATGCCTTTACCAATTCCAGAACGACCATGGGAATAGATCTCAATGGATTTTATCACTCGTTTGCCTAACACTAAAGCTAATCATGGTATGATTTGGACTATTGTCGATAGGTTTAGCAAACAATCATATTTCATTCCATGCAAGAAAATGTTAACTGCATCTCAAGCTGCTCAATTGTTTTTGAAAACTGTTTCCACTTATCATTGTTTGCCAAAATTTATTATTTCTGACCGAGATTCTAGATTCTGCAATAATTTGTGGATTACTTTGTTTGCTAATTTAAGAATAAAGATTGATTTTTCATATGCATTTCATCCTGAAACAAATGGGCAAACAGAAGCTACTAACATTACCATTTTAGATCTTTTGCGTGCATACACAATTTCAAAACCACAAACATGGGATACACATTTACATTTACTTCAGTTTGCATACAATAACACACCACATACAGCTACACAGAAAGCACCATTTGAAATTATTTATGGATATAGATTGTCTACACCTGTTACATCATTGTCAAACAAAGTTCAAGCTGCTGATGATATTGCTAACATGCATGCTACTATTTTTTATGAAGTTAAAGATATGATTGCGAAAGCCTAGCAATCATACACAAAACAAGCCAACAAGAAAAGAAAAGCTATGAGATTCAAAGTTGATGATTATGTTTGGTTACGTATTGAAAAGCAAATATTACAAAGTGTTGACAAACACCCTGTTGTAAAGTTAGCCCCTAGATTTTATGGACCTTTCAAGATCATTCACAAAATCAATGACAATGCATTTAAACTAGAATTACCACAACACTGGAAAATCCACAACACTTTTCATATTAGTTTATTACGACCTTTTAGAGGCCAATTACCTGTACATCTTGCCTATGAAAACCCTCCTTTGCTAGAAGAAGAAACTGAAATCCTTGAACCTGAAACTATTCTAGATACTAACTTTATGACCACTAGAACTGGCCGTAGATATTCTAGATATTTGGTTAAGTTTAAAAACCATCCTATTGAAGAGGCCCAAATGGATGCACGCTCAAGACCTAAGTGCTTACCCCTCACTGCTAGCTTCACATTGAGCTAATAGCAATTGAGGACAATTGCTATCCCACCCCGAGGATATGATGCTAGGAGGCATATTCCACGATGGATTACGTGAGGTTTTGCGGTGGATTCCGTAAAATTATATTTGTTGCTGGGGCTCATACACAAGGTAGATTCCTTGTGTGAAAAGTCGATGGGGACGCATGTCCTTTTCGGGCGTCTTGTTAATTTAATGTGCAAGTGGGTGATTCCATAGCGGGTGATTCCACAAAATACATATTTAAATCAATGGACGTTTATGAGTTTAGAGTACGCACTCATAATAAATTAAGGTTAGGATTGAGTTCTAACCAATTTATTTATTTTGTAGCTGAAGACTGCTAGGTATTCACTTTTGTCGGTTTAATTTTATTATTTTCTAACAATTATGAATGCTTCAGTTGATATGTAGAGCAGGCAGCGGTGGCGTTGGGAAGCACTGGGCAATAGCATGTATTCAAGTTATTTAGAAGAAATTATCATTTTTTATGGGTGCGCATCTTAGGCGTGGCGCCAATATTTATTTTGACGTGCTTATTTATTGAAGTGCTTGACATTTATTTATTATTTTGTATGCGCATGGATACACGATTTAAATATTTGTTATTAGACATTGTATTTGGACACAGCTCGGCTCTTTGGGTGCCCAACCGCTTTATTCTTTAGTTGGACAAAAGCAAACACAAAAGCTAAAGTGTGTTAATTGTATATTTGGGCTATTTTTTAGCTTGGAGATGAATAATATATTAAATACATGCTTTGTGGAGTGCTCACACAAGAAGCCATGGGGGGAGATTGTACCCAATTGGTCTTTTTGCTTCATGTCGTGCAAGTCTTCTCTCTTGTTTTTTGTGCAAAAGTAGAGTTCTTTTGTTCTTGGGGACCTTCCGATGCTCGCTACGTACGTATACAACATCCGATCTGTGCACCAACACATCTCTCACTCTCTCCTTCTTAGTCACTCTCAACACAATGGAAGCAAGATGATAGAATGGAAAGATAGAATAGAAAGCTTGAGTAGTCACACTGATAGAGCTTCCGCAACATGGATGTGCCAAAAGGGTTGAATACAATTGAGACCTCCCACCCTTATATAGACCAAGAATTAGGGTTAGGGTTAGGGTTTGCATTTGGGTTTTGTATTTAGGGTTTTCACCCCTTTTATGTTTAGGGTTTGTGCCCCTTTTGTAATTTGCATTTAGGATTTCCACAGCTATGAATTAGGTTTTGTACCCTCTCTTGGGTGCCCTATCCACTTAGTGGGCTCTAGGCTGATCAATCATTATTGCATGCTTCAACCTTAGCCTAAATAGACCAAGCCTATGCTAATCTAATCACAAATCCATGTGCATAACCCACGTAACACTTGCTGGTGCGACAAATACAACTATGGGAGATAAATGCAATGTGCACAGGAGTGAACCCGGCTCTCACAAAGGAATACATCCATGATAATATGATGATGTCTATAATCCAAAATAGTAGCTGACACTTGCACTTTCTGCAACCTTCTAAAAATACCATTAACATTATTTCCCATCTAGACAAGTGCCAGTCCCAGAGAGCAAAGCAAAAGCCACCCACGTAGCCTTTAATACCTAGCAAAAGGCCTTCCTAGATACACTGATGAACACCACCCACCCAAAAGAAGGAAAGTCATTGGAGGTGGTTAAGAAGAAACTCAGTATTGCACGCACGCAGGGCTATAGATGCCATCCCAACCTGCGGAGGTTAAGCTGAGCCTGGATGATCAACGAAAGTACCTGTTACTAGCCATCCTAACCCCCCAGGAAATTGACGCAATAGAGTTTGAAGAGGGAACACAACAAGGAGACTAGCAGGTGGATGAAGCTGAACTTCAATTCGATATGGGAAGGTCTAGAGAAGAGGTGATCTCACAGCCCCCTTCGCCGCATTCCCAAGAGCAACAACCGATCGACACATCTGCGGAAAGACAAGCCGCACTCAGGGAAAGAAGGAAAAAATTAGTAGAAGAAACCAAAAAGCAGCTAAGGGCCAAGCCAATGGTACAGTCGTCCATACCCCTCCCACCATGCCCTAATGACATTCCCGTAGGATTCCACGCAGAACTGGTAGTTTGGGAGCGATAGGAAAGAGAAAAAGAGCCATTCACTTTCAGCTTTCTCATGCCCAACAGCCTGTGGAGGGTCTTACTGCTCAAGGTGATGGAGGAGGTGATTGAGATTGGTAGCCGACTAGGACAGAAGTGGCTAGAAGAAAGAGAGAAGAACCCCACTCTTTGGGAAACTGAAGAAGCCGAATTCTTGCAAAATAAAGTGTTTGAAGTGCCACATTTCGTGCAAGGTTATAACTGTCAGCCCCTATGGAGGAGGCGGGTGTGCGACATCAGCATGCTCGCCTGGATGGCTTTTTCCAACACCCTGCCCTACGAGAGGAACAAACCCACATTTATGGCGTACCCTCGTAGGGTAGGAGTGGATTTTGATGCCACCCTCCACGGGCGATATGATTTTCCCATTATCTACAACTCTAATGTTGTCTCTTTTGAACATGCCCTTATCTTCAACTCGGAAAGCTTGGATGACTCCATGACTCGCTTCCTCGCCGACTTCTCCTCTTGCCCTGATCCAACTTTCATAACTACATGTAATTATCTTAGGCTTCTTAAATTATTACTTAAGTAGGACCCGACTCTGCAAGAACGTGGTCTACCTCCCCTTTTCTTTGATCCTAATGCCATCGACAGCTGTGCCATGGCACGCCTGATGATGAGGGCTAGCCTCCTCCCTTCTTTTTGTCTAGCTCTCCTGGAAGACATGAATGAAAGCCAGTTCACCATATGTAATCATCCCTTTCTCTCCACCACTTCACTCCACGTTCGCATGAATCTTAAAGGATACATGCAGAGCTGGTAATTTTTTAGCAAATCCATCTAACACCCTTCTCCACCTAATTCAAGCGATGAGAATTAGGCACTAGCTGTCATCCTACTAGTGTAATACTTATTTTATTTTTTTTAAGAAAAAAAAGTAAAAGAAGAAAAAGAAAATCATGAAAGGAAAAGCAAGAAGAACATCACACAAGGACATGAAAAAAACGACTCACTTGAACAAGCACTTAGCACCACATAAAACACGATCACTACACCTAGGGGTCCTCAAGTTAGGCGTGCCCGATGGCTTCGGTCGGTCTGCTCCGCTCCTAAACCCCTAGCCCTTTCGATCCCCCACTTCACGCTTAGGGCCCATCAAGGGCAGTACATACCTAGGGAGGTAACACTTGCCTATGGTTAGACCTGTCACCCTAAGCTACTTGCACCGCACCTCCCTTTGCACGAATGGGGTCCTCAAGTATGGGACATCACCTAGGCTTTAGATCCACCTCCCCATTCCACTAGCACAAGCACGATGCACCACACAATAAGGTAGACACTTCCCTTAGGTAGCGCACCGCACCTTCTCCTTTCAGGCATTACAAAAGGTGAGAAACCACCAACTTCAGAGGCCCCCATCATACACTTGGCATCCAATTGGCTTCTCCGACAAACATCATTACCAAGCTTCTACAAGCACCCGAGTCTACATGTGGCCCTACCCTCACCCGAACAATTTGCCAACTGCCTACCATTTCCCAACAGCAGGCCAGAAGTGCCATGGGACTAGCACCCATCTCGGAGGGGGGTAACGTTAATCCCAAGTCAAGATGGCGGAGAAAGATGGCAGAGAAATGAAGGAAAGAGCGGAAAAAAGATGAAAAAAGAGCAAAGACATGCAGGTGGCCTCTAAAGCTAAGCTGGGGCAAAAAGCACAATTTTAAATGAAAGGCTCCTCAAAAAGCTCTAAAAACTGTTGTAAAAGAGCGCCATGCTCCCTCCTGTGCTAATTGTAAAATATTAGACGGGTGTAGGCTAGAGGCATAAGGCTAGAAGAGGGAAATAGAGAAAGGACCTTGCCACAACGGCAGGTCATGTAAAAAAGGGATGGGTGCCCATGGGATTTTAGGGCTTGTATATAAAGTTCAAAAAGCGAATGGAAGCTCATTATTTTGGTGTGTGGCTAACAAGAGTTCTCTTCTTCTTCTCTTCTTCTCTTCTCCTTGCTTGTGTGTGCTCTTAAGAGAGGAAGTGTGAGAGTGTGAGGGAGTGAGTGTGTGGGAGTGAGGGATCAAGAGGGTGAAGCTCTTCACCATCTCCTCTTCTCTTCTTCTCTTCTCTTCTCTTCTCTTTTCTCGCGCGCGCGGCTATGGTGGATGGAGCTTGGAGATGGAGGAGGCTTGAGGATGCTTGAGCTAGCATCTAGGATCGTGGAGCTACCAGCGTGTGTGAGAGAGGAGGCAACTCATTTCGGCATCAAGGTAAGCTCACTACACTCGTAGGATCGACGGCGCGTCGGCTACATGAGAGATAGCCATTAGAGCTCACTTGAAATGCTTGAAAAAATAAGTGGTCCATGGGTCTTGGCAATTGAGCGTAAGCTCCCTCTACAATGATGGTACACTTACATAGCTCATCTAATTTAGCCCAGTCCTTTGCATCAATAGGTTTAGGCTTGCCACCCTTATATTTCAAAGGCCTAACCTATATTTGTTGAACTAAAAGTTGCCAGTTTTGGGCCTTTTAGTAGCTGTAGTTGGTGCCCTCCATCTTGTCAATATTAAAGATAGCACTATCACTCAAGCCAACAGCCATAACAAAGGTAAATAAGTACACAAACTATCAAGACAAGCCATTGTAATTACTACAAACAGCCCTAAGACTAGTGCTACATCAAGTTGAAAATAAGGGGTACTGACCAAGTAATAAACTATCCATAAACTCAATGCAAAGAATTATATGGAGGTTACTTCTCACATAAACAATGCAATAAACTGCAATTACAACATGCTGAAAATGAAGTATAATACTAAGAAATCAATGCTAAAGATGGGCAATCACTGATATAAGACAAACTACAACTAGCAAAGGGAATAGCTCCAACTAGCAAGGGAGTGAATATGAGACTAGCACCAAAAATTATCAAAGAATCAGTGTGTCAGACTAAGATATATCCCATAGACATAACCATCATATATAGAGTGGGTCTCACGAGTAATAGAAGAGACCAACTAAAGGCACAACACACTGAGTAATGTAATGAAAACTTAATACAGAACCAACCAAGATGCATACATCACTGACAATATTGTGGCTAAGATAGGTGTTGGCCTAAGGGGAATGTCAAATGACCCCAATGAGCATCAAGTGTGTACATAAAGCATGACAAGAGCATGTACATGTCACCACGTTCCATGATCTCAGTAGAAGACTTTCAAGCTCAACTATGTAACCGAATGCTCAATGTAATATCCAAGTGTCAAGTAGTGGATCTCACTAGAACAAAAGTTGAATGTGAGACAAGCAAACAAATCTCAAAACATCATGTGGAAGGCATCCATACATCCAAGATCCAAGTAGCATATATCGAGGAGCATTCAACTCAAGTAACTTGCAAATCTCTTAACTATACATAGCAATGAATGATAGACTATGTTAAGATTCAAAGCTCTAATCTTAGCTCAAAAGTAATCCAAAAGCATAACCAAGCATGTAAGTTCAAAGGTATACCAACCCAAGTAGTCAATAAGCTTTCGAGAAGCAATAGGTATGTATTCCACTGACCTATAAAACTAAGCAAAAGAGTGCTCAAATCAGTCCCATAACATTCCAGTACATTGGCAAAACATGCCTAGATGATCCAATATCAAATAGACATCCGGGGAAGCATAACTGACCTCCAAACAATGAGTGAAGGGCTATCCTGAACTGTATGACAACAAACTGTGAATCAATGGTGGCTGATCTCGGGAGCTTCAAATGATTTTTAAGATGACAAGACTAATGTCTGGGAAGATTCCAAAGGTTGCCAAGTTCCAGGAGCTAGAGGATGGGGCTAAGTCTGTTAAGGAGTGGGCAACCCAAATAAGTGCAATCATGAGGGCTGTTATTGAAGGGCTACCTCAAGTGCTGCCCTCAATAGGCCTTGTGGCAATGCTCAATGGTCTCTAACAAGGCCCTGAATTAGACCTCGAGAGGGGGGAAGAAGCTAGGAAGAAGATGGAGTTCAATGCATACCTTGAAGGGAAGAATCCACGACTGCCATTGAAAATTTTATTGGTCTAATGATATATATCATTCCATATGCAAAGGAAGTTCTTCCTGTTGTTGTCAAGTGTCCATTTAATCAAGGTGTTGATTATAGTTATGAGTCCACATTCATCATTGTGTGGAATATTTTCATAACATTTAGTGATCTCTATTGAGCATGCACTAATAATGAATTTAGGAAGATTGATAAAAATTATCTAGGATAGAATCACTAATCCAAAATGATTGGATGTTAATCCCAACATAGAAACTTTTGTTATTCAAATTTGCATATAAAAGCATACTTGATTCTTTGCAAGATAGAACATGTGTGAACAAATCAATATACTATATATATACACATTTGGTAGCATGGGTTTAGCCATCTAAAGTCAATTTTTATTGGGGGGTAAAGGCACCTCTCCCTAGCCGCCCATGTATTACTACACTGACAGTCACCGCCACTACACACTGCAAGTGGCGAGCACCCATCACCGTCACTTTATTCTTTATTCTTTTAGTGACAGTTTGAATAAAGGAAGGCCCAGTCACACATTGTGACTATTGGAGTTCCCATTTCTTGTCTCTCTCTTTCTTGCTCTTGCTCTCCTGCCATAGCTCTCGCATGCAAGCTTCGATCCTTCTCACCTTTCAACTGGTATCAGAGCTCGGCTTCCTGACTCTTGAGCTTGGTTCGTGGCATTCTCAGCTTTCCATTGACTCCCCACTTGCATTGGGTCTCCTTCGCAGCAGCCATATCCGACTCCTTCGAGCTCTCGTCACTCCCCGGCTTCCCGAGCACCTTCCGGGCCCCTTTGGGCACCCTCAAGCATTCACACAGAGGTATTGCTTCACTCTTTATAGGGTTTACCTCAGTTTTCAGCCCTCTTGAAACAGGGCAACCATTACACTCCCAACTCTCATTTCATATGTGGGCTGCTCTCCCCTTGCTGGAGCTTGTTTGAGGCCTTCCTTGGCTTTAACCGAACCCTTCCGAAGCTTGGCCACCATTTTTTGCAGCCCCAGGATCAGCATTTACAATTGGCACAGTCATGTAGCCCTCCCATATGTGTCTTCAGCATTGACAGTCACAACAGCAACTCTCCCCCTCCTTTGGCACTTGATTTTGGCTCATTTGGAGCCTCGGGCACTTGGCATTGAGCATTGACACTTGCATTTGACTTGGGTGATGTTTTGGGTCTAATTTGCACAGTCCCAGGACTGTTTACAGTAGCTCATAAACATTACACAGCAATGTTACACTAACATTTGATGCTACAACTTGTTTGGCATTGTCATTTGATGCCCGGTTGGTCCCGTTTGATCCCGAATGTTAGGGGAATGTATGTCCATTGTTTGGCAACCATTTGGAGCTGATTTTGGTGCTGAAATTCTCATTTTTGAACTATGTTTCAGGCATATATGGTGATATATTGACACTTGGGGCTCGACATAGAGCTTGTTTTGATTCAGGATCATTGTTTGAGCTTGAGCTTGCTTTGCAAAGCATTTGGATGCTCCATCTTGGATGTACTTATGGCATGTATGTTGCTTATGTCTAACCGGTCTTGACATGCTTAGCCTATGCCATTACTACATGCTAGTTACATTGTTTGGAGCCTATTGCTACTGGAGCTTGGTCTTGGCTTGACCTTGGATTCCCAGAGCTTACTTGAGCTATTTATTGGCTTGCCAGAGTTGTATCTTGGGATGTACTTGATGTCTTACATGCTTATGAATGCTACATACGGATGCTCTACCGCCTACATGTCTGGGATGTACCATTGATGCTTGATCTTGGACACTTGTCACTAGTGCTTGTACATGCTTTGTTCAAGCTTTGTTGCTTGATATTTACGGCTTTTGTGCCAGTGGGAGCATCTTTGGATGCTTGACAGCCATAGAGCAGGTGGTCTATGCTCTTTGAGCTTTTGAGACTATTTGGGATCTTTTACCCTTCAGGATGATGCATGGTTCATATATCTTGGTTCCTCTGATGCTTATGAGCTGACTCTTTGCTTTGGGTCCCTCTCTTTGTGAGCTGACACCTACTTGTGTCAAGTCTTGGTAGTGGCAGGAACACTTTGCCCCGTTGACTGGGGGGTGTGCCTACTCACTGGGGCAGATGTTTGTATGACATGTTTGGGTTGGATTCATGCTTATCGACTGTCATATGCCTATGTTATACCCGCATGATGCCGGCTTTGGTACTGTTAGCTCTCATTTACTGAAATCTGTAATTTATTACAGCAAGCATATATGTATGGACTAACATGGATTTTTCATGCTGAAATATTTTGAAATGATGTACTTTCACTAGTACTTGGTGGGCAGCAACTTTGGTTACACTTTTCTCACCATTTTCTCTCGATTTTGGTGATTTTTTTATCATTTTCTGCAGATAGCAAGCAGTTTTGAACTATCTACAGTCTTCCAGTCTGCATTATGGCAAGTTCATCCACTGATCATGCTATTTTCAACATCACTAAGCTTGATGGTATGAATTACTCTTTTGGTAGGTGTTGGTGCAGAAATGGCAGATCAAACCATTGAGATTGAGCGGGCATCCGCCTGCAACTATGCCAGATGAGGAATGGCTTGAGCTTGATGAGTCATGCAAGTCCACTATTGTATTATCTCTCACAAAACAGGTTCATTACAATGTATTTGAGGAAGAACAGAGTGCATGGCAGTTGTGGGATAAAATCAAGAATCTCTATGACAAGAAAAGTCCAGCAAGTCAGATGTATTGGCTGAAGCAGCTTAAGGATTTGCGCATGAAGGAGAATGTGAATATGTCTGCTCACTGCATTATGTGCCTCTACTGCTACCTTGAAATTATCTAATGTTGAGAGTGCTCTTCTGCAAGAAGAGGTTAATCGTAAGAATTTGGATGCCTCTCGTATGTCGCATGCTATGACAGTTAGAGGCAGGAATGATGGATATGGAAAGCATGGCAGTGGCAGTAGCCGTGGACGGGATTCTTAGAAATCTCGGTCCAAGTCTCGTGGGAAGTCACATAGTAAATCCCGTGGCAGGAATGCAGATGTAACTTGTCACCATTGTGGGAAAAAGGGCCATATTAGGCCACAATGCCATGAACTGCACAATGAAAGGTGCAAAGATAAGGGGAAAGACAAAGTGCAAGATAAGTCTTCTGATCGCAGCATAGTGCCTCCAAAGTCGAGTGTTAAAATTGAAGAGATCAATGTTATGCAACCTGAGGATGTTGATGATGATGATTATATCCTTGCGCTTCTTCTAGTGCTTCGCAGAAATCAAAGATACACTCTATGTATGCACAGTGTTGGCTTTTGGACTCAGGTGCGTCCTTTCATGTGACACCTTGTCGAGAGTGGTTTCATTCATACTGTACTGTTTCGGGTTCTATGCGCTTGGGTGATAATAGCTCTCTTAATATTGTGGGTATTGGTGATGTTAGGCTGCAGTTTCTTTCTGGCAGCAGTTTTGTTATACAGGATGTACATCATGTACCTGCTTTGACATGCAGTCTCATGTCAGCTGGACAACTTGATGACGTAGGATATCATGTATGTTTTGGAGACTTTGCATGGAAGATCGCTCGTGGCAGACTTGTGATTACGAGAGGTGCCAAGGCTAGCAACCTCTATCCCTTGATTGTATCAACTTCTTCCCTTGATCATGTTTTGTTTGTGGGTTCTATCCCACATGTATCTCTTTGGCATGCCCGCGTTTGGGCCATATGTCTTTGAAGGGAATGAAAATGCTTTCTGGTTTGCAGTACTTATCGCCCCTTGATTATGCATGTTTTGATTCATGTGAGCATTGTCTTTATGGCAGGCAGACTAGGTCTACGCATAAAAAGTCTGGTAGGCCACGCATGAGTGAGCCCTTGGCATTGGTACATTCAGATGTCTATGGGTCCATGCCTTGTCAATCTATGGGTGGTGCCAAGTATTTTGTCACTTTCATAGATGATTTTTGACAGAAAGTTTGGGCTTATCCCATTAAGCTGAAATCTGATGTCTTGGCTGTATTTCAGAGATGGCTTTCATTGGTTGAGAACTAGTCTAGGTATAGGCTAAAATGCCTAAGGACAGATAATGGGGGTGAGTATGTCTCACATGCTTTTGAACAGTTATGTGATGAGAGGAGTATTAAGCGTCAGTTGATCGCCCCCTACACCCCCTTCCCAGAATGGTTTGGCTGAGCGGATGAATAGAACCATCCAGGAGTGTGTATGTAGTATGCTTAGCCACGCAGGACTACCACATAGCTTTTGGGCTGAGGCAGTTAGTACAGTTGTGCATATCATAAACAGGTCACCTTCTAGTGGTTTGGATTTCCAGGTTGCCGAGGAGATATGGACTAGAAAACCTCCCTCTTATGCGCATCTCCGTGTCTTTGAATGTGAGGCATTTTGCCATGTGCCCAAGGACAAGAGAAGTAAGCTGGATCCTAAGAGTGTCAAATGCATTTTCCTTGGTTATGGGGATGCAGACAAGATGGGTTACCGTCTTTGGGATCCGCAGGCGCGGAAAGTCATCCACAGTCATGGTGTAGTCTCCATGAAGACAAGATGCATAGGCAACCTGAGAGAGTTGTTGAGATCCGCAGGGTCATATTTCAGAAGGAGCTGAAAGCTCCCACATAGCCAGTTGGACAGCCTACAACTGCAGCAGATGCTCATGGTCAGGGTGTTGGACAGGCAACTAGGTAGGCAGCAGAGCCTACCGTGAGACAGACTACTAGAGATAGACGTCCACCTGATAGATTTCAGTCCTTGATGCATTATGTCTCGGTTACAGATGCAGGAGAGCCTTTCACTTATGATGAGGCTATGCGCAGGGGTGACAGTCTTTCTTGGGAGAGGGCTATGCAGTCTGAGATAAACTCCTTGCATAAGAATGAGACTTGGGATTTGGTTTCTTTGCCTAAGGGCAAGAAAGCTTTGCCATGCAAGTGGGTGTACAAGCTGAAAAGTACCCCTGGACACCCCAAGCTGGCATACAAGGCTAGATTGGTAGGAAAGGGTTTTAAGCAGGAGCATGGTGTGGACTTTGATGATGTCATTTCTCCTGTGGTTAAGATGACCACCTTATGCTTAGTCTTGGCTTTGGTTGCTCAGCTTGACTTGGATTTATACCAGATGGATGTCAAGACAGCTTTCTTACATGGGGACTTGCATGATGAGATTTATATGGAGCAGCCTAAGGGCTTTGCAGAACCTGGCAGAAAGCACCTAGTGTGCAAATTGAAGAAAAGTCTTTATGGCTTGAAACAGGCACCTAGGGAGTGGTATCATAAGTTTGATGCCTTTATGTAGTCACAGGGCTATAGCAGGAGTGCTATGGATCCGTGTCTTTACACGAAGATGGTTCTTTATTGATTTTGGTACTCTATGTGGATGATATGCTGATAGTAGGGAAAGCTCATGATGAGCTAGATGCTCTTAAGGCTCAGCTCAAGAGGAGCTTTGAGATGAAAGATCTGGGATAGGCCACTCACATACTTGGTATGCCCATTAGACGCAACAGGCATCAGGGACTCCTCTACTTGTCACAGAGGGAGTACATTCATAAAGTCCTCGAGCACTTCCACATGGAGGATGTAAAGCCTATTGGCTATCCATTGCCTTTTTATGTGAAGGTATCACAGGCTTATTGTCTACAGACAAATGAGCAGAGGGCCGAGATGGCCAAGATTCCCTATGCATCCGTAGTGGGCAGTCTTATGTATGCCATGATAGCCACTCGTCCAGATATTGCCTTTGCAGTTGGTATTGTGGCACGCTATATGGCTACACCCGGCAAGAAGCATTGGGATGCAATGAAGGGTATCATGAGGTACCTGAAGGGCATTGCAGATATGTGAATATGCTATGGCAGCCAGGATACAGGAGTCGTGGGGTACACTAACTCTGATTATGCAAGACATGCAGATAGTAGGAAGTCCACTTCCGGCTGTGTATTCACATATACTGGAGGTGTTGTTTCTTGGATGTCCAGGGTGCATAAATGCATGGCCCTTTCTACTACAAAGGCTGAGTATGTTGCAGCCACTGAGGCTTGCAAGGAGGCCATTTGGTTGGGTCGTTTGGTTGTTGACCTTGATATTGATGCTATCCCTATACTGCATTCGAATTCTATGAGTGCTATTCAATTAGCCAAGAATCTGGTCTTCCATGCGAAGATGAAACATATTGAGGTGAGGTATCACTTCATACGTGGGGTCGTTGAGGACAAGTCTGTTGCTCTTGTCAAGATCTCGACTAACCAGAATCTTGCAGATCTGCTCACGAAAAGCCTCTCTACAGAGCGCTTTGCCTTCCTCAGGAGGTTGATGGGCGTGGGATGAGATGACGTCTTTCCTCATCCTGTTGTACATGTGTACATGTTGTACTGTCTTTTTTTCTTTTTCTTTTCACTCCTCACTAGGGCAGATTCTCCTTTAAGTGGGAGGTTGTTGGGGGTAAAGGCACCTCCACCTAGCCGTCCGTGTATTACTACACTGACAGTCACCGCCATTACATACTGCAGGTGGCGAGCACCCGTCACCGTCACTTTATTCTTTATTCTTTTAGTGACAATTTGAATAAAGGAAGGCCCGATCACTCATTGTGACTGTTGGAGTTCCCATTTCTTGTCTCTCTCTTTCTTGCTCTTGCTCTCCCGCCATAGCTCTTGCGTGCAAGCTTCGATCCTTCTCACCTTTCATTTTTATGTGCTCAAATGTACCCATTAAAAAAATGTAACTTATGGTTATCTTGGGTAGAAGCAATATGCAATCCTTAAATTTATTGTGAATAGTAGCACAAATGGACGATCAATCCAAAGGAATTTCTTGAAAGCCGTTGCAATCAAAAAGGCTACATGGCTAATGTAACAATAAGCTATTTGCAAAAGAAAGAGGAGTTGTTAGGTGACGTCTATGCCAACAATAAAAGAAGTCATTGACCAAAAGTCTAATGTTATTTGCTTTAGTATTAAGTTTATCTATATTTTTGGTTGAGTGCTTGGTAGCATGAATTGTTTGAAAAATGTAGATTCTAAAATTGATTCAAGTATGTAAACTTGTCAAGTCTTAATAAATCCAAAAGTTCATTGAAGCAAAAAAGAAGCGATTACATGGCTTCATTAATATCCATTTTCTTGAAAGGAATATGATTGAGTCCTCTAGAATGCAATAACTTTAGATCCTTTTGTTTGATAACATTTATGTCAGTAGTACCCATTTGGGTTGAGTTCAAAAAGGAATATGATTGAGTCCTCTAGAATGCAATAGCTTTAGATCCTTTTGTTTGATAACATTTATGTTAGTAGTACCCATTTGGGTTGAGTTCAAAAAGTAAAAATATCATCATATTTATGGCAATTACAAAAAGTAGCATGTATCTTGGGAAAAGTAGAAAATGTCTTTTAGGGAGGAGCAAAAATTCCAACCAAAAATAATTCCCTCAAAAAGAAGTGATGGAACTGGTTGGTTAATAATAAAAAAGAACTCCCTAATTAAGTTCTTAAGCTAGACAAAATCAAGTAGCCTATTACAATATCTGATATGGATAGTTTTCAAATGAGATTTTGATCTTAGGATAGTCTTACTACTATGATTGTGTGGAGTAGCAATCTACAAGGTTATTGAAATAGCAACCATTTAGCAATGGTGCTATAATCTTCAAGTAGCAGACCTTTTGTTTTTAGATTCCGAGAGTACTCTAATTATTGCTAGAGGCAAAACTGAGATAGAGATTATTCAAATATCAAAGTTCATCGGCATATATTGTCCTAGTGGATGCATATTGCCATGCGGCAAGCTCTATGTGCTTCATTGAGAAGTGCTATTGCTTGCAAGTTTTGTGGCCTTGCTATTATTGAAGCATTGTTGTATTAGTTTGGCTCCATTGCCTTTTATATTGCCAATAAGGTTTTGAGTATTAGGAATAACCATGATGTTCTTCACTATGGTTTGCATGGTGATCAACAACTACTTTGCACTATAGAGTTGATTCATGATGTGTTTGCAACTCCAAGTATTGGCCAATAAATGATTTCTAATTTAGATTGGAATAGCCAAATAGGGTGGTGGAGCAACCAAATGTTAGCAAAAACAATGGCTAATGACCATTTGGGTTAGGGTACTTCATCAAGAGTCCTCAAGTATTAAAAGCAATGTCATGTAGTATTGTGGTATGAAAATCATTATTTTTTAGGTCAACAACTGGCAATCAAAGTGGTCCTAAGTAGTTGAGGTGATGGAGTGTGAGCCCTTTCAAATGATGCTAAAAGCAACCCGGATGCTCCAAAATGCTTATAGATGACCTCTTGAATGTAGATTGAATTGTCATGAAGTAGTATGGATGAAAAGGTGAATTTCTAAGCCTAAAAATCAATAGTAGGTAGTCTAGAGAAGGAATTGAGGTGATGATGGTTATTATCCAAATCGAGTGTATATAAACCTCATGATCACACTATCACTCAACCTATTGATTGTCCTAGCTATCCAAGAATAGTTAAGTTGTTTTGCTTATGCTGGAACCTATGAAAATGATACCTTAAGCCCAAAGTAGCAATAGTCAAGCTCAAAGAAATTGCAATTGAGGTGACATTACCACATAAGCTTCCATGATGCTAGTGGTTTCCATATACAAAAGACCTTCAAAATCAAGTTTTTAACACACAAACTAGTAGTCAAGTTAATGCTTCATGAATTCGAGGTGATGGATGAGTGCTTTTTGTGGATGTGTTAGATGCTTGGCAAAGGCTGCAAATAACATTCTACCACATATATCCATCATCTACTACTAATTTTCTACCAAAATGAGCTCAACATGCATGAAAACAAGGTTAAGAAGTGATGTTACAAGGTCAATATTCTACATGCTTCGATTAAAGATTTTTACAAGGTATGAATGAAAGTGCTTCAATCCATACAAGTATGCAATGGAATGGAAGAGTTAGAGAATTTAAACACATAAGATTGCAATATGAAAATTTTTTGGCTTTTCATGTGTTCCTTGAAAAAAATGGAAATATGAAAGTCCTAATCTACTCTACTTCCTACTAGATGTCTAACAAGACAATTGCATCCCCACTTGGCCTTCCTACCTAGCCATGTGTGTTTTGGAAGAAGCATCTAGTTAGCATTCAATAGGCTCAATCCTTTCAACTAGCTCAACTTCCTAATCTGCCACCATGGGCTTCCTAATCTAGTCATGCATGTTTTGGATTAGCCATGCCTTCTCCAATTGGGGAGTAAAGCTCAATTGTTTCAAGCAATTGCGGCCTTCTAGAATATAAGATCCACACATAGAGCATTCTGTCCTTATCCTCATAATAGAACCAAAAATGTTTGGCCTCCAATTTTGGGCTTCAAAGAAACTATTATTCTTTTAAATGTTTCCTCTATGTACGAGATAAGACTATCTCTTACTTAACTCTTAATCTAGTTCCAAGCTACCAAGTCTCTCTCTCTCTCTCTCTCTCTCTCTCTCTCTCTCTCTCTCTCTCTCTCTCTCTCTCTCTCTCTCTCTCTCTCTCTCTCTCTCTCTCTCTCTCTCTCTCTCTCTCTCTCTCTCTCTCTCTCTCTCTCTCTCTCTCTCTCTCTCTCTCCGCACCCAAGGAAGCAAAGAAATTATGGTGGACTCAAAGTTTGCAATAGGCTCACATAAATGCCCACCTATTTTGTCAAAGTCCACAATTAAATGGTGAAGTGGATAACCACACAATCCAAGTGAATGCCTATGATGCACCAAGCTCTCAAGCCATGCCCCACTCCATGTTGGAAAGAAGAGGTAAACTTACATGGATTAATAGTCCTTTATTCAATGGCTCATATAGGCTCTTGAATCTTGATAGTGCTACTACAATGAACTTGATAGTGCTTGTGTAGTGCACTCACATATATATGTTTTCAGCTCGCTTGTACACATGATTTTGTATTGACACGTGCGATATTGATCCAAAGATGGCAATATATATGTCTTAAATTAATTTTCAAGATCCAAGCTTACCAATTGTTTTTGGAATCGACTCCAAATTGTTAAACCTTGTTATTAGTTTCTTAGCAGTAAATCTTTCCTTGATGCTTCTCATAGCCAACATAGCATGGAATAGGCAACTACCTAAACTAAAATCTAATTAGTTGATCTCATCTAAATCTACCTAATAATAAGTATGGTTTTGATTATTGAGATGCTTTGACTATGCATATTTCTAGATTATATGAACATTAGCACATTCAATACTAGTTTATACTTGGTTAGCTTGGAACAATAGATGTTCCTTTTGGATAGCATAGCTTTGAATAAAAATTTCATAACATTGTTAACCCTGGTGCAAAGAAAGCAAAAGAAAATCAAAAAGATGCTAGACAAAGCAAAAAAAGGTGGCCCAAGGGAAAAACAAGAGGAAAAGCACCACAAGTGCAAGAAGCAAATTTAAAAGTCTAGGGCAATGACAAAATGGGAAAGTCGTATATTAAATATAAAAGCACATCCTAAATCCTTGTAAAAGAGTGACAGGTTCCCTCTTGTGCAAATTGTAAATGTAGATGAGCATGGATGAATGAACAATGTAAATAGGAAGGGAATAGGGAAAGAGGATCTAGGCTAAAATGGTTGGCCATGTAAAAAAGGAATGGGTGCCCAACGAGGAGCAGGGGATGTATAAAAGGCAAAAAGTGAATGAAGAAACTCATTCTTGCGTGTGGCCAAAACTAGCTCTCTTCTTCTTCTTCTTCTTCTTCTTCTTATGCTTATGCTTGAGAAAGGGAGTGTGAGGGACTGAGGGAGTGAAGGTGTGAGGGTGAGGGACCGTGGTGGAGAAGCTCTCCATCTTCTCTTCTCTTTACTTCTCTTCTCTTCTCTTCTCTTCTCTCACACGCAGCAATGAAGATTGAAGCTTGAAGTTTGAGAATCGAGCTTACTTGAGCTTACACCTTGGATCTTGGAGCTACTGGGGTGGAGAGCTCATGGGAGGAGGCAACTTGATCAGGCATGAAGATTAGCTCACTACACTCATGGATGTGAGAGTGCACATGGCTATGTGTGAGAGGTAGCTATTGCACTTGGCTTGAAATGCTTGAAACTATGCGTAGTCCCTGGGTCTTGGCAGTCAAATGAGAGCTCCCATATTTTAGTTTTGTTGCTAGGACAACAAATTTGAGCTTTGAGTGCTTGTGCACTCCAATTAAGCATTGGAGTAGGGTTTGCCCCAAACTGGTGCCACAAACCGATGCTTTAGATAGGTAGGAAGCAAGGGATTCAAAGCAAATTCAATCTCTTTTTCAAGTAAGTTTTTTGGTTTTTAAGGTTTAGGTGAGTGGGTTGGATTATATTAAGTGTTTGTTTGTGATTTGGATGCATTCAGGTAGGGAAAACTCATGAAAAACAAGGAAATAAACATGAGGATTGCTATTATAAAACGGGGTAAAATAGGGAGAAAAAGGGGCTTCAATGCATTAAGAGAGGAAGGAGAGAGAGGGGGAGTGGAAGACTGAATGAGAAGGGGTTTAAAAGGCAGAGAGAGCAAGGGGGAGCTCATTTCTACACTCAGGATTTTTAGAGAGAGAGAGAGAGAGCTAGATAGGTTTGTTGCAAGGTCCAACATAGAGGCTCATTGCATGCATATGCTATTCTTTGGATACATGAGATCAACATTGAGAATTTAAAAAATAGCAAAGAGACAAGGAAATCTTTGATTTGTGCGACCAGGAACATTTTCAGGCTACATGTGAGTTATTGTGATCGTTGGGAGTTTGGCCAACAACTTTACATAAGAATGTCATGGCATTTATTGTGGTCACTAAGCGTACCCCACTAGAGGTTCAAACTGACAACCTAAACCTGCTACCCTTCAGATTACACATCAAGTGTGGAGCAAGAACGTAGAGTGGACCAGTATGAGTGGCTGCCACTTGTACGGGAGAGCTACAACTAGCTAAAATTAATTGAAGGGAGTGTGATCTATGTGGATTATGATTGAACTCACACACTTCGTCACATAACACTTGAACTGCACAAGGAAAGATAGCAAGCTCAATTTGGCACAAGTTCACTCCCCCACTTCTATGTCTAGTTCATGTAAGATTGCAAGCTAACTTGTATAACAACACACTAACAAAGTCTAAGTAAGGAACGAACCCACTAATAGGAGCAAATAGCAAGGAGCCAGATACAACATGAGAACCAGAACTTGAAATAAACAATTGTGAATTGTCAAGTGATGGAGAAGGAAAAGAGAACCGACACGATTAGGGACACATCTTTTCTTGATCTGATCAATCTAATTGATACCCTAGTTGCTCAAGAAACTGCCAACATATCAGGAGCTAGCATCAATCCTATAGACGATGAGCTCGACTTGGCAAAATTCCTAGTCGACATTCAACAAATGGTAAACTAGTACGACCTGCGAACCAAAATGGTGCATTATGGTAGACCATCCAAGGAGATCATCACCAATCTTGAGGAAGAGAGAAGGTTGGCAAGAAAAGCATTGCAATGCACAATTGCCTATAACCAAGAGTAGCGAGCTCAAAATTTGAGACAAAATATAGAAATGTGTGAGGTTCAGCACATCTTAGCTCTCACCAAATAGAACTAAGGAAGGACCAAATGCTAAGAGGGAGAGAGCACTAGAAGTTGATCTTACATTGAGCGAGCTTCTCACAAAGGGACTCTTAGACAACACAGTTGCTATAGAGCAAAGTGGAGTAGCCCTAACAACTACATTGCTAGTAGGACTAGAAATCATGCCAAACTCTAAGAGCCAAATCAAAATACCTATAGTTGCTAAGCAGCTTGACTTGATAATGACATGTATAGCTTCGTGGAGCAGTTCGAGCAAGTATGCAAGGCAAATGGCCTCATAGTCTTGCTCAATGAGCACAAGCTTTCAGAGTTTACCTGGGAGACAAAGAAGGAACAAGGTTTACTAGCCTAGACAATGTCGAATGTAATGATTTTAATAACCTCAAGAGTCTCTTTATCAAGAGGTTCTCCAAAGTGGGATACTCTGATAACCTCATCGTTGTATTGATGAATATTAGCCAAAAGGATAAGGAGGATATCCGAGACTACATCACCCACATGCAGAGTCTCTCTAACAAAATCCAAGTAGAGGAGAACGATCCAATGGGACGAGCATCTCCATTGTATTTATAAATAGAATCTAAAGCAAAGAGCTCTATAAGGCCTTGGTGACCAACTCCAACCTACGAAGGGACATGCTAGCTAAGGTCTATGAAGAAGCCATACACATGGATGGCCTGCTTAAGGAGAGAAGCTCTAGAACCACAACCTGAGATGGCACTATCTCTAGATCCTCAGAGAGAGCTACAGCCATTAACGAGAGATCTAGCTAGAGCACACAAGACAAGGAAAAGGGTGTCAACCAGAGAGAGCTAGAAGTTGGCTAACATGAAGCTAGAGTTGGCTAATCTTCAAGAGATGATGAGAAGGCATGCACGATCTCACGTGTAATGCTTGCATTACGGAGAAAATCACCTCCCAACTGAGTGCTTGGATCCTAGGTCAAGACCTTGTGCTAATTGTGCTAGGTTTGGTCAAGACCCTATGCTATGTGTGATGCATTGCAAATTGCCAATATGATTTCCATATCTACACAGATACCTAAACCACCTAGACCCATCATGACCCAACCATCAAGTAACACTTTGATACATTACATAGAGAAGCCAAACGAGGATGAAGCATACGTGAACCCTTATGCCTCATATGACAAAGAGGGTAATCCCATCTCAATGGATTTTTGACCAGTGCTATTGATGTTGTTAGGCAGGGGAAGAGGTAGAGGTCTAGGAGGACAGAACCAAGAACCCATCATGTGCTAGACTTGCAATCACACAAGGCATATCTCATCTCATTGCCTTGAAAGGGAGCAAGCAAATCGAGACAAAGTCAACCTAAGATGTCAAGAGTGTGGGATCACATACTTGTACACTAAGTGCCCTAGGTGAAAACCTTCCACTAGTTCAGCAATCATGCCATCCATACCCTTGGGGTTGTTCGAAGTCGGGACACTTGATGGTGAGGCCACCTCAATTCCATTGAATGTCATGACCGAAGCACAAACAAAGCATGCAAGTATCTCATTAACCGAACCTAGCAACCTTGATGCAACTTCCATAGGGAAAAAGAGCCATAGAAGAAGAAGAAAGAGGGCTCAGACAAAGGTAACACTTAAGATAGATAGTGCTACCATGTTACCCAAGGGGAAGCAAGTCACGGACACAGAAGCATAAACATCTACTCCCAAGATGATAGAAAAGGGGAGTGCCAAGATTGGGGAGTATCCCAACCTAAGGTACCAATTGGAAATAGTGGATAAGGTCAAGGAATGGGTGAGAGAAACCCCAGAGCACCTCAAAGATGTTGAACCTATCATAGGAGACAAGATCAATGAGTTATCTAGCATGAGCACATCAATCTCGCCAACACAATTAAGATCAAGAGATGCATCCGCACCCCACATAGCACTGAATAAACAAAGCCTAGGCACCACAACAAGCAAACTATCCAAGATTACTGGCAAAAGAGTGTGGTGATTGGCAACCTGCTCATGACATTGATATCAGCCCATGCGACTCTATCTTTGGGAGAGTTGTTAGGGAGAACCCAACACTATGGCAAGTGTTGAAGCAGTGGGTAGAAAGACGTGATGAGCTTGGAGTGACCAACTTGCCTGACCACGATGATGCAGTAACGCACACACCTAGCTTGACCCTCAACTCAATGCCTAAGTCTTTGCACATAAATGCTTTTTGGGAAGGCATAGAGATGCACACGGTCTTACTCGTCAACACACTAGGGGATGCTACAAGGAAGGGAATTGTAGATATAGGAGCGGGAATCAATGTGCTCAGCTATACAATCCTACAAGCTTTGGGTAACCCATCTATGGAGACCACTAGGTTTAATGTCATGCTGGCTAAAGGAATGAAGGTTAGACCATTTGGAGTACTAAAAGATTGACTCTGAAAGATAGCTTTTTTTTATGTTTTAGTGCATTTTTATTGCTTTATACATCGAAAATGACAAAAAACAAAACCCTACACCTATGCAACAATGCAACATATAAGCGATAGGGGGGAAAGAAGGGTCATGGAAGTGTTTAAGTGCTAAAAGTGAAGTAAAGTCTGATCTTTTGGTTGTGCACATCATATAGGACAATAAAAATTTAAGTCTAAAGAGGCTAGTAGCACGAGGTAACTCAGTGCTAGTCTCTAGCAATGTAGTAATAACTCATAGATTGGAAATCATTGAAGGACTGATTTTACACTCCACTATGCTGATTTTTAATTATAAATTTTTGTGCACAATAAGCATTCACTTTTGCATCTTGCATGCCACATGGTATAATCTCCTAGGATGCATAGCACCTGTATGCTAAACAGTGACCAGTAAGTTTAGCGAGAAAATATTAACTCTTGGATCATTTGATATACAAAAGAGTGGAGCTTGTACGTTTGTTCTCTATGTTGGAGCAGCGCATCAAGGGGTCAATCCTTGAGTTGTAGGAGACCTATAGTGAGGCCACGGTGTTTCAATCGAGAGGTTGCCTCCTATGTATGTGATATGAGGTGCTATACCTATATGTTATGGGATCTCCCTCTGAGGAGTAGGGGAAGGCAAATGTTGGATTGTGTCCTATTAAAAATGCAAAATCGATATTAGAGTTTAGTGTCATGTGAGCCTTAGATGCTCCTCGCCACGAGGCTATGTGGGGTGTCTTGTGTGTCTTAGAGGTCCGGCTAGAGAGCTAGAACCTAAAATGGGCCCAACACATCATGATTGAATTGAACAAAAAAGCACCTACGTCGAAAGCATCCACTATAGGATTTGGAGGAGCATTGATAGCCATCATCCAAGAAGCCATGGGGGTGATGGAAAGGGAAGAAGAAGTAGTGTAGACACTGAAAATATCTCCTATTCATGAGCAGGACCTCTCGCCAGTCAAAAAATTCCCATCAACGTCTCCAAAAATAAGAAATGTGGGAGACAAAGAAGCTATCAAGCTATAGAAAGAAAACGTTGAGTGAGTTGCAAGAAAGAAAGGAGCTCCACTCCAAGCATAGAGGCAATAGAAGGGTTCAAGTGAAAGGACCATTTGTGAGCAAGGTGATGAGGATTCGATCCCATCAAGCTAAGGGGAGAATGGAAAAATCATGTGGAAAATCTCGGGCAAGAAGAAGGAAACTACAACGAAGAGGACAAACCCTTAGAAGTCGCGCAGAAGAAATCAAGAAAGCTAGAGGAGGAACGGAAGAAGAGGAGAAACACATGTGGAAGGCAAAAGAAGAGTCCAGAATATTGGAGGAAGAATGAAGGAAGAAGCAACAAGAGGAGGAGGAAAGACTAAAGAGAGAACATGATGAGCAAATGGCTCTCGCCATCAGGCTATCCGCAACCCTCCCGAACAAAAGAGTTGGCTAGGATAAGCCTAAAAGACATGCGTGGGACCAGCTCTACAACAATAGAAGTGGCTCAAGGACCTATTGTGGAAGGCAAATGGAAGGTCCCATTAGACCCACCCCCGCCCATCATGGTTGCCACCACTACCACCACACAAGAAACCACGGATGCAAAGGTGAACCAAAGCAACGTGATGGCTTGGGTATAGTATCTAGTCAACCAGGTGTAGTAGCTTGGCCCAGTACTACCCAATGGAGGAGGCCCAGTTCCAAGGATGAAGAGATATGTTGATGTGGACATAAAATCAAGAAAAGACCCAAAGAAGGCTAGATTACAAGCCTCAACTATGTCCATACCCTCGGCCATGACAAGGTCGGCACAATATGATGAATATGTCCAAGAGCTACTAGCCCAACTGAAAAGAGTGAAAGAAGATAGGAAGGCAACAATGGCAGAGTTGGAAATAGAAAGAGAAGCATTCTCAGCTAACCAACTTGAAAAAACACGACAAATAGCCACCCAATAAGGCAGATAAGTAACCTAAGGAAGGAGTTGGAAACCAAAAAGGGACTGGAAGGAACTGGAAGGGACGGAAGAGAAGAAGGATGTAAAAGAGTCCCAAGGTGAGGAAAGAGGAGAACAAATGACGTTGGGGGAGGACTTTTCAATCCTCTTGCAGTTGAACAAGGAGATATAAGAATACCTCGAACACCTGAAGAAAATTTGAGATGAGCTCATTGAGGAGCTGGAAAAAGAGTATGGACCTAGGCCTATGAAGAGTTTCGTAAGGAGAAATAGCACAAGGAATGGTTGCTTAAGAAACTACACGAGGATAAGGTACAAAGAGATGAGGTGTCGGGTTGACTGAGGTGGAAAACCAACTCCATGTGGCCCTCCTAGAGCAAGAACGACTAGCAAAGTAGTTGAACCATCTCAAACAACAAAAAGAGGAGATGCTCAGGATCTAGAAGGAGCAGGAACATATGGTAATGATGCTATCTCAATGCTAGAATCATGGCATAGAAAGGATGGAGGAAAAGGCCAGGGCTTGGGAGAAAAAGACTGTTGGAAGACTCAGGGACCTTGCCGAATGCCTTGCCTTAGGGTGGAAAGTGAACGAATCATGGCATTGGAAAGCATGGAAGTAGTGGAGGAAGATCTAGAAGTCCAACAACAAGACTTCTTGAATATGGTCCTACATGTGACCCAAGCCAAGGGCGAGGAGACAGTAGAAGGGATAAGAAGAAAGCTGGAAATTACAAGGAGAGCCCTGAGATATGGTCTCCATGAAAGGCCACCAAAAGAGATCAATAGCCTAAGCACAAAAAAATAATGACAGTACCTAAGGTAGGTTGGACTCTCAACAAGGAGCTGGAGGAATTGGGATTTTATGAGCCAGAACAATAAGATCAACCCTGCACTACAACCCCAATGGAACCACCAAGAGAAAAAGGGCTAGACTTTGAGCAACCAAGATGAAGAAGAGCAGCCATAAGAGTCGAGCCCACCACAACAGATGCAAGCACAAACTAAAAAGCAGGGTGAGGAAGTCGCCCTTAAGAGAGTTGTAGAAAGGAAGCGCAAGTAGAGAGAGCAAGTGGAGCTAGCAAAAAGAGACTCCTAGCAAAGCCATAGCAAGTTCTTGAGGTCTAGATCCCATAAAGAGAGGAATGATATCATGTAAATTGGGCCCAAGAATTGGTTGTTTAGGAGAAGTGGAAGAACAAATGCCAAACATTCGATATCTCCTTCCATTACCCTCCCTTCTTAGATGTCTTGTCTCTAACGAGACCAATCTATCGTTGTTATCATGGACCCATAGGTTGATTAGACAACATGTTATGCGTACGCCTCTTGCTATATATGCAAGAGGGATGGGTCATAATCTTATGCATTTAGTTTAGGGCTGTGAGTCCTCCTTTTTTTTTCCCCCTTGGAAAGGAGCATATTATTGTATATCTGTACTATTTCGGGGAGGGATGTGTAGGTGCTATTCCGTTTTATTTTGTTAGGCCAACAGGGCTAGTTTTGCGATCACCTTGAACCATTGCACATCAAGCATGAATATGCTAAATATGCAATAGTCCACCCTTAGAATCTTTTAGACCTTGCAGACGTAATTAGTAGAGAAGACAACCACATTTGGATCCTAGCCCTTGTGTGACTCTCTTATTCAAAGTTTGCCATTACTCTATAGTCAAATGTTAGGCACTTGCAATCTACATATTCTATGTGAAAATGTTGACCACCTTGACTCAAGGCTGTGAATGCCTTGTATTGAAACATGTATTCATGAAGAAAGAGATAAATTAGATGACAATGTTATGTGTGCACCAAGATTTCAATTTAGGCAACAAAAGGAGATACTACTACTTACCTTTTAACTTCACCCCCTTCAAAACTCTCACTCCTCTTTAGTTGCAACTTGTGACTCTTCCCTCTTACCTTACCTCCTCATCAATGTAACGTGCAACCATCTAAGCACCATGAAGTTTGGCAATGCTTCTAACTTGCTTCTAACTCACCACATTCCAATGTATACGGGCAAGCCTAAAAGCACATCTAGCAACCCTTCTGTAGCCTCCTTGTACAAAGTTAGCCACTTCTCCATTGCTTGGTGGTGTAGCATATAGAAGTGATTGATCTTATCGAATGAGGGTTTCGTCCATTCTCTTCTCTTTGCCCTAGCCACAAAAAACCTCTCTAAAGCTTGTTAGATCATCTAAGGTGTGCCCTAAAAAAGGTAGGCCTTTATCATGGTCTCCAAGAAACTCTTAACATATGGATGAGCACCTTTTGGATTCAACCATGCTGCCCTCTAGCCTTTCTTTTTATCATTGAGCCCTTTTAGGGTCTTCATGTATTGCTTTAAGAAAAATATGCATCTATATTGAATCAGGTGCACCATTGCTACATAGAGGAGATGGAGTTGGATGCTTATCATCGAGATGAGAAAGTGCTCCTCATGAGCACCACTATTCAATGGAAAATTTATTCACTTTTGTGAGAAATCTCCTTGAGCAAGATCCATTCCATTGATTATCTGAGTGTATATATGGCCAGATCACTTACCTAGCACATTATATGCTAGTCATAGACTCTAGTCCTCTAATCTTTGTATCTCTTATGAAAGTTGTTTGTTGCAATTTATTGATGAGATTGGTTGGAGCGGATCTTCAAAATGATGTCATTCAACCAACGATCTTCTTACCGTAGTAATACCCATGGGGATTTTAAAAGTGTATTCTCCTATCACCATAAAATTGGTTGGGTAATATGATTGTACATTGTTGGCCTCTATAAGGTCCTCGCATGCACAAAGAGAGTTCCTCAATCTATAGAAGTATTGCTGCAAGAGTCTTCCCACGTTCTTGAAGAATATGATTCAATCACAAGCATTCCAATATGGCAATTCGTAGAAAATGGAGAGTTTTTTCATATCGTTGGGCAAAGCTTCATTGATTTGCAACCAAAGAGTCTTCCAAATAGCTACAACCATGTGCTTTGGCAATCTATCAAAGAAGCCTTCTCTCAACTTGTGTCCATTTGAAAGGAAAATGCAATGGCCTTGATATATCATACTCTTCAAAGGCTTTGATCTCTTGATGTAGCTCTAAGTGTTAAGGAGATTACCAAATGCAATTGTAGTAGCCCAAATAATATTTAGGCTATTATCAAGATATAAGATATATTATTAAGATACAATAAGAAATTGAGATGACAACTTTGAAGTACATAATTTTAATGATGAGTTATGTGCACTACAAGTGTCTTTGATGAAAGATTTGACCCTAAGCATCTAGATGTCTAAGTTCAAGATGATGCCAAGTAGGTAAATAAATTCCAATAATGACTAAATTTGGTGTGGCATTGGGGACTCCCCAAATAAAATTTTGGCAAAAAAAGGTCTACTAAAACTAATTTCCTAATGATCAATGGGCTCTATTTAGTTTAAAAAAAATTGTTCAAATTTTATTTGGGGAATCTAAGTGAGATTTTAGACAAGCAAAGTCTTAGAACCTTGTATTCAATTTGTTTTACATGGTTTAAGTGAGATCTTTAGTGCATTTATGTGTGATTATGCTATATGCTTACTAGTTAGCACTTATAAAACCATTGATTCATTTATTTGCATGATTAAAAACTAATAGTATAAAAATTTTGATCACACAATAATGCATACAAAATTCCAAAAGATAACATTGCAAAATAAATATTTACAATTCATATAAATGTTTCTATTGGTATATTTTTATCACGTATATTTATATTATCGTATAAAGATATATCGATGTCCATGTGAAAAAAATAGATATAAAGGCCAGTAGCATATGCTCTCGGTGTGGATGGCCAATAGCCATATGTCTTTTAGTAGGCCCACCAAGTAATCTTTTTTAGCTCTTTGTAATGCCTCGATCCTATAGAGGTCCATTGAGTAGTCATGCTAGTGTTGATGTGCATGAAGCACTCATGGCCCATGCTACTCTTTAAATCTCCCACATCACCCTATACATTATCTCCTAGAATTGTGTGCTTTGAATGAGGGAGTCCATTGATTTCTAGTACTTTTGCTCTTTGATAGTGTAGTCAGGGTATCACTTCCCCTTCCTTTATTATCGAGGAGGGGAAAGGGCAAGAAGCAAGTTTTTTGAGTGAGCTTTTGAGAGAGTTTCTTTTGACAACCCCTTTATTCTTATTCCACATAGTTCACTTATTCCAGCCTTAGATGTATCCACCTCCACTTCCACTTCCACCACCACCACCACCATCATTGCCGCCACCGCCACTACCATCGTCACCACCATTGCTGCCCTCGCTAGCTCTATCACCACCACCATCACTCACTCACCCACTTATACACACACATGCACATTCTCTCTCTCTCTCTCTCTCTCTCTCTCTCTCTCTCTCTCTCTCTCTCTCTCTCTCTCTCTCTCTCTACATGTAAGTAGTTCATTCTCTTTGTCTCTCTCTCTCTCCTCTCACACAACACACATTCTTACTCTCTCTCTCTCTCTCTCTCTCTCTCTCTCTCTCTCTCTCTCATGTTTACAATCTAGAAACATTTGTGCAAGCACTCCAAATTGATAGAACTTGTATTACATTATTGGATTGTGACGTGTTCCAACGAACAATTCTCTCTTTACCGATATATAGCTCTCTCTCTCCCTCTCCCCCCCTCTCTCTCTCTCTCTCTCTCTCTCTCTCTCTCTCTCTCTCTCATTTGCAATACAAAAGTATTTACGCAAGTACTCTAGGTTTGATAGAACTTGTTTTACAGTGGATTATGACATGTGTCGCAACAAATAGTTTGTTTTTTATTACTTGTAAATAGTTCGCTCTCTCTCTCTCTCTCTCTCTCTCTCTCTCTCTCTCTCTCTCTCTCTCTCTCTCTCTCTCTCTCTCTCTCTCTCTCTCTCATATTTACAATACAAAACAATTTCTATAAGCAATCCAGATCTAGATTCATATTACATTGATCTTTGGTAAGTATACTATTGTTTCACAAATTGATAGATAATGATAGTAAAAGATTATCGTAAATTTAATCATAGCTAACCAAAGCAAGATATGTTTATATTTTCTCAACAAAATAAAAATTGTTTTTAAATTTGCACAACGATTAGTAATAGATAGTTATTGTACGAGGATATTATATGCCACCCTTGATGTATTACTCTAATAATTAGCAAAGTCTTTGCTTTGCTGGTCACACTATGGGCGACATTGGAAAAGTTATTCTTTTTCCAAATATGATACTTGAGTTCTCTTTGGTAAGCATGGGTTCATGTATAAGCATATCTTCATTTGCATCCATTCCAAATACTCACTAAATATTTTTCTTTATACATGGCTCTAGCAACCTTATTAAACGTTGGTTAAAAAATAAAAACTCGTTATTAAAGCTTCCATGTTTTTGGATTATTTATTATGGTGGTAAGAAGGGATATTGATTGGTGAAAACAAGTATAAATTTGATGCTCAGTCAACATGCTTAATGAGAGAGAGACAGAGAGACCATCATCTTGGTCTCTCATCGTGCATGTCTTTTCTAAGTTGACATCATGTTGTTGAAATATTAATATTCATAGGCTATAAAATATAGTTATACTTCTTTGAACTAATCATATATGTGTATATGTGTTTATGCATGTGTTAAGACTTCTAATATACACACATAAATACATGCATGCATACATATGTATATATATTAATGAGAGAGACAGAAACAAGTTCTTAATGAGACACACACACACATAAACACGTGCATGCATGCACACACACATACACATAGAGAGAACAATCAAGGTAGGTTTGTCTAGTGTATATTAGAGAACTAATGACATAGCTTGAAAGATTATTGCTCATATAAACTCTAATCCACCTTAACTAAGTAATTCATCAATGGTTTGCCTAGTCTTTAAAATAAAAAATATATTCTAGATACTTTGAATGTAAGGAATTTCAATGGAAAGGTTTTGGGACTCAATGGAGAAGAGAGGGAGGAGAGAGAGATAAAAATAACTTTTGGATGTGTGAGAGAGAAAGAGAGAGGATATAAAAATAATTATTGATAAGAGACAAGAAAGATGTGTCTTTTTAAAGATCATTGATAAGAGAGAAGAGAAAGAAATGTGAAAAGTAGTTTGGATAGAGAGGTATCTTTTTCAAACTAATGTAGGAGAGGCCCAAAAGTAGTATTGTAATATTATAGGAGAGAGTGCTAGAAAAATTTGAAGCCAAAGAATGGGGCGCCCCCATTCTTTGGCTTCAAATTTTTCTAGCACTCTCTCCTATAATACTACCTTAGATTCTCTCCTATATTAATAGCCTTGGATATTTACACACCTATACACACACACACTCTCTCTCTCTCTCTCTCTCTCTCTCTCTCTCTCTCTCTCTCTCAATACCACAATATTATCTTGGACTTTTCTTATATATTAATAACTTTGAATTTTTATCAAAACACACACACAATCTCTCTCTTTCTCTCTCTCTCTCTCCATTGTGGCTTTAAAATTTTCTAGCAACTCTCTCCTATAACACCACAATACTACCTTTGAACTTTTCCTATATTAATAGCTTTGGATCTTATCAAAACACACACTCACTCACTCTCACTCTCACTCTCTCTCTCTCACACACACACACACACACACACACTCTCTCTCTCTCTCTCTCTCTCTCTCTGTGTATGTGTGTATGTGTGGGGTTCCAAAAAAATATTTTTAACTTTCTCTTACAATACTACATTTGGGCCTTTCCTATACATTAATAACTTTGGATCTTCAATACACACACACACACACATACACACACACACACACACACTCTCTCTCTCTCTCTCTCTCTCTCTCTCTCTTCAATACACACACACACACTCTTTCTCTCTCTCTCTCTCTCTCTCTCTCTCTCTCTCTCTCTCTCTCTCTCTCTCTCTCTCTCTCTCTCTCTATGTGAGTGGCTTAAAACAATTATAGCAACTCTCTCCTATAATAATATAATACTACCTTTGGGCTTCTCTTACATTAATAACTTTGGACCTTTATCAAAATATACATACACATTCTCTCTCTCTCTCTCTCTCTCTCTCTCTCTCTCTCTCTCTTTCTCTCTCTCTCTCTCTCTCTCTCCAACTTAGATCAAATTCCTCTATTTAAAAGTTTTTAGCCTAAGTACAATTAGACTAAAAAGTCACATTTTGATTATAATTTTAATAGTATAAAACTTTTTTAAATCTTTGATAAGGTCTTTATTTTTCCAAATACACAATACAAAAGACAATAGCCATTATACATAATGTTAATTATTAGTTTTCTATGCTAGGAGAAAAAAATTTCCCAAAAGAGATGACTGTGTTTTTTTCATAAGGTCCAAACTTTTCAATATAGTTCATTCAAAAAGTCTCAATTTACTATGTCTCACATTAAAACATATCATAAATATACACATAATTTGATCTTCATAGCTATAGTAATTATTTTTTATCTCTTCTCTCTCATCGAACATTATTTTAAAACTTTCTTCTCCTCTTCTCTCTCATAAAAAATTGTATGTATATATATATATATATATACACACTCTCTTGACTCTATTTAGTCCTAATGACTCTAAAGACACACACACACATAGTTGTAAGAGATACACATAATGAGAAATGAAGATAAGGGCCGTACACAAACACATACACATACACATAGAGAGAGAGAGAGAGAGGCGCATACACACATGCACTACTTAATTTATTGCTTACGTAATAACTGAAGTACTAATCATTTTTTAGTTAATTACTAAATAGAAATATAAAGAGAGGGGAGAGAAAGACAAAGACGAATGAGAGAGAGAGAGAGAGAGAGAGAGAGGTTATTGACTTGCTTTGACTTCTTTTTTGGTCGAGAAGGGGGTTGCTAGCAACTTGTTGAGAAGAGGATTGCTTGCAACCCCTTTTTGAGATGAAATTTTTTTTCATCTCCTCCATCATTTCTTTGAGGGGACTTGTGAAAATTTTTTCCGCCAAACAGGGGGTTGCCAACAACCCTTCTCGATGATTTTTTTTTTCACAAGTCCTCTCTAAATTATTATTTTTACTAAACATGGCGCTATCAACAACCTTCCTAGGCAAAAAATTTTCATAAGTCCCCTTAGAGAGATGGAGGCAACTTCTAAATTTTTTTCGCCGAGAAGGGGTTGCCATCGACCCCTGTCTGGTAACAAAAAATTTCATGTCCCCTTGGAGAGATTATGTAGGGGAGTTGTGATTCAAAGTGCTCTCTCTCTCTCTCTCTCTCTCTCTCTCTTTCTTCAAGAAAGGGTTGCTAGCAACCCCTGTTTGACAAAAAAAATTCACATCCCTTTAGAGAGATGATGATAAAGTCACATAATCTCTCTCTTTGTCTCTCTCTCTCTCTATCTCTCTCTCTCTCTTTCTCAATGAGGAAACTACTACAACATTCAACTAGACAAAGTTTTGTTCTTCTAGTTCACATAGGAGATAAATAGAATTTCAAACCAAATGATGATATTGAGTCTTAGAAGTCATGCAAGTTAGTAGCATAGAGACTTCTCTACAAGCATTACTCTGTATCCTTCTATAGAAGTATATTTACAATGATATCTTGTCAGTGTGTTCTCTATATGTAATACAACTATGAATGGTAGGTTCATGTACAGGCAATTGGAGAAGGGGATGTTGCAAACTTTGCCAAGGAAATGTAGGGATTAGGTGCACTTGAAGAAGGAGTAGCTCATATATAAGGATCACCATATTGAGTAGCAGTGGAACAAGGAGGTGTACCGAAGATGTCCTATCTTCCTCAACTACATAAAGGTGAAATTTCCTCCAACAAGAATGCATTATACCAAAAACACTCAAAGAAAAAAAGGTGTAAGAGCCATAAGGATCTAGATTCCTGGTAAGTAATTCCACATGTATTCTTCAGAATATGTCACACTTTTATGTCTTCTTCAAAAGAGAATATGGTTGATCGTAGGAAAGTGATACCTGCAGTGCATTTGTTCTCATAACTCATTCTTCGATAAGGAGTCAGGGTGAAGCCACAAATTCTAAAATGTTTTGATGATATTGATTGGCCACACATTAGTCCTACAACAATACTATTTGTGGATGATAGCATAAAAAAGATGCAATGCAACCCATCTAACTCCTTTACATATTCATTTACATTTCAAGAAAACCCATGGATACCATTCTCTTCAAATAGATGCTTCCCTATTTGACTAAGGAAAATCCCTTGAATACCATCCTCTTGAAATACATGCTTCCATGTTTGAGTGAGCTAGTAAGTTTTCATGGGGGAGTCTAGGAGTTTGTTAGAGAACACCCATTTCACCCTCCTGCAATGGAGCTGGATTGATATTTAATGTTTGTAAAAAATATGTTCATTTGCTTTGCATATATTAGTTCACTAACTTGCAAATGCATTTATGGATTTAGAAATATATCATAATAGTTTTTGTAGTAAGTTCATGTAGTATAATGTGAAATATATCATTATACTAAAATATTTGATTGTTGAAGTTTGGAGTTTAAAATAAAAAATTCTTGAAAGAAATAACAACTACAAGTAATGAAGTAATACATAGCTATATTTTACGGAGATTGTGAAGCAATTGTTTGCAAGGGTCTATTGTAAATGAATGCATAACTTCAATCTATATGTAAGCCTAATCAAATGAGAAGGAGAGAGAGCAACGTGTAAGTATAAGTGGATGTGTCTATAGTTTGCTCATGAGTGCATAACTAAAGTACTAACACATCAAGATGTAATTATAAAATATGTGCAAAGAAGAGAGGGAGGATGTGAATCTATATGTAGTGTGATATCTTATATGCATGCGTAATTGAACTATTAACATTGTGATAATATTATCAAAGATAAGCACATAAGATTAATCTAGTGATGTAAATAACTTGAGAGAGAACTACTAATTCATTGTTAGGGTTGGTTTGTAACATATGAGTGAGAGAGAGAAAGAGAGAGCGAGTAAGAGAAAGAGAGAGGAATATGTAAGTGTATCTGGTTTTGCTTATGTGTGCACAATAGAAGTACTAATACATCATGATGTAATTATAACATATATACAAATAATTGAGAGAGGGGAGATATGAATGTATACGGAGTGTGATATCGCTTGTGTATGTGTAATTCAACCACTAACATTGTGATAATATTATAAAAAATAATCACACAAGCTTAATGTGTTGATGTAAAGCAATGAAGGGGAGAGAACTACTAATGTATTGCTAGAGAGAGAGAGAGAGAGAGAGAGAGAGAGAGAGGGTGTTATTGAGGGGGAGAATGAGAGGGAGATGCATGTTGTGGGTCTCCAAGATATGAGAGAGAGAGAGAGAGAGAGAGAGAGAGAGAGAGAGAGAGGAGAATGAATTGTGGTTCTGATGAGGAGGAGGAGAGTAAGATGTGGTAGTATAGTGGTGGTGCTAGTGGTGGTAATGCTATTGAAGGGGAGTGAGATATCGATGGTTGGTCCCCATATGAGGTTGGTCCCCATATGAGGAGAGAGAGAGGAGAATTGGTTGTGGCTCTAATGAGGAGGGGGAGAGTAAGATGTGGTGGTGGTAGTGCTAGTAGTAGTGGTGGTAGTGGCGGCAACAGCAATGGAGGAGCAACATTGGTGCTTGATATATACCTAAAAGAAAAAGACGACCAAGTGAACTATGTGGAATAAAACTTGAGGTTGTCAAAAAAAGCTTGCTTAAAAGCTCACTCCAAAAGTTGGCTTCTCACACGCACTCACCAAGGAGGTGGTGTGGGGGTGGGTGTAGAGGCAAGCACAAGCTCAACTACCAAGACCCACGGACTACTTATTGTTCAAGCGTTCCAAACTGAGCACTAATGGCTACCTCTCACATAGCCGACGCGCTATCCATCTCTATGAGTGTAGTGAGCTTACCTCCATGCCCGATCGAGTTGTCTCCTCTCTTGAGCGCTCCGGTAGCTCCACGATCCAAGTGTAAGCTTCAAGCGAGCTCCATCCTCAAGCTCCACACTCCAAGCTCCATTGCTACGAGCAAGAGAAGAGAAGAGAAGAAGAGAGGGGAAGATGGAGAACTTCTCCACCACGGTCCCTCACCCTCACACACTCACTCCCTCACACTCTCGCACTCCCTCTCTCAAGCACAAGCTCAAGCAAGCAAGAAGAAGAAGAAGAATAAGCGAGCTACTTTTGGCCATACACAAGAATGAGCTTCTCGTTCACTTTTAAACTTTATATACAAAACCCTAAATCCATTTTGGGCAGTCATCCCCTTATCCCCTTTTTTATATGGCCGGTCGACCTTTTTTTCCATTGTCCTCCTATCTTCCTAGCTTCCTTCCCATCGCCCATCTACCTTTACAAATTGCACGGGTGAGAGCCCGATGGTCTTAAAATAAATAACGGTGCACCTTGCGCTCTTTTACAAAAGTATTGACTTGTGTTTTTTCTTGTGTGCCTTTCTCCTTGATTTAGGACTATTTTGCACTCCTTGTGTTTCCAGATTCTTCTTTGGCGCGCCTTCGTCTTCCATTTCGCTTTAGCCTTAGCCTTGTCTTCTGCTTTAGATTTTCCACCTTGTTCGTTTGAGGGTTAACATTATCCCCCTCCCAAACAAGAGTGCTAGTCCCATGGCACTCACCGTCGTAGGTAGTAGGCATTGGCATGTGCCAAAGATGTGGGGGAAGGGACATATGTTGTTGCCTTGGAGGAGTTTTGGTGGTGGTGTGGATGAAGGTCGTTGGGGGCATGTTGTTGTCCTAGATGGCTGGTGGTCGGGTTATTGGATTTGGGGATAGGGTTGTTCATTGTTGAGAATTGCACTGATGGCTGGCACATATGTTGGTTTGTGGGGATTCTACACATGATGATTGTTTGGTGGCTTGCATGATGAGGAAGGACAAGAGTTTAGAGTTGAGTGGTGATGAAGAGTTGTTGATACTTTCGTTGGAGTCGTCAATGCCTGCAATTGAAAACCTCTCATATGGTCTCTCCCTAAGGGTTGGTGCTAGTCTTCTTATTGTGTGCACAAGATGTAGTTTGATTAGTTTGGGAGATAGGTCCAAGCTGAGAGTAATGTCCTGCACTTGAGGACCCAAACTATGTATAGATTGTGGTTCAGATAGTATGTGAGTGCCCGTGCATACTTAGATATTGCTTAGTTAGAAAACTGCGGGTATGGTTCCTTGTAGCAATGTGTGGAGGAAGCAAGGGTTCAATATGATGGAAAAAGTTGTCGATGTTGAGGAGAAGTACACACGAAGGCTTCTTAAGACATCATTTGCGATTTTGACAACACGGTGTAGCATAATTGAGCTCATTGATGCCTTAGCTTTTGGTAGCTGGTGACTACTTGTATTGTTCGAAGAGTATGGTGTACTTTCTATGGTCCTTCGTGCCTTGCTTACCACTATTGATTGCAATGGTACTACTAAGATGGAGTGCGAAAAAGAATAGTGCAAATAGTTCAGGGTGACATGTCAAGACAAGCTCCCTAGGTATGTCCTACCCTTGATGTGCCCTAAACAATTGTGGGGGATATGGAAGGGGCTAAGGGGCTAGAGACAGAGCCAACCAACCAAGGTCACTGGATGTACCTAGTTTGAGGACCCCTAGGTATTATGTTTTGATCGTGGGTGCCTTTCTTATTTTATTTTATTCTTTTTTTTAAATAACATGAATACAACCATTGCAATACGTTGAGGCTATCAATTTTTCCTTTGGATTGGGAAATGTCGAGATCCAAAGGCTGTGAAAATGGATATTACAATGATGATTGTGTTACTATCCTTGATGCTAGAGGAATAGTTGTTGAGATGGAGAGATACACTTGGAATTTGGCAAACCTCTTTATAACATGTGAGATATCGGTACAATTGAGGTAACTGTAGTGAGCAAAATGTAGAGTTTGGCCAATAAAGAGAGAGTAGTCAATGGCTATGCTTTGGGCCATGCTCAAATGCAATGTGGGTGTTCTGCAAGGGTGATTTTCTCTTCCAGCAGTGAGGCTTCTGTCATGGCTCTTTGTTCTTGGTATTTCTGTTGCTTTTTCTGTAATGGCTCTTTATGGGGTTGGTGGGCTTGTGGTAACTGGGACATTCGAACGCTTTCATACTGAGACCTGTGTTGTCATGTATCCACTTGACAACTCGTGAGAGTACACGCAAGCCACATGCTTCAACTATAATGAACAGGTGTAATGCAAAAAGACATCACTTATCTAAATTCTATGATGTTGACTTTGATGCATATCACCTGCGCTTTGATTATTTTTTGGTTAAAGCCGTGAAATATATTAGAAGTAGGTACTAAAAATTTGTACAATTGGGGAATGTGCCCTTTTTAACCACCTAAAGACTAAAAGTCATGACAAGATAGCACTTGGTAAGCATTTTAGAAAATAGAAACTATTCTATTTGTATGAGGCGGGGTGAGTCTAGTGACCAGACGACTGAGGTACTGCATGCAAACCCTCATCCTGATCCATCATGTGAGGGGCCAAAGTCTGAGCAATCAAGGAGAGTTGCACATCTTAATTCGGGCTAAGGACAATGGAGGTGTCGGCCGGGATCCAAATGATGTAGTCCCTGGCAACTACCATATTAAGAATGCTCTTAACACTTCAACAATTTCATTCTTGATTTTTACTTCTTTTTCCTCTTTCGAGCATCTAGTTCTCAAGTGTCTGTGGAAGGTCGGCACGTCATGGGTCCCTACCCTCTCGGCATTCCTTTGAACCCTCCTATTCTTGGTTTGCGAAGTAGTCATTGCGTTTGGCTTACGTCTTGGGCATTTTCACTTTGGGCCTTGTCTCGGCAAATACCTCTTCATGGTGGGCACGTAGCGTTCCAGTGGTGGCGGAGCTTGCACCGTGTGCTCCCTTTTGCGGAGGAGAGCTTCCTTGCAGGCCAGCGGCATGGGGTACTCCATGACTAGTGACTATTGAGGAACTTGCAAAATGTGAACCAAGGGTTAGAGTTTGAGGAAGGACAAAGCTACTCGCATGAGAGGGATTAAATAGCGGGTTAACATGTGCATATAACAAGGAGGGGTGAGATGAGGCATGCAGTATTTACTGTGGAGGGGATGGGCCCTGTGATGATACCCGATCGACCTCAAGTGTGGAATGGATTCCAACCGATAGCAGATCTTCGCTCATACTAAGTTGTGTGGGCTAGCTGTGATTGAACAAACCATGGCTCGTCCCTAGAGGAATAGATCGGGAAGGGGAAAGCTTGTAGGAGGGAACATCACCCAGTCCACACCCTTGAGGTGTTGGCCAGGGCTTCCATTGGCAGCAATGAGGGATGCATGCCCTCCACCTGGAGGCAGGGACGGTCACACAACTTTTAAACACATGGTGAGAGGAGGACTTGAGGCACTCAGCCTATCAAGCCCAAAATTTTCATCCTACGCTTGATTATCATTGCTTGTGTGTTGGTATTATCTATATAGAGTCACAAAACTCATTGTTGATTTATGTATACATTTATAAATCCATGTCACTTTATGAGGATAAAAAACCGATTGTAGAACTCAGGATTGAACTGGAGTGTGATACATGCATCCAGTACTCGTGGCAGCCTACTCAATAACAACAGATATTTTGCAACATCAAGTAGCATGGTACCTTGTCCGAGTCTACTCACAACATGTAGCTCCTCCTCAGTGAGAATCTTATCAACCAGAGAGTTCTCTTGGCTAGTTCTGGCTAAGTCCATACCCCGAATGGCAGTCAGTTTGAAAGGAAGTTGGTGCCACATAGGTTAGGTCTCTTTGAGACCGCCATTTGGCCAATCACTCCTCTGAGACTGTCATAATTTGGGCTCCAAGTTCAGCCATTTGTAGCACGGTTTTCAAACCAACATTTTTCAATGTGACTTCGACCCTTTGATTGTCACTTTAGTTGCTCTATCTCTAAGAGATTTGGTTGCCAAAGCATATTATTGAATGTCATAGTTAAATGTAGTTCATCGGCTTCCTCATCAAAGAGATGAGTTGCATGCGTTCATGTAGGAGCTTGTCATAGTGCTCATTAAGATATTCTTACTCTTCCCATGATAGTGGATATGGCAATTATTCCTCAAGCTGCTTTTTAGGGAATGTGCCCATGTCTGTAAGGACGTAGACACGTGCGAATATTTTGAGTTTAGCATCCAACTTAGCTAAGCACTCTGTAAGACTTCTATGTTCTATGAAGGCTTGCTCGGTTGCTATCTCATGCAAGGTTTTGGGGGCTTCCATAGGCTTTAGCATAGCTAGGGGCTCAGACCTAGATGAGCAAGATTGATCAATGCTAGGATTGCTTATGTCCTTGGGGTTTTCATGTTTCTCCTAAGGCTTTGTTGCTCTTGCGTCGTGGTTCTCCTTGGATATGACTGGTATAGATTTGTCACCCTGTTTATGAGTGTTGTATCCACTCCTGATTGGTCAATGCAAGTTCTGTTGTGAGCGGATTGAGTGTTGTAAGCAACCGTTGATGGTAATGGTTGCTTTGACTTATCAGAACACATGGATGCATTTGAGGCTTCACAACTATTAGGAGAGATGGCAATGGGTTCATTCGTCGATGGGCTTGATGTTTTATTCCTCAGCTCTTTAGTGATCTTGGTCTCGATCTTCTTTGCGTCTACCGCCACTTGCAACTGCTGTCGTTTTCATTGTTTTCTCCTCTTTTTCTTGGGCAATTGAGGTGTATCCTTTAAAGACTTAGGACCATGAACTAGGTCAGCCGCCATTGATGTGCTTGGTTGGGCCTCGACATTCTCTTTTTCTGGTGTGTCCTCATGGGACATAACCGTGGCCAGCTAAACAACCTCACTAGGTTGAGAGGGTACAACTACCTCTCTTTGTGGAGAGTCTAATTCTTTGGCCAATTCTCTTTCGTTTAGCCCCTCATCCGATTGCATTGGCAGTTGCTCTTGGTCGGGGGGTGTTTGCTTTAGGCTCTTGCCCTTACCCATTGGAATATGCCTCCATTGCTTCTTATTAGAGTGGGCGTTGTGTTTAGAGCTGTTTTTCTCTTACTCTGGGGATTTCAGTGACTCTAGTGTAGAGCCAGGAGACGGTTTAGGGTTCCTACGATATAGGCTTGGATAAAACTAGTTGAAGAAGTCAGGGTTGTATTGATGGGATACATAGGGATCTAGGATTGCAGGGACTTGAGCGAGGCAGAAGACATATGCGCTAACATCAAGTACCATGCTCCCTACTCCTAGCCTACTAGCCACACATAGATCTTCTGCCAGAAGCAGTTTATCATCTAAGGGATGTTTTTGGATAGTGACAAAAAGCTGGACCTCAAGGACCGCTGCCAACACTCGTAATGAGGTTGGGACAACGTACGTGGGATCATGTATTGATGTCCAAAGGGCATTCCTTTGCTCATTGAGTGTCATCAGTCAGTGACTAATTTTGGTTGCAAGACTCTGATTGGAGTACCATTTCTGCACAAAGTTATATTTCCTTTCCCTTTCTGTTTGATTGCTTCGAGCTTTTCCTTGTTTCTCTCACATTGAGCAGTATAGAGTGAGGGTATCAAGTGCAATTCTCTAGTTGTGGCCTTTGGGATATCCTTTATGACTTCTTTAGCAACAACTAAATAGCGGGAGCAAACATGTTGTTGCTCGTCCCAAGTCAGGGATTCGGCTATGAGCTTTGTGTGCTCTGGTGTTGGCCTTCCGATGTCCACATGGACATACGTACGTGTAATGGCTGTCAACTTGTGATCAAGCTTCATCAGGAACTTCATCTTTGATTCATTGGTTAGATGCGCCATCTCCTTTCCCAAATCTTTGAGAGTTTTCTCCTCAATCCTAGGCTTTAGGTGCTTTGGAAGTGTTGGAGGTGTCAAGGATGTTAGCTGTGACACCTCTTCTGCATGTGAATTGCTAAGGACATGTTCCACAAGGGGTGTCGTCATGGCCAAAGGTTGTGATTGCTGTGATTCCTGATTGGAAGTAGTAGCAGTGAGTTCAGTGGACTGTCTACTATGGATAGACTGCAATGTCAAGCCCTTAAGTAGATCAAAAGTGGCAGTGTCTTCTGTTGCCCTTTGTGCATTCACTTATGCAGATCGAGCATCAGTTGAGTTGGTTCCGATGGATTGAACAAGCATATCCTCAGGCTGAAAATTAGGGATGGTATCATGTCTCACATCTTAGACGTTTGGAAGTTCGGATGGAGATAGAGATTGGGATTGAGTAGCTATACTTGACAACTGTTGTTGTGCTTCCTGTGTCCATTTAGAGAAAGAGGGTGTAGGAGATTCGGGACTCCTAGGTGGACTTGGCACTCGCTGGAAGATTTGCTCATGACTGTTAGATGATTCTGCCATTTGCTTTGTTGAGCAATTAGCCTTATCATGAGCAACATTGTGCCTATGGTGCTCATTATCCTCTTGGGAAGTCAATGGCTCCTTGAGCACTAATGGCTTTTGTGCACACTTGACAGTTACATCTGATATCCGCTTGTTAAGCATGCTAGGCTGAGGATCTACCCTTCGAATAGTCCCGTTTGGTTTCTTGATTTCAATCGTGAGGGGCTCGGTCACTTCAATGTTTTTGACTCGAGACTTGGTTTTTTGTTTAGATTTCCTCCTACGCTTCTTCGCTCTTGATACGCCCTGGTCTTCAACTGACAGAGGTGGTTTAGCAAGGGGTTTTGGTACCAAAATCCATCGGTTACTTGCGTAATACCCTTGAGCATGTAGCAACGCTTTGAATATCCATTGCGGCGTGCTGGCTCTCCACCGATATCTTCGTCTATAAGGCTCGGGCTTCTTTTGTGGTCTTCTACAATATTTGTAAGTCCAAAGCCTATCCTTGGCATTGTCTCGCGACCTTCTTGTTTCAAGCATGGCCTTGCTCACTGGTTCTCTCTGTTCAACATGCACTTGTATCAACTCTTTCAACAAGTCCTTGCTCTCATCACTAGACTTGCATGGTATGTCAGAATGTTCCTTGTTGTTAACCCTCAAACGAACAAGCTGAAAAATCCAAAAAACCTAAAGCGAAGGACAAGGCTAAGGCAAAAGTGGAAGGGAACACGAAGGCATGCCAAGAAAAATATGGGAACACAAGAAGTGTAGAAAGTCCTAAATCAAGGAAAAAGGCGCATGAGAAAAAGTGTGAGTCTATAAATTTGTAAAAAAGTGCAAGGCACACCGTGATTTATTTTAAGAGTGCCGAGCTCTCACCCGTGTAATTTGTAAAGGTAGATGGCGGTAGGAAGGACGCTAGGAAGATAGGAGGACAATGGGAAAAAGAGCCTAGGCCACGGCCGACCATGTAAAAAAGGGGATAAGGGGATGACCGCCCAAAAGGGATTTAGGGTTTTGTATATAAAGTTGAAAAGTGAATGAGAAGCTCATTCTCATGTGTGGCCAAAAGTAGCTCTCCTCTTCCTCTTCTTGTTCTTTTTGTTCTCGCTTGCTTGAGCTTGTGCTTGAGGGAGGGAGCGTGAGAGTGTGAGAGAGTGAGTGTGTGAAGGTGAGGGACCAGGGTGGAGAAGCTCTCCGTTTTCTCCTCTCTTCTTGTCTTGTCTTGCTCACAACAATGGAGCTTGGAGCGTAGAGCTTGAGGATGGAGCTCGCTTGAAGCTTGCACTTGGATCATGGAGCTACCGAAGTGCTCGGGAAAGGAGGTAACTTGATCGGGCATGGAGGTAAGCTTACTACACCCGTAGAGATGGATAGCGCGTTGGCTATGTGAGAGGTAGCCATTAGTGCTCAACTTGGAACGCTGGAAGCAATAAGCGGTCCATGGGTCTTAGCAGCTGATCGCCTCCACATTTTGGTTCCATTGCCGGGACCAATGGATTCAAGCCTTGAGCGCTTGCACTCTTCGAATCGAGCATTGAAGTAGGGTTTTCCCCCAAACCGATGCTTGAGGTACATAGGTAGGAAGTGAGGGAGTTGAAGAGGTATTCGATCTCCTTAGCAAGTAGGTTTTTGGTTTTTTGGATGCAATTTGTGAATATTATTGTGGGTTTTGGTGGCCTAAAGAATATTCAATTTGTGAATGTATGACATTTGACCTAGATATGTTACCTCTTAAAAATTAGATATCTATGATGCACAGCTAGAATAGTATATCAATATGAAAGAACTAATGATGAGTAATAGAATAATACGTAAGTGGGTTGTTTAGCAGGAAATAGGTTAAGAATGGTGTTCGATTTCTTAAATTGCTAAGGAAAGGTGAGAAAGACAAATGCATAAAACATGGATAATTGCTTGAGCTAGATCTCGTGTTTATAGATGCATATTTGTTTAAAGATAGGAATTATGCAATAGTACCATTGGAGATAGAAAGAGTACTTACAAAATATTTTTTCTAAATAGTACCTAGTGTTATGAGGGTTGCATCTTATATTAAGATAGGGATTATGCAATGGCATCATTAGGGAAGAGTTGATTCTAGAGATATAGTAAAGATGTAAGGTTTTTTGGGACTGTACCTTGTGCTTGCATGAGCATGTTGTTATCTAAGATAGATATATGCAATGGTATTGCCTTGATATCTAGAAATAGTACTTACAAAATATTTTTTTGAATCACACTTAGTGTTAGGAGGGTTGCGCTAAGGGGCTGCCCAGCCACCGACTTGTCCACTCAAAGGGAAAAAACTGGGTTGGGTGGGGGTGGTTTACAATGGGCAATTTTGGTGACACTCTATTGGCCCCCTTAACCTAAGGGGATTTTAAGCTTAACATCTTAAGTAGATTTACTCTGTATATCATAAAGTCTACTTGTAGTGTTACATTCTTTCTATAGTTTTGAAGGAATAGCAATTAGAGGCCAACAAACTTACTCCAATATAAGTATGTAAACACATGATCTATTTCAATTCATTGCTCAATGATGATCATTAGTGGAGTGATTTCAACAAAGTCTTATAAAAGTGCAATCTCTCATTGCAAACCTTGCCCAATAGAGTATGTTGTGCATTGTAAAATTACATGAGTGTAAAAATGTTGAACTTTTAGGAGAGGTTTTGAAATGTTCATATCAAGTTTACAATTGTACCTTGCAAATTTCTCACTTTACAATAGTGCATCTATTGCTAATGTAAGACCATAAGGTTCAACTTTGCCAAGTGCTTGACTTGTTGTAAAAAAGACTCCATGAGATTTGGATGGTGGGAAGGACACAATGAATGGTCCAGAGGGAAAAACATTATGTCGACATTTCATACATAGATTGATTGTATTAGTAAATCATGCTTGTTTAAAGGTGAGAATTGAGTTCAATGTCATATCAAAATTTTCAAGGAAAACAATCTATCTTAGATTCATGCATAACGATTTTTAGGGAGGATTGAGTTTAATGTTAATTTTATCAATGGCAAGTGATGTTGATTGAAGGACTAATGCCTCAAATGGCCATTACTTTGCAAAATTTAGGTTTTTGAAAAGTCTAGCATAGGTTGAGAGGCATGATTGATTGTCCGGGTTCATAGTTGTAATATTCTAGTATTATTACAAAATGACAATCATGACACCATAAGGTAGAGTTGTGCTGGAAATTTGATGGCAACATATTGAAGAGGGCAATGGCGTAGTAAGATGCCACATACATCTCATGTTGACTCCCATTTTCTTCATTCTAATTCATCCAAGGCTAGTTCTATCCCTTATTTTGTTTGATGGGGAGGTTAGGACAAGGTGGTTTGTCCGTTTGTCTTAGTAGACCTTCAAAGATGGGAAATTCTAGTGGGAAGCTCCATCAATAGTTCCTTTAAATTGTTTTCGACAAGAATCAAGGGCAATGGTTTACCTACCCTTATTGCCATATGTTGTGGATACTAATCATATGAAATGGAAGTTACTTCCTCCATTGTTTCATGTTTGGAAGTAGCTATATTAAAGTAGAGATTTTTTTGGGGGGGGGGGTGCGTGTTTAAAACTCATATCTCTAAGGGTTACCATTGAAGGTACGATAGAGTAGTGATTTTAGATGTGAAAGGATACGACATTAATTAAATGTTGGCCTTACATATCAAGGCTTGTGCTTGGAACCCTTGACAATCGATCAACATTTGGCCCCCATTACGATATCCACCTCGGTGATTAGCCATGTGGAGGTACAACATAGATACTTTATACATCATTCCATAGATGCAAAACCCTCAACTTTGGGTCAATCACACATTCTCACTTCCACTTGACCTAGCAAGTCTTATATACATAGAGTGGGGGCAATGGTTGCTACTAGCTCCATAGCATGTGGGGGCAATGGTTGCTACTAGTTCATTTGTGAAAAGAGCTCCATGGATGAGGGAAGTCTCCCACAAACGTTTGAAACTGTTTGAACTATGTGCATAACGCAATGGAGAATCTAGTATGACTTTTTCCCTTCTTCACCTACACAACTTTCCCCTTTGAGAAAAGAGTGGATTAGGGTGCAAGCAAAAGTTGGACTCAACATTGGGTATAATGGCCCTCGAGAGGGAATCAAGAGGGCGATGGGGCACCAATTGAATGTCTTCGTGTGAAAGTGCTCTAAGGCGAGTGATAGGAGCACACGATTAATGATTAGGATGAGATGATAGACTTCAATGAGGAAGGAAAGTTGTCAAGGCATGGTCGGAGCCTTGGGATGTAAGAAAATCCAGCTTTAAAATAATCCAGAAAATGAATGGCAAGTGTGGGTGCACTGGCTGGTGGTGGCAGGTTTGCTTTTTGGACGAAAAGCCTTGGGGGACGGGGCCCGTCTTCCCTCCCCTCTCTCTCTCTCTCTCTCTCTCCCCCGGCTTACTTTCGATCTAGGGTAAAAAAAAAAAAGAGACCAGAATTCAAACAAACACAGCTCAGCTGCTCAGTCCCTCCCCCCTTCTCTCCCCGACATCCATTTCATCCCCTTTCTCCATACGTAGTTATCTCTCTCTCCTCCAGCCCCCCTCCCGCTCCCTCCCCCCTTCCCGACAGCCATTCCACTCGAATCTCAAGGTATGTGCCTGCCTTCTACTTTCGTTTGTTGCTTAGGTGCACATGTCCATCCTTTCGTACAGCCTCGTCCGGGATCTGTTTACACGCATTTGCTGCCATTGCTTCTGCAATGTGCCACATTAAAGTGAAGTCTTAGTAAATCGTCATTTCGATCGAGCAGATTGCTTAGTTAATCACCTTTGTTCTGGAGATTGTAACCCGTGGCTGAAGCCTGGAAGCTAACTCATGCACGCACAATCCTTATCGAGACCTGTAATTCGCTGCATTTTGCCCTCGGAGATCTTGACATAAGTTTTTTTCACGTTTTTCCAGCGTTGTAGCAGCTGAATGAGAGGAAGCCCTTACTACTGGAGTACAAATCGAGATTCAACCGTATCATCAAGCTAAGCTACCAAGCAACATACAGCTCCCGAATAATGTATGGACTCATATTGTATTTATCAGAATTGATTTTCACACAACACGGTGCATTTGCTTTTACACAGGCTTTTCAATGACATATAAAATCACAAGATTTTTTGCTCGAGGTTTCCTATCATGCATTTAGGCTAGTGGCATTTTTCCACCCATCGTCCAAACAATTTTACAGGCCAAGCAAGAATAACAAAATAACAAATGGTACTGAGAAACTCAAAATAGGTTGACATACGCATAGCAAGAGCACCATGCCATTTACGCATGGCAGATTTCGGCCCAATGCTGAAGCCTGGGAGCTAACCTTGAGTGTGCATGGTCCTTATTGAGACCTGTAGTTGGCTACATTTTGCGCCTAGGGGTCTTAACCTCAATCTGTTCATGTTTTTCAAGCATTGTAGCAGCTGTATGACAGGAAACCCTTCCTGGAGGAGAAATTGAGGCTCAACAGTATCATCAAGCTAAGCTGCAGCATACAATCAACACGGACCTTCTGAATAATGTATGGAATCATGTTGTATTTTTCAGAAATTCTTTTGAAGTAGACACGGTTTATTCACTCTTCTATAGCTCTGTTAAAATCAAATGAATATTTTCCATAAGTTTCCGACAATGTATCTGAGCTAATACCCTCTTGCACCATTGCTTGACCTCAACAAGGTCTTATACAAGGATAATCTTCAGGTGCATCATAGAAACAATTGTGCAAGGATCATCTGTGAGACAGATTCTTGTACAAGGATCATTTTTAGGTGCATCACACAAATAAGTGCTATTGAGTATTCAAAATAGGTTGAAATATGCATACCAAGAACATCATGCTGTGGAGAAACCAAGTCACTCAGTACATTTCTTCTCCTTCATTCCTATTGTGGTTTCCATTCATTGCAAGCTTTCTAGGCGCCACCTGAGAGAGCTGGGGTGCCACCCAAAAGACTTTAGTGGTCACGAGTTGAGACAGTCTGTACATCTAAATCGGCACTGACTTCCCTCATTCACCCACTTAAGCATTCATTCCTTCTGATGCTCTGTCACTCTCTTCCATATTCTTCTCTCCTTTCTCCATCCTCTCCATTGTCGTTCACACCTTGTAAGGAGGACATTACAGTTTGTGGCTTTTGCATCCATCTCTACCTGGCGTTTTGCAGCCTACATCATGTGGTGTCAACCCTCCTCAATTGGTGTCATCATCAGGCTTGCGTTTGCAGCAATTTCAGGCTGTCTACAGCAGGTTACACCCTCTTTATAAGCCCTGCATCAGATACCTGCGTTTTTGTGTTTTCTTCACTCTTGAAGGGCTGCCAGTGGGTCGCTTGTTTGCAGCCACTTACACATAGAGATTTTCATTAGATATTCTTCAGTCTTCTTCTCTAATTGGTGACCCAGCACTAGTCGCCTTGATAGCAACCATCATCTTGTAGAGATTTCAGTATATCCTTAATCTCTGACAAATCTTGAGGACCGCGTTTTTCTCCCTCTACAGCTAGTTGACTTGCCCTTCACTATTGAGCATTACCTTATATATTCTACTACTAAGAGAATTGCGTTTTGCTTCCTTTGTAGTGTAGGTTTCATTGAGATATTGCTGCATGATTAGATAGGATAGTGTTGTCATCTTTAGAGCTTTGGCTCAATTGTATCTGCTTGATTAACTTAGCATGACTCAATATTTATCATCATCTTCTTTTGTGTTTTCTTTGAGTTTCTTATTCTCTTAGTGTTTTCTGTACTTGATGTGTTTTTCCTTACAAACCCTATTGTCTCTTTGATATGGTATAAGTGCATATCATTCTGTCACACTATTTTGACATGGTATCAGAGTTGAGGTGCTCAAAGAGCTAGAGATCCTCATCATCGAACAAGGCAAAGACATGCTGTCACAACTCTATAAAAACAGAATTTGTATCCTTTTTCATTAATTTGTCTATATAATGATTTATTAAATTTTTTTCGTTTGCACTAATTAGATATAAAGAAAAGTGCATTGGAGCTCGCCACTGATGAGTGGTCACAGGTTATGGTGGACCCACGTGGTGGGTTAGAGAAAAGATAGTTTACACTTCCACCTATATGGCCTGATTGGGCGTTTGTGACCAGAACTCACGCATATCAGGGTTAGATTCGCACACAGAAATGATTGATGCCTTGAAGTGTGGGCTAGATCCGCCAGAACAGACAGTTACAATCAACAAGATGGCATGATCATGAAATGCTTGTACAATGTGTATGTGTGGGCTGAAAGCTTGAAATGCACATTTCTTTGCATAGGAAAGTCACACGAAGATTTTGATACCGTTTTTGCAATGTACACGGATAAAGCTTTCATATGACATTCATATTGGGGGGGTTCCTAAATTTTAGGAGGTCCCTAAAATTTAGGAGCCTCGAATTAGCCTAAAAATGCTAGTCCTAAGAAATAGGGATGTCATTCTAAAAATAGTAAATTTTGTACTCTGACTGTGCTTACTAAATTTGGTTGTTTTTATTCTTGATAGTATTCAGTCCAAAAAGGAAGGCCATAGAGAAGAGACAAGTGTCAAGACACTTGTTACACAAGTTTCCAAGTGTCCCACCACTTGTCACATTTTATCTGGACACTTGTCTTGTGCTACTCCACTTTCCTCTTTTGTACTAGCTCTTCCCTCTCCTATAAATAAGAGCTCGTTTTTCTTCATTTAAGATCATTTTTCTTTGTTGTAAACTCATGTACAGCACCCATAGATAGCCAGAAACTGGCCCCATCCATTCCCATCATCATTCCTCACTTCTCCATTATCAAGTTCCTCCATATTCCCCCTTCTATCACTGCTGTTTTACAGGACAGCAAGCCTGTAAGTTTATTACAGCACCTCCTTCTCGAGCTCTTTCTTCCATTTTAGCAACAAGAAGCAAACCCTATCCATGTACTACTGATCAATGATGAAGAAAGACTGATTTTTTCTCTTTCTTCTCTCATACTATAAAGAAATCAGTCCTTATCATTGCATAGTAGATAATGCATGTGTGTTTGTACATCTTTGCATGATCTTGTGAGAGTGAGAATTACTTCTCCTTACTCTCAGGTTGATTGTAACTGAGCTCTTCCCTAAGGGACTTGGGTTGAGCAGAAATACATTCCTTCGGGGGGGGGGGGTTGCCCATCTTTAACCCTTAATCTTGTCTCCATTACTTTTATATTTTCATGGCTGTAATTTTGTGAGTAATTTTCATTTTCAGCTTTATGTGTTCATTCTCTTTTATATTAAATCTCGAAAACAAGCGAATATCATAATTGTTAAGCATACTTCGTTGTTCGGGGCGTTTACAGTGGTATCAGAGCTTTGGCTCGGTCCTCACCCCAACATTGGTAGTATTTACAATTATAAGTTTGTTTGTTTTCAGCCCTTGCATTGAGTGCTTGAGCATATTTTTCTTAGAGTCTCAATGGATTAGTCGAGTGCTATCCTTCAAGCCATTCAAAGTCTTAGAGAGGAGAATCAACAAATTCGTGAGCAACTTCTCAAACTAGAAAAAGTTGAGAATCCCAAAGAATTCAAGGAAAGAAGCCCATCTGCTTCAAGGAGACAAAGCCATACCAATGAAAGGAGCCGATCAAGAAGTCCAACTACTTCTAAGAGACAGTTCCATTCTACTTCAAGACAAAGAAAGAGATCGCGTCGAAGCTTATCCTCTTTTTCAAAGTCATTTGGCGCCTACTCTAATGGACCCTCTTCTAGTGACGAAGAGTCACACCCTTCTCGTGGAAGACCTCATTATCGCCGAAGGTGTCGACATTCTTCATCCTTGTCTCCATCTTCATTCCCATCAAGGGCTTCATTATCTTCAACCTCAAGATCTGGGTATGGACGAAGGTATAAGAAGAAGAAGAAGACTAAGTCACTATCTCAACTTGAAAAGAAGATCAAGTTCAGTATGTATGATGGTTCCCGAAATCTTGATTTTCTTTTGAAGTTTATTAATCAATTTCAAATTTTGTATGGTCGTGACAAGTATAAAGAAAAAGAAAAGATTAAGTTTGCAGCTTTACATTTAACTGACTTAGCCCATATTTGGTGGACGGGGTTGGAATATGATCATGCTGTTCCAAAATCATGGCGGTCCTTTGTTCGCATGATACAAAGCCAATTTCTTCCTGTTCATTTCAAAAGAGATGTAAAAATGGAATGGAATCGGCTTTGGCAAAGGAAAAATGAGTCACTTGGTGACTATACCAAGAGATTTTGGGAGCTACTTTTGAAGATCCAACATTTCAAGAAGATCAGCAGTTCGAAAAAGCTTAGAAAGTTTCAAGGAGGTTTGCATTTTAAACTTCGTACTGCTCTTAATCATTATCATTGTTCTAGTCTCAGGGAACTCATTGACTATGCTGAGACATGGGAAATGGAGCACAATGGCAACAAATCATTCCAAAAGAATGATAAGAAGAGAGTAGCTGATCATGAGGAGTATTCAGCCCCAAATGAAGGACAAAAATAGCAGCAAAAGTAGCCATGAAATCAAAAGAAGATGAAGCCCTATGCACCTCCTAATGCTCCTCAATTTCGCTCCAATCTATACCCACAAGCAAAGCAACTTTCCGAAGAAGAAAAGCAGTGCTTCATGAAAGAAGGGAAGTGCTTTAAATGTGGACAAACAAGCCACATAGTGAAGCAATGTCCAAACAAAGGACAAAGCAAGGTTTCTGACAACAAGCCTAAGTCGCCAGTGAAAATCAATGCTATCAGTGATGTAGTTGCAAACACAACTCACACTCCAGAGATGTGCAAATTATTAAAAGCTTGGGGACAGTTGCAAGGTAAGCAAGCACTATTCTTGATAGATCTTGAGACGAATGAAAATGTCATTTCCTTGCAATTAGCTAAAGAGCTTGGGTTAAAGAATGAAGAGATGGATACTCCGGCAGAAGTTCGCCAAGCTTTAAATACCGATGAAGGTGACACAGTGAAGACAGTGACACCCTACATTGGCAAGCTCAAGTTTCAAATTCAAAGCTACAGTGACGAAGATACCTTTTGTATCGGAGACTTTGATGGTTGTGATGTGATTCTTGGCATGCCATGGAATCATAGAGTAGATTCAACCATCTTCTCTCAAAAAAAGAAGGTAGAACTTACCAACAAAGGCAAGAAGTACAAGATCCAAGCTAGAGTTTCTGGAGACACCATACCTATGGTAAGCCATATGCAAGTCTCTAGAGCAATTAAGGATTGTGTTCAATGTTGTTTGCTTTATGTCACTGATATAAAAGATAATATGAATGCTGAAAACCAAGAGCGGCTTCAGCTCTTGGAAAAGTATAAAGATTGTTTTTCGGAAGATCTTCATTATCAGCTTCCCCCAGAAAGGCCAGAAGACCATCATATTGATATTATTCCGGGCAGTTCTCCTTGTAATATAGCACCATACCGTGTGAGCCGTCCTCAACAAGAAGAAATCAGAAAGCAAGTCGAAGACCTACTTAACCGTAGGCTAATTAGGCCAAGTAGCTCACCATTTTGTTCACCGGTTCTTCTTGTTCAAAAGAAAGATGGCACATTCAGGATGTGCATTGATTATTGAGTCCTCAATAAAATCACTGTGAAGAATCAGTTTCCTATTCCTAGAATTGACGAGATTTTGGATCGTCTAGGAGGCTCAAAGGTTTTCAGCCGCATTGATCTAAAGAGTGGTTATCATCAAATTAGGGTAATACCACAAGATGTACACAAAATTGCTTTCCGTACTTCATACGGTCTTTATGAATTCTTGGTGGTTCCTTTCGGATTAACCAATGCACTAGCCACCTTTAATCGAATGATGGAGCGCATCTTTAGAGAGTATCGACAATATGTCAGTACTTTCTTTGATGATATTCTTGTCTTTAGCAAGAATGAAAAGGAGCATCATCAGCACTTGGAGATTGTTCTACAATTATTCAACAAAATCAACTCTTGGTAAATGGTAAAAAGAGAATTTTTCATGCATAAAATAAATTACCTTGGGCATGTCATCTCTTCTGAAGAGATTCAGATGAATCCTGAAAAGATTAGGATAATCCAAGAATGGCCTCATCTTCATGATGTACATGAGGTGCGATGGTTTCTTGGCTTATGCTCTTGTTACCGCTGCTTCATCAAGCATTTTGCATATATGGCTTCTCCACTTCATGACCTTACAAAGAAGAAGACCTCTTTCCAATGGAAGAAAAAAGAGAAGGTAGCCTTCACAAGGCTGAAAACAGCTCTTACTTCTCGATCTGTTCTTATTATTCCAGATTTGGTAAAACCATTTGTGATGGAAGCAGATGCTTGCGGTGATTGTATTGGTACAGTGCTAAATCAAGAAGGCCATGCCGTAGCCTTTGAAAGCCGCCGTCTAAATGATGTGGAGAAAAGGTATGACATATATGAAAAAGAGCTCTTAGCAGTGGTTCATGCTTTGAAGATATGGAAACATTATCTTTTAGGCAATGAATTCCTTATTAAAACTGATTATCAAAGCTTGAAGTATTTCAAGACTCAAAAGCATTTGCAGGAGAAACATGCAAGATGGGAAAATTTCTTGTCTATGTTTCATTTTCAAATTATGTACACTCTAGGGAAACAAAATGTAGTTGTTGATGCACTTTCTAGAGCGCCTCGCATTGTAACTATTACAGTGGCTCATCGTGAAGATTTTCAAACGATGAAGAATACTTATGATGAAGACACTGATTTTACAGCAATTTGGTCAAATTTACAGCAAGGAGGTTCTCATCCAGATTATTTCATCAAAGACGGTTACCTTCGCAAGAACAATCGCCTTTATGTCACTCTTCTTGTTCGACAAAAGTTGCTTAAAGAAAATCATGAATCCCCTTATGCAGGGCATAGAGGGAGGGCAGCCACTCTAAGTGCAATTGAGCGCTACTTTTATTGGCCAACATTATGAAGAGATACACATAACTTCATTGAGGCTTGTCTAGTATGCCAAAAATCCAAGTATGATAGGTAGAAGACTCCAGGATTGTTGCAACCTCTTCCAGTGCCCAAAGATCCATGGGAATCTATCACAATGGATTTCATCTCAGGTATTCCAACAACACCTCAAGGTCATGATATGATTTGGGTCATAATTGATCGATTCAGCAAGCAATCACATTTTATTCCATGTCATAAAACATTGAAATCCGCACAAGCTGCAAGACTTTTCATTCAACATATCTTCAGATTACATGGTATGCCTCCTGAGATCATTTTAGATAGAGACTCCAAATTCACAAGTAACTTTTGGCGTGCTTTATTTGAGAATTTGGGAACCACTTCAAAGTTCTCCTTAGCTTTTCATCCTCAAATTGACGGCCAAACAGAGGTGATGAATCTCACTCTTTTGGATATGTTGAAAGCTTATGTTAGTGAACATAAGTCACAATGGGAGAAATATCTTCCATTATTGGAGTTTGCTTACAGCAATACAGTGCACTCATCCACAGGGAAAGCTCCAAATGAAATAGTATAGGGTAAAGTGATTCCTCCTCCAATTATTCCCACTAAAGATAAGATTTTTGTTGTTGATGAGTTTGCTTCAGATTTAAAAACAACAATGGATCAAAGTTCGAGCCACTATCAAAGTTGCCCAAGAGCGACAAAAGAAGCAAGCGGATAAACGAAGAAGACCTTTGGCTTTTGAAAAAGGTCAATATGTCTCGCTCAAGTTTGATAAAAGCAGGCTCAAACAAGGTTCCGATCAAAATTCATCTTTTCCAAAGCTCTCCAGTAGATACTTTGGACCCTTCAAAGTGATTGAGAAAATAAATGAAGTTTCTTATCGACTTAAGCTTCCTGCTCATCGGAAAATACACAATGCTTTTTATGTAAGTTTGCTAAAACCTTACATAGGACCAAAACCAAAGGAACCCATTACTGAAGATCCCTGAGAAGTTAAAGAAACAGAGCAACTCTTGGAACCTGAATAGATTTTGTTTCACAAGGATCAAACCACGAGAAGTGGCCTTGTGACACGAAAATTCTTACTAAAATTCAAGAATCTACCCACAACAGATGCACAGTGTCAGACTCAGAAGATGAAGAAGACTAGAGGAAAGCAGTCCGATACTAAATGAGCACGAGATTCGTTTCACCTCCCAGCCTTGCCTAGTTCATTGCTGGCCACACTCATCGTGATTCGATTGCCAGCCGTCAAACCTTGGTGAGTTCTACTATTCTTGGACTCTCTTTAATTTTAGGCTCCCCTAAACCCCGTTGGGGCGCCCAAGACCCCGGACGGTCATGCCTCGTGCATGTTTCCCTTAATTTACCTTATAAATATAACACACAGGAGGTAGATGAAAAATTCATGAAGGATTACCCAGACATTCTTCAGCCATATCAAGAAGCTTTTCAGCTGAGGACAGCTGAATAAAAGCCAGAGGGCTGTCACAACTCTATAAAAATAGAATTTGTATCCTTTTTCATTAATTTGTCTATATAATGATTTATTAAATTTGTTTCCTTTGCACTAATTAGATATAAAGAAAAGTGCAATGGAGCTGGCCACTGATGAGTGGTCACAGGTTATGGTGGACCCACGCGGTGGGTTAGAGAAAAGATAGTTCACACTTCCATCTATATGGCCCGTTTGGGCACCTGTGACTAGAACTCACGCATATCAGGATTAGACTCCCACACAGAAAGGATTGATGCCTTGAAGTGTGGGCTAGATCCGCCAGAATAGACAGTTACAATCAACAAGATGGCATGATCATGAAATGCTTGTACAATGTGCATGTGTGGGCTGAAAGCTTGAAATGCACATTTTTTTGCATAGAAAAGTCACATGAAGATTCTGATACCGTTTTTGCAATGTACACGGAAAAAGCTTTCATATGACACCCATATTGGGGGGGTCCCTAAAATTTAGAAGCCTTGAATTAGCCTAAAAATGCTAGTCCTAAAAAATAGGGATGTCATTCTAAAAATAGTAAATTCTGCACTTTGACTGTGCTTACTAAATTTGGTTGTTTCTATTCTTGACAGTATTCAGCCCAAAAAGGAAGGCCATAGAGAAGAGACAAGTGTCAAGACACTTGTCACACAAGTTTCCAATTGTCCCACCACTTATCACATCTCATGACATGTGGTTGGACACTTGTCTTGTGCTACTCCACTTTCCCCTTTTGTACTAGCTCTTTCCTCTCCTATAAATAAGAGCTCGTTTATTTTCATTCAGCATCATTTTTCTTTGCTGTAAACTCATGTATAGCACCCATAGATAGCCAGAAACTGGCCCCATCCATTCCCATCATCATCCCCCACTTCTCCATTATCAAGTTCCTCCATATTCCCCCTTTTATCACTGCTGTTTTACAGGACAGCAAGCCTGTAAGTTCATTACAGCACCTCCTTCTCGAGCTCTTTCTTCCATTTTAGCAACAAGAAGCAAACCCTATCCATGTACTGCTAATCAATGATGAAGAAAGGTTGATTTTTCCTCTTTCTTCTCTCATACTATAAAGAAATCAGTTCTTATCATTGCATAGTAGATAATGCATGTGTGTTTGTACATCTTTGCATGATCTTGTGAGAGTAAGAATTACTTCTCCTTACTCTCAGGTTGATTGTAACTGAGCTCTTCCCTAAGGGACTTGGGTTGAGCAGAAATACATTCCTTCCCGGGAGGGGGGGGGGGTTGCCCATCTTTAACCCTCAATCTTGTCCTAATTACTTTTACATTTTCATGGCTGTAATTTTGTGAGTAATTTTCATTTTTAGCTTTAAGTGTTCATTCTCTTTTATATTAAATCTCGAAAACAAGCGAATATCATAATTGTTAAGCATACTACGTTGTTCGGGGTGTTTACACATGTTGCGGGTGCAAAGAAATACCTTGACATAGAAACTTAAATTAAAGTGTATGGAACACAATTAGGGTTAGGGTAACTTAGAGACAATGAACACTGTGGAAATCTAAATGAATGATTGAATACTAAACATACAATGCTCATGGAACAATCAAATCGTGCGGGAATGAAAACTGTATCTTGAACTCTTGTGTCTTGAGGATTGAGGCAGAGGTATTGAGTGGGAGAGTGTCGTACTCTTGACGGATTCCAAAATGTAGCAAGGCAGCCTCTAGATGTCAGGTAGAAGCAAATGTAGTGGGGTGTGATGTTTGATTAGAGTTGGACAAGCAGAGGAGAGAGAAAACTGCAAATGTTGGAAGCTAATGATGATGTGGCAGACTGACGGCATAAAAAACATAGGTATGATGATGTGGTAATTGACGGCAGTAAAGATGCAGGTATGATGATATGGCAGTCCAAAGAGCAACCATAGATTACAAATGCAGTAGTTCAGCATGTTGCTAGTTGTAGACGATGTGGTTGATTAGCAAATGCAATTGAAATGGATGTAGACTGCACGATGGATGTTGGAAACAGGTGCCTAATGGATATAGACAACAACGGGCAGCTTTGGTTGAGATATCCTCTTCAAACGGGGCATAAGCAACGAAGCTAGAGGGCTTGAAACTTACAAAAATGAGAGTGGGCTGAATATAGAGGAGCATGCCTATTTATAGAAAGTTTCAAGACCTTGTACCGCACACAATTTAAAAATTCTCTTGAATCGTGTACCATTTTAGGGTTTTCATTAATCAAGCTTTTTTAGGGCTGTTTAAGTGGTTGATTCAACATATAATACTTATGTTAGCTCAATAGTAGGTTCGGTATCACTTCCATCTTCTCCTCTTATATTTTGCTACATCATTGGCACATACCCTTATTTTTTTCTCCCTCCCACCCTCTCTTTACAAGTTTGCCACATTGATGCTATGGCCTCTTCACTGATAGAAGGACCAACCATTGGGTGCACCTCTTGCGGCAAGAACGGGTATACCATTGAGGATTGTAGTCATCGACCTTTGCTCCCTATCCCACCAAAGTATATGCGTTTTCTCCTTGCCACTCCTTGTGCCACCTCACCTTTAGACATAGATCATTTTGGGTGTTGTGGCTTTTTCGGTCACCAATTTCGTAGTTTGCTCCATTGAGAGACAATGGCTTTTGTGTACTGTCTTGTTAGTCCACTTGATTGAGAGATCATGGCTTTTTGACTCCTTTCTCTTCTTTGGCTACGCAGTTTGCTCCATTAAGAGATAGTGGCTGTTGCCCACTCATGGCTTCTCAGGAGCTATCTATTACCTCATGTCCCTTGTATTGCTCCATGGACATTGACTCCGATGTGGGCATCAAGGAGATTTTGTGTGATATCCCTCCCTTCCTCTACTTAGATTCAGAGGCCATCTTTGGGAACTACCTAGCTTCTGTTTCATTGGAGCCTCAGATACCTTCTTCGAGACCATTGGCGACGCTTCCTTCGTCATAGACTCTTTGGAGGCCATGATCTATGAGTTTCTTGCTCCCCTCTCTCTCTCTCTCTCTCTCTCAGGGGGATTCAGAGGGGGCTCATTCTTCTACTTCAGAGGGGGATCCCATTTCTTTGCTTCAAAGGGGATCCCTACTCATCTTGAGGTGCTCCCCACACCTTGTTGACAACCTTTTACCTTCTTGCGGTGGTTGACATCTCCATGCCATCTCACCCATTGATTTCCCTTCCCATTGGTGATACCCAAGTTCAAGGTAATTGTGAAATGTTTCACCCTTGAAACGTGTCACTCCTGAAACAATGCGTTTCACTGAACTTATTCTCTCTCTTTTTCACTCCTTTTTGGGCCTAAGAAGGGGTGTTGAGAAACCAAGTTGTTTAGTACATTTCTTCTCCTTCATTTCGATTTTGGTTTTCATTGACAGCCCCAAAAAAGCTGTTTGGGTGCCACTTGAGAGAGTTGGGGTGCCACTCAAGAGACTTCAGTGGGTGGCACTAGAGATAGTCTATGCCTGTAAATAGAGCATTGACTTTCCTCGTTCTTCCACTTGAAGATTCATTTCTTTTGACACTCTAGCACTCTCTTCCATATTCTTCTCTTCTTTCTCCATCCTCTCCGCTATTGTTCACACCTTGCGAGGACATTATGGCTAGTGGCTTTAGCATCCATCTCTACTTGGAGTTTTGCAGCCTACATCATCTAGTGTTAGCCCTCCTTACCTCGTGTCATCATTAGGCTTGCATTTGCAGTATTTTTAGGCCATCTATAGTGGGTTACACCCTCTTTATCAGCCCTACATCAAATATTTGCATTTTGTGTTTTCTTCACTCTTGAAGGGCTGCCTCGTAGTCACTTGTTTGCAGTCACTTACACTGAGAGATCTTCATCAAATATTCTTGTATTGTCTTCTCCAGCTAGTTGCCCAGCAGTTGCCTTGATAGCAACCATAATCTGGGAGAGATTCTAGCATCTCTGATAGCTCTTGAGGATTGCGTTTTGGTCCCTCTATAGCTGGCTGTCTTGTCTTTCACCATTTAGCATTACCTTCCACACCCTATTGCTCGGAGGACCGTGTTTCTCTCCCTCTATAGTGCAAGTTTCCTTTAGATACTGCCGCTTGATGAGACAGGATAGTGCAGTCATTTGCAAAGCTTCGGCTTAGTTGTATCTACTTGATTCATTTAGTAGTTGTGTTTTCTTTGAGTTTCTTCTTCTCTCAGTGTTTGCCATACACTGTTTCTCCATGCAAGCTCTACTGTCTCTTTGATATGGTATGAGTGCATATCCTTATGTCATTCTATTTTGACCCATGCTAGTTATGTAAATACTTCCATGTGACATGAGATGGATACGTCACTTTAAAAGAAGCAAAAGGCTTAGCATTACAAATTGCACTCACAAGTTGATGATGGTTAATTGCACAAGCAGAATTGAAGAGAAGGCAAAACTTTTGAAGTTGCATTGATACAAGAGGCTATACCATTTTTCAAGGTTTTATAACATCAGCACATGTTTTAACACGTGCTTGGATTTTGAATACGAATCATTTTGCCATGCATAGGTGATTTGGATGTGTTGATGTCCAATTTAAAGCTATGTAGGCCCTTTCCCTTCTAATCTTTAGAGGCCATGGGGTTGCCTCTAAATAGAGCTTGTAGTCTACTATTCAAATCACAAGACATCCCCTAATTTGATGATATAGCTTGAGGTCATTCTATTGGATGATTTTTTATGGGTTCTAAATGTAGTCACCTATCAGCTCATATAGAATGCGTTAGTAGGAGGAAGATACCATGATCAAATAATGTTACATGCAACAATGGAAATTAGTGATTGTCTACACACTCAATTGTCTAGTTTCCTTAGTCTAAATTGGATAAAGGTGCAACTATGTGATTCTTTATTTGGATATCCATCCATTTGATTAGATTTTTGAGCTTATCTATTAGTGAGGTGCGAGAGGTCCATACACAAATTTGTGTAGAGGCTTTGAATTCCTCTTTGTGAGCATGAAAACCTCTAAGGTATAGATGAATTAGTACACTTAGTGGGCTACTTACTGGCATAGATGAGTTTGGTTATGTTAGCAATTAGCATTTGGGCATGTCATATGTTGTATACCACTCTATGTGTGTTTAGTGTATGCCTTGTGAAAATATGTGCTGTCTAAAGGTGTAGGACATGGGACACCTTGATCGTTCCTTTTTGCATGTGTGAGAGGAAGCTTAATCGCATTGCATGTTGCTAGCGTGCTGTTGGATATCCCCTTTCAGCATGAGATGGCAGTCTTCAACATAACATTAAAGCAGACTCATGTTTGAGGAACATAGATGTCACGTGCTGAAAGCTTGCTGGTTGAGATGAGGTCTGAGCCCTCAAGGCATCTGCCACACTGTCATATTTGGTGTTTTTTTTTTTATTTTATTTACTGTTGGGGTTTGGGGGGGGGGCAAGGGAGCTTGTAGACAAGTGTCTCACCAAGTGAGTCTTTGGAAGAGCAGCTGGTATGTTTCAAAAATGATTCTGCACAATTGTTAGGTATAGTAGGAAATCCTGGATAGATTTGCCCTCTCCAAGCAAATGGTATGAAGCTGACCATAGAGGGTGATTAGTTTGCATGGTGGATGAAGGCTTGTACATGAGTTAGAGCTTGGGCCACACCTTTGGAGGTGTGCCACAAGAAGTAATTGCTAGTAAGACTTCTTTGGAGAAGCAAGGGAGAAGTGGCGCATATGCAAGAGCATCATTTGTCCCAAAGCATGGCATCCTCTTAAAAGCTGTCTTTGTCAAGGTAGAGGTGATAGTCACTGGGGTTAGGCAGCCAAACTAGAGACGATCAACACTCCAAGTGTGATAGTCAGGACCTTGGAGCTTTTCCTTTGTTAGAACTTAGTACATGGGGGTGCCATTAGGAAAATCTTGAAGATAATAATGAGGAAGTAGAGGGATATCTGGAGCCATTGAACCATCAAGAGCCCATGAAACAACATAAGGTTCAATAGTTAACAGTTCACAGTTCAAGAATGACCACCACACGCACAGACCAATGAGAATGGGTGCAATCAATGAATGGAGTTCAGTGGAGAAATTCTAAACAAATATAGAAGAACCCTCTCTGAAGGTCAAAAACACACATGGGCAGTGTAGAAAAGAGGAAACACAGGCAGTTATCATAGCAGCAGGTGAAAGCGACCCAAAACAGCCAAAAAAGGGTAAGAACAGGGTCGTAGAGGTCAGAGGAGGATGGCTCAATCTAGCCCACTGCTGTACAGCAGGCTGCCCATGAAAGAAGAAAGCCGAAGCATAAAGGAGCTGCAGCCACCAAAAAGCCTCAAACACAGTTGGGACACAATTTGCACCACCAAAACACAGACACCCAGCGCCATGGACTAGCATAAGCTAGACATCTTATACCATGTCAAAGTGTGGAATGGAAGTGGAGGTGCAAAACATAAGCACAAGAAAACTGGACACTAAATACACTGAACAGTGAAAGCAGAAATCAGAGATGACCAAGAACAGGCAATGAAATCCATAAATAAACACTAGAATACAGTGCATCTTCGATGACACAGCTCTCCAAGTCACTGGCAGCAGTGTTTGGGAGCTCCCTCTCAATGTTGGCCTTCTGCCTCTTTGGGTGGTATGCTCTCTCTTGTTTTATCGCCTTCAAAATCGTTGAGGGCATCATCAAGTGCCTTTTCATGATGGCCAAAGAGCAATCAAGTGACTTGGAGCTTGTAAGGCTCCTCTTTTGTCCCAATGCTCCCCTTTTCTCCCAATGCTCATGATATTGATTACATCCAAGCTTGGGTTTGTGGGAAGAGCTAAACTTGGTACAATGTTCGGAGAAATCAAAATTTCCAGTTTTTGGTGGCCAAAAGCTATGTGAAGTACACTTCTTGTTACCATCAGTAGGTTATTCTCAGTTTTGGTAAGTTACAGGTCCTGATTCCTTGGGGCTTTGCGCTTTCCAATTCAGATCGACGACTTCTTTTTTGATAGTGCTTTGGTGGTTGAGCTAGAGAGCGTTTATTTTCTGTTAATGACACAATGATGTCTGTGCACGTATAACTTTCCGTTACTAGAGCTTGTGCAGCTCATCAGTTATTTCAAATCTTTTGAGCAATCATTCAGCAGCATTGAGTGTTTTGTGTCCTTCATAAAAACAAGCAGCAAAATGTTGAACAAAGGGAATAGTATAACAAATCCTTGTTAATGTTTTCTGTTTATCCATGGGCAGGGAGTAATGGACATACCTTTATGTGGACAGCGTTTCAGGAAAGTTCAAAGAGCAACTTTGTTTTCAACATCTGAAGTTGATCCAGTGGTTAGTTGACTCTCTCACAATATTCAAATGTAACATTCTGCATTGTTGCTTAAGATGGACCTCTTGCAATGCCCTTATGTTGATTACCTTGGCACATGCTAAATGAATAAAAAGGGGTGCCTGCTGTTTAGAGTATTCTCTTTTACTGTCTAGATACAGATTTGGAACTGCTTGTATGGTTCATGAAAAAATGGTTTTGTGCCACCATCCTTCTGGTAAAGAAAGATTCATGTTGTTTTTTTCTGGAGTTAAAAACAAAACAGGTTCAAATTGATGTTTGTACAATATTTGAATGAATGTTTTATTTAAGCAGTTCATCAGAGAAACTTCGAAAAACAGAAGACAAAATTATGCAGATGTTATTGACCCAGCATATCCTTTTTCCAACCAGACTTCCTCTTTGGATGCAGTCTTTTTTTTTAGGGTGGGTTTTGGGTGTTCTTGAGAAAGCGGAGAGGACATGTCAATCTGTTTATGCTTCATATCTGTATAGGTCATCTGTATCCAAATAACCGAGCATGATAAACTATGAACCATAGGATGTGCATCATATCTTCTATTTGTCTTCATGCAATTGTCAAGCATTTGGAGATAATTGCAATGCCCATGCCATGTAATGCTGTACAGCTCTGGAAATGTATTCCGGTAAGCCAAGGGGTGAACCATTGAAGACAAATTATATTGTATATTATACTGTAGCCATTTGATAGAAATATTCAAAACTATAAATCCTGAGTTTTGTGACAATGTTATAGTGGTTCCCTAAATTCATGAAAGAACTAATGTACAAACTTTATTTTCACGTGCACACAATGGATAGAGGCAGATCTTGCAACCCAATGGAGAGGAAACAAATACTTGGTAATGTTGAGACATACAACGATGACACATACATGAATAAGGGACAAGTCTAGGTGTGTCATTGTGCCCGAAACTAAAGTGGGTGTGACCAAAATGGAGCTGGACACAATATTTCAACACTTTTGCTCAATGACATTTTCGGAACAAAAGAGAGGAGTGCCCAAATGAAGCTAAGAAGAGAGCAAACTTGGTGGGACAAAAAAGGCCCTTCCAAAGTGCTAAGTGGATGTGATCAAATTGGAGTTGAAGTTTGGACACAATATTTCAACACTTTGCTTGCCAACATTTTGGGAGACAAGTGCCAAATGAAGTTAGAGAAGAGAGCAAAATTGGTGGGGTGAAGTGTACTCTCAAACCCCTAAGTGGGTGGGAGTTCATTCCCAACTGTAGATAGTAGCGAAATAGGGCTTCTTTGACCTAAACCCTTGGTGAAGATCATTATTCACAATTTCCCAGGTTAAGGATAACTTGAGATGTACCCATGTGGTTTGTATACTTGTACTGATCATTCTCATGCTTTGAGTTAAGGATTCCATTACCCGTTTTTGATTCATTTTGAGTTCTTGTGTTATTTATTTTTACTGTTCATCCTCTCAATATTCAGCTTTGTGTTTTCTTGTTTGCGCTTCTTTGCTCATTCTCATAGTATAACTGTGGTAACCATGAAATGCGTTTCACTAATGAAATGTTTCAGTATGCAGCATTTGGCCTCATTGTTTCATTCGAAGGGAAACATTTTTCATTTTAAGAATTGCTGAATATATATGTATTTTAGATGTGTTATTCTGCCTTTTATGTGTAGTTTCACTTAAGACCTGCCCAGGGCCAAAATGTTTCATGCTGAAATGCAATGTTTTTGGGGTGGAATGTTTCATGATCACATGTGTAGGTATGTAGCCAAAAGCAGGGAGATAATTCCAAATCTCAGCAAACTAGAACTTTTCAATGATTTTATAGGGAAAGATCTTAACTGTGGCTGTTGATACTTTGTGTATCATGCTGAATACCATTTGATGGGAGACAAGTACATTTCAAATTCAAATTGAACTTGAGTCTTCCAAGAATAAGATATTGATTTGAGGATATTCCTGGTCATTTGATGCCACTTTGCAAATAGTAAACTGTGAAACATATGTCAGCAAGTTGATAAGATGTATAGACATTCTCACAAAAATTTCTGAAATCTTGAATAAACATTTCATCTCAGCTGGTTCAGCAGAGACATGGTTAGTGAAACCAAACTATGTTGTGCCAGATTAGATCATTTCATACATCATTTAATGCACGAGTTCTAAAGTTTTACAACTGTGTCTGTTCTGGAGGATTAGTTGGATTGCGCCTTGATGTAATGGCGACCTTGCATTCTCATGTTCAAAATTTGGGAGCACATGTGTGCCTTAGGTCCTTGTCCTAACTTCCAGCAGTCTTTGAAACACAGACTGCAGGGAGCCGTTGACATTGCCTGTTTTGATTTCTCAAACTAACTCTTGCAAATGTTGATAGAACATTACCTTGATGGTGTCATGGTGTGTTTGCAGCTCAATGACAGGCTTGAACAGTGGCCACATTTAAAGGAACTGGTTTACTGCTATAGGGCTGACTGGTTGAAGGATGGAAGCAAGTATGGTCATTATGAGAGTATACCTCCCCCGTTGTTTTCAAATCAGATTTTTGAAGGTCCAGATACAGATATTGAAACAGGTAAACTTTGCTTTTAAGAGCAATGGCCAATTCATGACCTTTCGTGCATTTGGCTGTTTCTGAGGGAGTAGTTTCATTATTTGGAGACTTGTACTTGGCTTTCTTTGTTGGTATGGTATAAAGTACGTTTGACCATTTTGCTGGTGTGCATTAATCAGAGATACAACTTGCAACATTACGACAAGGAAGATCTGGGGATGCCGATGATGAAGAACCCAGTACATCAGGCAGGCAGTCCAGTCATTCGAGTGTATCTGACCTGACACAGACTAGAACTTTTTGGAAGGTTTGTTTTACAGGATTATCTTGTTGTCATGTTTGCTTACTGTCTTAAACTTATTGATGACCACCAACTGTGAAGTGCTGGTGATAGATATTATCTGGTCGTGATTCAACTAAAGTGAAATAGTTAACTTTGATCAAAAAGATCACCTTGACCTTTATGGGCTTTATGAAATTCAAATGCCTTTTGAATATTTCGCTGTAGAATGCATACAGGAGTTCTTTTCTTGTCTGTGGTAAGAGTTGGAACCCAAACTTGGATGTGATCAGGCTTTGTCTGGTTCTGTGCTTCATACAAAAGCATTCCTGTTTTACCTGTTTGTTTGGCAGTCAGGTGTCTTGTTTTGTGCTTTAAAATATTTTATCCATCTGTCACATCATTTTCATTAGCCTTTTTGTTTCCCCAGCATTTAGGGGTGGCACCACTTCCTTGCTACGAGCCAGTTTTCGATTGGAATACAGAGAGGTCAACTATAGCTGGACAGAGAGCACAGGAGATACCTTCTGTCCTTTTATGCAGGTGTGATGTTCACAAAGCCTTGCTTCCTTTTTCCTTTCTATCATAGAATTTCTCGAGTCTTGTGTCTTTGTACATAAATTATCAGCTAACCATATACAATTCTTTTTGCTACAGTGGTGTTAAAGTTTCTGTCAAAGTTCTGTCATTCGTACTTCAGGCAGGTTTTGTTGGTAAGTGATGCTGTTATCCTTTCATGTCTGCACTTAGTAGGTATTGCAAGAATCATATGCTTAGTCTTTTTTAAAGAAAGAAATGTTAGCTCTATCAAAAATAGACCTTAGCGAAAGAGCTTGAACATTTGTACCGGACATCTTCTTGCAGAACCCTTCTATGGAACAATATGCTTATATCATAGAGAGAGACGCGAAAAGCTCTCAGAAGATTTCCACTTTCAGTTTTTACCTAATGAGTTTCAACAGGTAACAAAAGTTCCTGGAATTGCAATATATCTGGGCAAAATTTGGTTATTGAGTACTTCAAATGCCATTGACTACATTATAGTCTTGTAGTCAAATGCTTTTACTATTTCATTGCCTTAAGCCAAATTTTGCCAGGAGACCACAACTTTCCAGCGCCGAGTAATTTTCCATCTGGATTCTCCTTCTCCTTCAATTTGTATGCTCATTCAGCTCGAAAAGCATGCTACGGAAGAAGATGGTGGCACGTCATCAGTGTATTCACGCAAAGAACCAGTGAGTTTTTGTGTATACAGGTGGGCTCACCTGATACCATGAACATGTGCATGCAGGGGAATTATTTGTGGTGGTTTACATGTAATTACCTCTGAATTTCCAACAGGAATTGTTTAAGAGTATGAATATGCATTTGGGGGTTTTATTGCCATGGGTTCTAGTGCAACATCCAGTTAGGACTGTGTCAGCCTTATGGTTTTGACTTCAAGCTCTCAAGAATTTGAATGCCATTGGGATCTTCAGAATGGTCTTATTGCTATTGCTAATCAGGATAATGTCTCCCATCATCAACAGTTGCAAGTGAGTAAGTTTAGCTCACAGGAAGCACCCTTTCAGGCAATTTTGGGATATGTGAAAATTGAGTGAGCTAGAAAAGTTTTGTCTTTTGGGTGATAGCACACTTTCTTCATATGAACAAAAACAAATTGTTCTAGTATTTTTGTTCACTCTATACTGCTAGTGATGGGATTTAGTTTCTTACAGTGACCTGTTGTGGTTGTATTGCACACTTCATGGTTTAATGAGGTATATTGAGTTATTGGTTCTGTCCACATCTAACAAGGGTTCCACATGCTGGGTTTTTCATGCTCCATTAATGTGGCCGCACCACTTTTGCTACCTATGACCAACTTGATGCATACAAGTGCTTCTTCCATCGGTTTACTCTGTGTGGCATGTTGCTTGCTGCAAATTTTTTTCAAATCTGTATTTATCTGTTTGGTATTTATGCTTATCCCTGCATTTATGTCTACAGGTGCACCTATCTGAAAGAGAGAAGCAAAAAATAAAAGTATGGGCCCAGATGATGCCTTATAAAGAGCCTTTTGCATGGGCTGCAGTTCCCTTGTTTGATAACAGCATCCCTACTGGTGTGGGTGGATTTGGTTCCCCCAGCAGTCCTTTGCCTCCTGGAATTGACATGATTGGTAGAACACTTTCAGAGGGACGAATCACCCATGATCATGTTGGCACCCCTGTGATAATTGAGATTCCAGGTTTAAATCGGGTGAAAGAGAACTATACTGAGGAGTCATTGCAGGTTTCCTCTTCTATCTATCTAGTCGAGTCTTTTAATTAAATGGAATGAGTCAATGCTTATGGCTTCAAGACAAGCTGTTGTGTGTCAGATAGATATGCTTGAGAATGGCTTTGTAATATCAACTTTTGAAGAAGATATGATCTATTTCCCAAACTTCCAAACAGACATTCTAGTACAAGATACCAAACTACTACTAAAATTCAGAATTGAGCTTGCGGTTTGTAGCAGAAATGTTGTGAGTTGTACTGCGTTTGCCTACCAAAATGCTGCATCTAGAAGCAGAAGCTTGTTTTGAACAAGACAACTGTCAGATGCTTGGTTTCTATTCACTCTGCAAGTATGATACACCAATGAATTGGCAGATTTTTGTTGGTCTTCATTTCAAAGAGCAGCCATGTCAAGGCTAACAATTGAAATTTAAAGATTTCAGTCAGACATGCTTTTTTTTTGCTGCTCTATGTTGTTCCATATGAGAGTATGATACCTAATGGTTGATTAGCAGTCTCAAAGTTGATGACATCCCCATACTGGTTTGATAAGGATGAGTTTTCTCACTTTGGCCAAGTTGCTGACAAATAGGGAGAAATGTTGATTTTGCGAAACATTCAAAGTTGCCGTACTATGCAGTTTAAACTCCACCAGTGTTCACCTAAGCTGTGGCATTTAGAAGTGTGGTAGTAGAAATTTGTCTGCTTTGAAGATGGCTGAAGTAGGAACATGCAATTTTGGAGGAATTGTGTTTGAACATTGAGAGCTTTCAATATTCCATTTTTTGGAATACAATTGTTTAACTATTGCAATATTTCTGTTGTTGTTAATGACGGAAACTTGTTTTATGGAATTTCTCTCTTGCATTCCTCTATTGGAGGCTTAATTTTGCATATAAGAGATTATACATTTTGCAGGATCCCAAAAGAAAGGTTCATAAACCTGTGAAAGCAACACTGCGCTTGGAGGTAGAGAGGCTTCCTATGGAGTATTTGGATGCTGATACATTGTCTGAGTGTAGCAGTCTAAGCAACGGGTCAGCTGAGAATTGTGAGCGCTATGGTGATGTCAAAGCTTATGGAAATGGAAGTCGTGGTTCTCAACGTGGGATTTACAATCAGTCAAAGTGGATTGCTGCTGATGCAAGAGATATAGATAGATCTGGTACCTCTAGGGGTTTAAATGGGGAATATGGAAGTACTGATGTAAGTTCTATTTGGCTAGTTGCTAATGCTTTAAGAAAGAACATTTAAAAAGGAGAGAGTAGTATGTTTACCCAGAAAGCATGAGTTAAAACATGCAAACGTGGAGGGTGCCGTCTAAAAGGATTTTAATGTGCTATTTTACAGTTCCGTGCATTGGATTTTCGAATCTTCTCAAGGAATGAGCCTTTTGCCCAACTCTTGCACTGTCTTTATGTTTATCCCCAGTGTGTTAATCTCAGTCGCAAGCGCAATCTTTTTATTCGAATTGAGCTTCGGAAAGATGATTCTGATATTCGTAAACCACCACTTGAGGTACGCGTATGTCTAGATTGGTTCTCAAGGAGGTGTAGTTTCTGTTCCGATAGGATATTAAAAGAAGTGTGGGGTGGTTGTTGATGAAACATGATGAGCAGGGTGAACGGCATACTTGTTGCAGGCTATTTATCCAAGAGATGGTGGGCCGATGTTAAAGTGGGCTCATTCTCAAGTGTCAGTCAATGCTCGCACAGCAAACTATCATGATGAATTCAAAGTTCGGTTACCTGCTATACTGACTGCTCAACATCACCTTTTATTTACCTTCTTCCATGTGGATCTTGCCATGAAGCTTGAGGCACCAAAACCGGTATCCGCTCATTTTACATCGTTAGTTCTGTCAATCAACTTTCTGCTCCACTTGTTCAGGTGTGAACAGGCAGTATTTTGATTTGTAGAGATCTGACATGCAGGTGATTATCTTCTGCAGGTGGTCCTAGGATATTCAGTGCTGCCTTTATCCATGAATGCACAGTAAGGATTCTCCAGCATATCTTGAACTTCACAAAATCTTGATAATAATAGTGTATACACAGAATGCAAAATATGCATCATTAACCTTGTGGATTGCCAGAGTATCATCTCATGTTCAAGCTCAGCTGCTCTAATTTTAAGACCTCTATCATTGAATATGGTTTGGTTTTGTAAAGTCTGTACCAGTTTAAAGGATGAGTTAGAACCGTTTTATCAACAATACTGCTCTCCTGTGTGCTGATGCAAGGCTTGTGTGTTGTAACGTATGGAGGCTAATTTTGGTAACCATGGCCTTCCAGATTATGATGCATTGTTAATTGAAATAACATGTGTCACTGTGTCTGTTTTTTGGGAGGAAGCAATTACTTCAATAGACATTAGAAGTGGATGTTTCGATGTGCTTCGATTTTTGCAAACAAGCATTGTGTAGTTGGCATGCATCTCTGGTAGGGAAATATACTAGTTATTCCTATTTTGCATGGAGCTGACATTTCTGTTTCACTTACTCTTTTAAGTACCAGTGGTGTGTAGTTGACAGTATGCCACAAAGTATTTGCATGCTTCTGAATCTGCACAAGAGAAATGATATGGCGGCAAAATTTCTTCAGAAAATTAGCACTTAGTGTTTGTAGAGGGCTGAGGCAATGGCCAGCAAGCATGTTGCAGGCTCTAATCCACCAACTTGTGTTGATGATCCAAAGGAGGAATACGGGAAACAACATCGAAGGCTCTTGATCTTGCGCTGTTTCGGTTGATAAGGTGTGCTCAGACCATAGCCAGTAAAACTAGCCACAAAGGAAAGCACATAAACTTGGCCATTAGCCACATCTTGTAGGGTAGTGATACCTCTTTTTAGAGGGAAATATACTCTCCTTGGCTCTTGGACGTTCAGAGGTTTGTTGAAGACTCTGCTCCAATGAATGCTTTCTAGACACAAGGAATTTGCTTGTATGTTTGTTGACGAGGACATTTGGAATGTACAAAGGCTTTTCCAACTGGGAATTATTGTTGTAGAAAATGGACATCTAGGTATTTGGCCTCGAAAGTGACTGAAAATAGCTCCCAAATCAGTGATTGTCCAATGACCAAAGGCAGCCAATGATATATGTGTGCAGATTGCATCAAGCATAATAGACCATGGTTGTTTCAAGTGCAGAAACTTTAATACTGCTGTGCTTTCCTTGCCAACACATGCTATTGGATATTCAACCCACCATGCATTTTGGGAGGACACAGCTTAGCAAAAGCCATCAATCTGAGTGCCTTCTTGTGAGTTTTAGTTCTTCATAAAATCTCCAATACTTGCTTTGTTCCAAATAATGAATGAGAGAAAGAACTGGTAGGCCAATTCAAAGACACACATGAAGCGGCACGGTTGACAATTTCTAGTAATCTGATTTTTGGTGCTTTCTTTTTTGAACTGTGAGATGTCACTCACTGGATAACCCAAATGCTGAACCACATGGCCTTTAGGAGTCGTCTCAGTAGGGTTATGTGTGCAGGTGAGCGCATGCACTCGCTGATGTTTTGAGAAAAAAGCAAGCATAGATAAGGCAGTTCGGACCATAGTTTTTTCATAGGGAATCAAGCATCAAACACAAACACATAAGAAAGTATGATTCGAACACTGGACCTGAATCATACATGACCCTAATTTTAAGACATATTGTAACCAATTATGAGAAAAGTACTAAACTTATAAGCATCTTCAAGCAGCTTCATGCAGGCTGAAGTCAATCGTTTTCACTCAAGAAAAGCAATTTGCAGGCTGTGCACACTCACAAACTAGAAAATGGAAGAAAGCGACCAAAAACAAAAAGCAGCAAAAATTGGCAAGTCTGAAATGCTGATTTCAGACTTCTGTTTTTCAGGCGTTTGAACTTTGCAGACATTTGATATGTTTTTTGTACACGTTTGAAAATAACTATGGTTTGGACAACATCCAAGTACTGTGTATGTGAAGACAAAGAATGCATTAAAATTTTTTCTTGTCCAATATCTCATCACCCAGAACATGGGAATTTATTTGCCCATAGCTTGCTTATATAAGCTTTCTACCATTTGGTTGGCTTATGTAAGTTCCATATAAGACTTGCATGATCACCCATTGAAGGGTGTTGAACTATCAATCTATAAATATTTTCAGGCGATTTGATTTCCGGCAACATTGCTTGGTTACATATGGATTGCGAGGTGTAGCCAGGTCATTGATATTCATGATGTATCCATTGGGGAGTCTTTATCAAGGATTTGGATAGAGATAGTCCACACTCTTTGTTGGAGATGGGAGAGGATGCAGGGCAGCTTTGAGAGGATGAGGAAAAAAAGAGAGGCTTTCTTGCAGATTTGGTATTCATACACCTTCTTTCGTACCATCCCTTAGATGGTCTGGCATGGTTTTGCATTTTAGCCCACCAGATTGGTTGTTCACACAACCATGGTATATTTGATGTACTTAGTTACTCTTCATAGAGTTCCTTATACTTTGTATTTACCTCAAAGGGGTTTTCTCTGAGGTGTTCTTAATAGAATTTTCTTTATTGGTGAAGAAAATATTTTCAGGCAAGATTTGTGGAACTGTACTGAAGAAGGGGTCATGGAGTCAATTCTTAAGAGGAAATTGACCTTGAATATGGTCTTGGCCTAGATCATTGGGAACCCTTTGGAAAGGTTGCATGTATATCTGCATCAAATGCCATTGTAGTGCAACTTCCTACTTTGTAATCATTCCAGAGTTTGGGGTGTTGAAAGCTTCCCTTGGTTCTTAGTTAATGGGTCAGTCATCTTCAAGAATGGAGAGCCGCATGACAAGTGTGTGGATTGAGGTACCCCAAGCAGGAGCATTTATGGTTCAGTCCTGGACTGGGCAGCAGGATACTATAGTGATATGGAGCATAGGAGTCTGCATGATTGCATATGGCTAGAGTGTAGCATGGATTTGCTGTTGGGAGGCTTTACCTTTGGATACATCATTCTTAATCTTACCGGGTAACTGCGTTTAACCTATCTTTATTGTGGAGCATTTTTTCATTGTGTGAAATGAGGAAGTCTTGAGGGGGTAAATCCTGCTAATGGGCTGTGACATCCTCCTTGTGTTCCCCCTCGGTTGCAAACTGAGTGAACCGTCGCTTAATAAGGAACATGCTGCTCTCCTTGACTAAATCATGGCTTGCTGTCAAGTGCAAACATAATATATGTGTCTGTGTTTTTATGGTTCTCTTATGTATGTGGATTTGTTTAGGTGTGTGTGCCTATATCTGTCATCCGTCTTTCATCACAGTCTTGATTATTGATGGGCAAGTTTATGATTGAGTAGTTCATATGTTCCATCTTCATTTGCTTTCTGTAATGTTCCTATCTTGTCTCATCTGTTGTGGCTGAAAAGGGTTTTGCGGTCAGAGGTCAACTTTCCAATAATAAGGGAGCTTCTACCACACTATCTGCAGGAAAACATAAAGGTCACATAACAGTGTTTACTTAGTAAATGGTCGAGATTTCTTTGGAAATGAGTTGTGCATGATCTGGTGTATATACCTGTGTTTTACATCCACAGGAAAGGTTAGATCATGCAGAAGATGGGCGGTCTGTTTTCAAATTACGCTTGCGGCTTTGCTCTTCTTTATACCCTACAAATGAGCGGATTAGGGATTTTTTTATGGAGTATGATCGCCATGTCTTACAAACAAGCCCGCCATGGGGTTCTGAACTTCTGGAGGTTTGATAGTTTTTGCTCTTTTGAATCATTCTATGACATATACTGTTAATCTCATCACCATATCTTGAAGGTTTTCTTTGTCTACTGTTCAGTTAAGAATGTAGGAAATACTGAGCTGTTGTTGAACTCGACCTGCTATACTGATTGGTCCATTGCAGATATGAATTTCGAAACAGGAAGTTTCATAAATGGCTTTACTGTTCTATATCTTCACTAGGTGGTCTGTTTGGAACATTCTGTTGTGTTACTCAGGACTTGGTTTAGTGAACATGCAGAGTTCAGAAACTTGATCAAGCTGATGCTGCTTATGCAAAAAAATGTCTTTGATGTCTTCTACCATGGTCATCCGTATGTGAGCTGGACAGTCATCTAGTCAATACTTGTGTTGTGGGAAGTGACTTTCAAGCCTATTCCTTTCACCTGGTTTACCTTTAGTGCTGAAATAAAGATGAAAGATGAGGAAGTACTAGCACACCGTTGTCTGGCTCACAATCTTTCATACAGCATGTACAAAAGACAGGGAGAGGAATGTGAGCTTTCTTATTTGTTAGATTGCTGTGTACCAGCATTCTTGAAGATGTTAAAGAGCATGTTGAAAGTTCAAAACTGAATGTAGGGGGATTCGTGTCCAAATCTGATATTTGCTCCTGATTTATGATTATTTTCAATACCTTCCTAGGGAGATGCTTCCAGTGAGAAAGATGAGCTTACTAGGATGTCCCATCTTAATTATTTGCAGGTGACACCTGGCTAATATTCTAACATGCTAATAGACATTAAACATGGGATGCTTCAAAAATAGGGGGACATAGATGTCTGGTTTTGTTCATTTTTGCAGAAACAAGAGCAAATCGATTTTCTTGATTCCACCTCTGTTTGAGCACGTGCATTTGCAGATTATGTGCCTTTCTAAGTTGCTCTTCTTTCTTCATTTTTTAGATAAAGTGCACGATCTGATAAGTCTTCTAGATGCGTTTTAGATTAGTATGCCTCTTGGGACATTTGTTACATTGGGGTACAAGAAAATTCCTGGAACATAAAATGTTGTAGAATAGAGCTCCTTATTGACCTTACTTCATAATAAATTTACAGTCCAAACTGCGGTTTGAAATTTGTGACTTCACATGGTTGTTAATGCAAATAGTTACTCGCACCCTTGGTTTTCAACGCAACAGTTGTACTGTTTTGATGTACAGGCAATCAACAGCTTGAAGAATGTGGACTCAACAGCAATGTTACAGTTCTTACAACCAATCCTTAATATGCTTCTACAGCTCATTGGCGACGGTGGAGAGACTTTGCAAGTCTGTATTGTTTTGTTTGCTTTTATTTGTCTGTTGAAAGTGTTAAAAATTCCTTTTGATCCTAAATATGCGATGTTTTTGATATGTCTTTGTTAACTAGTGCTTGTTATGTCTTGAAGTCTAGTTTTTATTGCATCCACATTTACCTATTCACTAGCACACTAAATGTCTCAGTCATAATATATGCTATCAGTTGTTAATTGTTGAACAAGAGCATATTGGTAGTTGCAGAAGGCATGCTATGACTCTAAAGATGATTTCAGACTCGCTGAAGGTGTATCATTTAACATGGTTTTTCACTAAGGAATTGTGTGCTCTGTGCTATGCACAGATCATTGAGTATATGCCATCTGGTACTTACAGTTACAGTTGAAATAACATAGTCAATCATAAGTGGCTGTGCATGACCTCAGGTTTCTTGGTAGTTATTGGGGAGAAAAAAGGAGGCTGCTTCTGTCGGGGTCTCTATGAAGTGCTGATGTGTGCACTTCAAATCTTTCCAGAGGGCTCTCTAGCATATGTTAGTTTATGTAAATGACAAGGTTGATATGATCCAGATTGTCCGTCATCTTGACATCCTAATCTCCTTTTGAGGTCAGGAACTTTGCTGACTATTAGCTCGATACACTTATGTCAGTGGCTTCTATTCAGCATATGCATGCCAGTGTTTTAAACTGGCCTAGTTATATGATGACTGAAAGCAAAATAAAGTGTGGAAACTTAGACCATATGAAGTATTGAAAGCAACATAAAGTGTGGAAATTTAGACCAATTTCTATTCCATCTACTTGGAGACATGCTGCGTCAGTTTTCATGTGTGTAGTGCACATGATCTAGTTGCCCTTAAAGATAGTTTTCCTTAAAGCACACCAGCTGATACAGGCTATACAACTGGTAGAATAGAGCCAACTTTCTAGATCCCTTACCCAAAAAGCTGACCCAATCCTTGTCTTTGGAATGGCATCAGAGAAAGTCATCTGACTTGAGGGTACTCGACACAGCCGAGGTTTTTCAAATATTTAGTATCTGGCATGTGCTTTTTTATTTTCCTTTGGTAAAACTTTTCTTATTTATTATATCAATGTTCGAAGGTAAGTCAGTTTAGTGTGAACATAATGAACGCCAGAAACATAAAAAAAGACAGAGTATTGGTTTTGGTAAATATCTTGAGGTCTGTGGCAGTCCTACAGTGACTGCTGCAAAGATTGTTTGAAGACTGTCAGAATATCGATGGTAATGTCACTGAAGACCACATGTTTATGGGATTTCAAATGGTCAAATGTGTCCAAAATCTGATTTAGGCAGAAAATTGGGTAGATACCTTGAACAGAGTAGGAATATAGATTGCTTGAAGACTGTAAAAGTATCAATGGTAATGTCACCAAAGACCACATGTCTATGGGATTTCAAAGGGTCCAATGTGCTCGTGCCATAAATCTGATTTAGGCAGAAAATTGGGTATATACTCTCAACAGAGTAGGAGTAACCAACAACCAAAAGTGTTTCCTGAAACGATGAGAGGGGAAACACACCCTTAAATACCCAAAATTCTATCTATCAAATTACAGAAATAAGGGCAACGTCAGAGAATGCATGGAACTATTTCAATTGGAGCAGTACAATGTGTACAAATACAAGTTTCAATTCTTCCTTGAGCAAGTATAGTTCCTGAAGGAAAAACCCTAGACAAGTGCCTCCAAACTTTTCTTCCACTCCAATGGCTAATCCAAACACCATAGCAAATTAGCATGATGGCAAAGGTAAGATGTCGAGAAATAGATATAATAAACAATCTCGGGACCAAAGGTATGACAGACAATGAAGTATGTTGCAAGCTCGAATTATCTAGCCTACAAACTAAAGCAAGATGAGGAACGGGTCCCACACTGTGGGACACGTAGATTGGCCGAGCTGGACCACTCAATCAATCTCCCTTGTGCAGGTCCCTCACTGTAGGACATGTAGATGCCAAGCTGGACCACTCAATCAATATCCCTTGTGTAGAGGTAGACTAGTCCTGTGCTGAGACCTCCTCAGTATTTGTCCCAGATGCACAGTGAGACTGTTTTGAGGTCGCTTGGGTATTCTAGTGAAGAAATTTGTAAGCTGTCTTTGTAAGGTGAAACATGGGTTTTGGGGGGGGGCGGGGGGGAGGCATGTGGGGAGGGAGGGAGGGAGAGAAGGGAGGGAGGGAGATTAATTATTTGAATTCTACCAGGTTGCAGCTTTTCGTGCTATGGTCAACGTATTGACTAGGTAGCTTTTGTCATTCTTTAATTCCATCTTTTGGGTTGCCAAAGTATTTTGAGGTCATGATTGTATTGTTCTTGGTCTGGAATTTGTAAGGTCATATCTATAACTAAGGCATTACCAAGTTGCTTTGTTGAGTGTACTTACTCTTAAAGTCTCAAAAACATAGTCTAGCTACAAAAGTTTGAGTGAAGTGTGCACCCCTTAGTACATAGCCGAGGCTTACATTGTGGCATTTGCTGTGGCATCACTTTTGTTGTTAGGGTTAATGTTTATACCCTAACTGTAATCCCAATGATGGGACTGTGAAAGTTTGTCTGTGAGCTGTCCGCTAAACTTCAGCCCCAGCAAGTGAGGTCGATTATTGTTGATAAAACAGCTTTGCATTTATACGTTCTATTTCTCTTTTCATATTGATACGTCAATGTGGTGAAGGATCGGTGGAGTATAAGGTACTTTGACCTATATGGTGGAAGTGGAGAAGTCAAAAGTTGAAGAGGTAGTGGATAGATGAACTGAAGTTCATGTTTTGTGTTTCTACAAAATTGTTGATTCATGGGTTAGATATGGTACATTTTAGTACAGAGAGGTTCAATGATTCTCCCATATGTTGGTGTTTAAATTCTGGAATTTGTATGTTTGTGCAAATTTTCTGTGCAGGGTGCTAAAGATTTGATGCACCTGCTGTCTACTGTGTGTTTGCTGAAGTGATCACTTAAGCCTGCTAGAAAAAGCCTTCAAGATTCAAGATGGACTCAACTAAAGCGGAGGCCATTCATAGCTGGCCAAATTTGTAGAATCTGTATGACGTTTGTAGTTTCCGAGCCTTATGTTCATAGTGCAGGAGATTCATCCACCATTTTGTTGTGATGACCTTGCCTCTTCATGCTTTGCAAAAGAAGGGAGTCCTTTCAGATGGGCTGAAAAAGGGATTGTAGCTTTCAAGCAGTTAATGGAAAACCTTACTTTGGATCTGCTTTTGATCCTACCTGATCTTCAGAAAGCTTTAGTGGTACAATGTGATGCATGTGGGAATGACATTGTTTTAGTTCTCAGTCAAGATGCCCTATGAAAGTAGAGTTTTGCAAGGTGCTGAAAAGAACTTGCAAGTTTATGAGAGAGAGCTGTTAGTTGTCATTCATGCTCTTTACATCAAACTTTTTGATACTTTCTCACTTAGACAAAGCTGTTTGAGAAGCATAACTTCTTGTCCATGGTTCAATCATGTAGATGGAGAGAAAAATGGTGTGGCTGATACTTGATCTAGGAAATGTCAGGCTTCAGCTATATCTATTCCTTATCTTTATGAATTGGATTAGATGAAAACACTATGCCGTGGGTAAAGAATTTGGCAAGATTTATAATTAGTTGTTTGATGGTCAACACCATGAGCATTATACCATTAGTGATGGTTTTTCCTATGATCCATGGTCACTTATGTGTAACAAAGCTGATGAGGTGTAGTGATAATTCATGCTCCACCATATGCAAAGCATCAAGTTATTGATGTGACAATTATGTCAAAATAGCATGACGGAATGGTATGCACCTATAACATATCAAAGAGAGTAGGGTTTGCAGGGAGAAACATGGACTGTATGGTAAACATTGAGAGAAGAAGAAGCTCATACAAAACATAGAAGAAGAAAAAGATGAATGATGAATCACTGAATCATGCTAAGTGAACCAAGCTGATACAATGAAGCCGAAGCTTTGAAGATGATTGCATTATCATGGTTGATCAGGCGCCTAGTTGCACTTGAACAGAATTTGCATAGTGAAGGGAGTAAAATGCAGTCCTTCAGTAGTAGATATTGAAGTAAATCCTGAAGATGAAAAATAGTTGTTGAGGGAGCAAATTGCACTCCTTAGAGGTGGTCAAAGTTGACGAAGAAGATCACCAGCTAGATGATGCAAATTTCGGAGGGTGAAGAAGGAAAGGACGGCCTGCTAGATGAAGAAATCCAACTCCAGATGGAGCATAAGATGCAAAACGCAGCCTCTTGGTTAGCATGTGCTTGTCAGAGCTGATGCCTATTTTGGGGAGGTGTTTGGACAGCAAAATGCAGCCCAAATGCTCGCCAAGTGAAGATTTAGTCGCCAGATGAGGAAATAAGTACCAGAGTGTCAAATGCAGCATGTGTGCTGACATTAGATGGTGGGAAAATGTTGCTAGGTGGAGAAAACTGCAAAACACAGCCCAGTAGATGATGCCGGATGGTAGGAGATTGATGTCAGTTGGAAGAATGCTGCAAACTCAAGTTTGATGGTGATGCCAGGTATATAGGGATGATGTCAGATGATGCAGGCTGCAAAAGGCGAGGTGGAGAAGGATACAGAAGCCTCGAATTGTAATGTCCTCTTTAGGGGATGTGAACAATAGTGGAGAGAATGGAGAGAGGAGAGAAGAACGTGAAAGAGAGTGATAGTGTCAGAATGAATGATGGGTCAAGTGGAGAGAGAGAGAGAGAGAGAGAGAGAGAGAGAGAGAGAGAGAGAGAGAGAGAGTTTACGAAAAAAAGAGAGAGAGAGAGAGTGTGTGTGTGCATGTGCGCCTATTTTGTAGGCATTAGTGAGTCTAGGGTGGCACCTTAGAATGTGGGTGCCCAACCCTTTTTGGGGGTTTTGAAGAAATGTACCGAATAAAGGGTTTCTCAACTTTGTTGATCGGCCTAAAGGTGTGATGTTGAAACCTTTGTGCATAGATGTATTCTATGCCAAAAGGTTAAGTATGTTCATCAAAAGGTACCATAAGCATGCACATTTTATTCTAGTGAGGAAGAAGAAAAAAGCAAATCAAATGGTGAAGTTATTTTTATATAACATCTTCAAGTATCATGGTATGCAATGATCTATCATCAAGATAGAGATCTAAGAATGACAAGTTTGTCTAGGAGAGAACTTTGGAGAACTTGGATACGTCTTTGAAGTTCTCATCATTGTGTTGTTCACAAATAGATGAAGTTGAACAATTAGAAGAGGCAAACTCTACAATTCTAGTTCTTTTGAAGTTTTATGTCTTAGCACATAAAACCACATGGAAACAATTTCTTCCATTGATGGAGTTTGCTTATAACAACAATGTTAATAGTTCCATTGGGGAGGCTCTGTTTGAGATAGTTCAATGTGGAGATAAGGTTCCACCTATTTCGCATACAAGGGATACAAATGTTTGAGGTAGATAAGGATGCGGAAAGTATGGATGGAGTGAACAAGAAAGTAAAGCAATCTCTTCAAAGGTTGCAAGAGAAGAATATGAAAGTAGTGGACCATCATAGTTTAGTAGGCATGTGGATTTCACTCAAGTGATTGGGTTCTCTTGTGCTATGAAACAAGGCTTAGAAGGTAAAGGGCCAATAGCAGTTATTCCCAGAGTTAAGGATGAGATATTATGAGCCTTTTCAGGTGAAAGAAAAGATTAGTGATGTGGTTTAGATTCTAAGGCTACTGGATCACTGAAAGGTTCATAATGTGTTTCATGTGTGTCTTCTTTGAGCTTTCCTAGGAGGTGTGCCCAAAGGATATACTTGATGAGATTTAGCTAGAGGTTGGGGGAACTTAGTGAGATCCTAGTTCTTGAACAAAGAAAAGAGGTAAAGTTTCTTGTGGCTATGTGGTGAAGTTTTAGAATTAATCAAAGATTGATGTGAAGTGGATGGAGTGGGCTTGACCTAGGAGATTCACCTTAGTTGTTGGAACTTTATCTAGACACATTCTAGGTGGAACCCACCTTGGTTGGGGCTAAAACATGTATAATAGAGCATAGATCTAGAGCATTGGATGGTGCTCAAGATGAGGGCAGCACTTTTACTTCCTCATACCTAGATTGGCTTTGATACTGACATTGGTATAAAAGGAGAGAAGATGTAATTTTTCACATCTTTTTTGACACATTAATACAATTACAGACTTTCTCTCCCTTCTTGCTCACAGCTTCTATGGCTTCCCCTTCTTTCATGTCTTTCTCTCTCTAAATCTAGTCTTTCTCTCTCCTCGTCACTCTTCTTCTCTCTCTTCCTACAGTCTTTCTCTCTCTTCCTACAGTCTTTCTCTCTCTTCTACAGTCTTCTCTCTCCCTAGTTCTCTCTCTAACAAAAAATCTTTTTTTTATAAATAAAATTAGAGTTTATGGGATTGAGAGATGTTAGTTGATTTGATAATTAAAGGAATTAGAAAGAATTATAGGGTTTATGCTTTGAAGTTAATTCCCGAAGAAGGGATTAAAATCCTAGGGTTAGTATTTAAGCGTTCAGTATAGAAATAGAGATGAAGAGCAAGATTAAGAAAACTTACTGAGTTTTCGATATTAAATTAGTTGGACTACTACAAACGAGTGTCGTAACTATTGCGAAAGGCTAGGATAAATCATAGAAATTAGTTATCAATATCATGTGTTGTTTGCCATTCACATCTTTTTGATTGCCTTGTCTTGCTGTCGGATGGATGACAACATTTTTCTTCATCTATTATTTGTTGTGTCTTGCTATCGGTGCTGATGTACTGACATTCAGCTATGCAGGTTAATGCGTCATTCTTTGTGATGCTTGGCTCTGTGGCATCTGAGGTGTCTCGCTACATCTGTGAGGTGTTGTGGTGTCTCATGTCTTGCTGCTTGTATGAGGTGTCCTGTTGTCATACTGGTTCCATTTTTCCTTGGTCACAATTGATCGTCCATTGCCATCACCAAATGCATTTTCTTATTTGGAGCCGGATTGATGGTGGTTCATGCAATATGTTTGTTTGATTTGTTTTGTGCGTTTGTTTGTTGCATGTTCTTGTTGTTTTTGAGTTTCAAAGTTGTTTACCCTGAGCCCTCCCTTCACTATTCCCTCCCAACTGAGGTAATGTGGAAGTTGTTTCCTTTCTCATTTCACTTCATCATGATCTATCAGTGCTCGTGGTTTAGAGGTTCTGACATATCTCATAGAGATGTGGTCGAATGCTGTGATGCTCACAACTGCTTTTTAGGGAGGTTGGATTGCTCCAACTTCAGAGCCGTTTTTGCTTCCATTACTATATGTTGGAGTGGCAGTCATGCATCTGTGTCCAATCTAATCCTTTGAATGCTTGTGAGAAGAGGGCTGAGTGGAGTTACCTTTTTCCAAATGAGAGGTGAGATGAGTGCTAAAGAAATAAGTTAATTTAGAAACTCTACATGTTTTGCATATTGCATGATAAGTTATGGTGTAGTGCAAACTCTTGACATGCATTTGCATCTCTTTGTGTATAGCATATGTGTGATTGGTGTATGCATTCTTTTCCAACTTGCAGTTCTTCTCAAAACATGGTGAGCCAGGTCCAACTTGCAGTTCTTCTCAAAACATGGTGAGCACCTGGTTCTTCTCTTGAGCATATATTTGAGAAGGGTTGGCTCAAGCGAATGGTTCTTCTTGTCTCTAGCAATATTGTGCGCGCACATGCTCCTGGTCAGTATGGGGCAAGTACCTGGGTTGAGAGAGAGTATGTTAATACTCTTTCTTGTTTGGTGGATTTGACGTGCCTCATCCAGCCCACGTGTTTTGGCAAACTCAAAACCTTGGACTGGTGTGTCTAGTGCCAAGTTCATGATGGGACATGTGACATGATGTGATCATGTGGTCTCATGTAAGGTGACCCAAAGGGTATGCTTATGCTCAAGCAGAGGAATCTTTGTGCAATGAGGTATACTTAGAGCTTGTGTGACTATAGGAAGTGCACAGTGGCTAGATTGACTCCTTTGAATTCAGAGAGGGATTGTTGCATTGGATTTCTTCCTTGGGGTGTTTTCCCACTGAGGCGTATTCAGTCTTGATCATGCTGTAGTATCCCTGGTGCATCGTGGATGTTTTTTTCTCTGCTTATCCCCTTTTGCTTTAAGAGAGGGCATCGAAAGTGCTCATTTTACATGTTCACATGCACCCAATCCCTAATTCATGGGTGCCTTTTTCTTGAGCATTGCTCTGCCTTTTTTCCTCGTAAAAGGAAGTTGTGTGGCCTTGTTCATTTTCTTGTACTTACTGATTCTTGGTGTGGACAGAGGGAGCATGTGGAGTGTGAGCTGATTCTTACATTATCGTCGTAGGTTCGTGTTCCCATTTACCATTTGTGCCTTGTCCCTTTTGTTGTCCTGTTGTTGTTTATTGCTCTTCTAACAAAACGTCACTGTGCCATCCTAATGCACCAGAATGCTGGTAACGTTATGGGATTTGGCATCTTGACTGGTACTGAGTCCATGCTATTTTCAAGTTGTTACAAATTAGGAATTTGGAAATTTACCTGTGGCATCATGCAATGTCTTGTGTAGAATTAGACGAGTCTCAGCAGCCTAGTGGATCAGAGTGCAGGTGATTTTATTGGATTTGGCATCTTGATTGGAAAATAGCCCATGCTATTTTCAGGATGTTACAAATGAGGAATTTGGCAATTTATCTGTGGGATTGTGCACTACCTTGTGTAGAATAAGATGACTCTAGTTGTTGAAGCAGTTCATGGCAGTGAACATGAATTTGCCTTAAAATTGCATGGATTTGTGTGGAAGCCCATGGGAACCACCTCCACTGCTACTTGAGATACTTGTTAACCTGACATTCGATCTGGTGCAGTCACCTGTATTTTGAACCTGTGCGTGAGAGAATCTTGTGTTTATCTAAGTTTAGCTCTAAAGTTTCCATAAACAAGTGAAATAGGATTGTCCTTAGTCTGAGCACATTGCTAAATCTCTAAGAAGCCTGTCACAGAAACATTTCATTATTCCATTGACAGAAAAATTAATAAGACTATAACAGGTGTTTGATATTTGTTCTAAAACATGACTGCAGTGGAAATGCCCTGATACAAGGGGTTTATTTTGTCAGGGTGCAGCAAGAGTCATCTGATGGAGCTGAAAGAAATAAATTTCTTGTGCATTACATAGACTACTTGTTTGATGACTTCGGTGGTCGTCAACCTCCAGTTTACTCTGGTCTTTGCACAGTTTGGGGGAGCTTAGCTCGAAGCAAGGTGTGTAACAATGTTTACAAGTGATTTGGCCATGCCATTTAGAGAAATGATCTTCATTTTGCCAACAAGTTTATATGGATTGGCTTGGGTTACAGTAGTAAACATGAATTTGTTTCTATTATCATTTTGATAAGCATGAATTTTGTGTGATGTATTTTGTAGGTATAGGGTGATCTCACTTTTCTCTTTGTTATGTCATATGTTTTAAAATGCAGAACAGGCTGTCAAGAGGGACAAGGCAAAACATTAAATTTTTTTAGCATATTAAACATGTTTGCAATGAAGTATGACTGAAAAAAAGGAAATGTTGCATTAACAAGTCCAAAGACTGATTTCTTCCTGGCTCTAAGGCCATCCATAGAAGTGATTGCATCATTTGGTGAGACACGAGTGGTAACAGGTCTGCTTGAGGTATTTGGTGGTAACAGGTCTGCTTGAGGTATTTGTAACGTGCTTATTGGAAGAGTTTGTTTGATGCTAATCTGCCAAAGCATTTAAATACAGAGGGTTTTGTATTTTGATGCCCCACTTTGAAAATAACAGCGGAAGAGAATGTGTGGGAAAAGTAAACATACTGCAGAAATGTGGACATAAGCTGAAAGCTTCATTGCTACTTTTAACATAGTCATCATTCACCATGGCCTTCCCCTCATTTATTTTGTTGGACTAATGGTTAAGTAGACTATGTTCCAATCTGTTCCCCATCATCAAGCTACATTACAGATGTATGCTTAAGTAGTCTGAATGTCCAAAAGCAAGGGGTAGAGGGTTGGAAAGGATTACAGAAGCAGCAGTTCCAACTTTGATTGGATGATAAGTTTATGCTTTTGAAATAGCTGACTCTGAGACAATTATATTCCAGGGCTGATATACAATGACAGATAATCACACCCATTGGCAGCCTTAGTGGGCTGGTATTGCATGATGATTTGGTTTAGAATTCCACTTTGTACAAAGGCATCCTGTGACCTTTTTTAATTTGTACAGCCTCAAATTTTGAGTCTTCCTTTTCCACAAGAGGGTTCTGATTCCTCAGTTGATAGAGGTGATATTCTGGCTGCTTGAGATTTTGGAATAGACAAATCTTTCTTCTGTGATTTTGTTATGTTACCTACTTAAGTCAACCACTACTAGTTTTAACAGTTTGCTTCAAACTGCAATGAAAAATTGCAACCTCAAGGTCAAATATTCTTTCAAGATTACATCACTGCCAAAAAAAACTTGTTTTCTTATCTATATGGGTGTGGTCTAACTTCTTTTACTTGTAACTCATTCTGATACAATGTTTTCCCAACTGTAGGCAAAGGGCTATCGTGTTGGCCCTGTCTATGATGATGTGTTATCTATGGCATGGGTGTTCTTGGAGCTAATAGTCAAATCCATGGCATTGGAACAAGCTCGTACATTTTCTAATAGCCTTCCTATTGGTATATTTCTGTTACTAGTAAAATCCTTGGGAACTTTTGAATGCAAGGTTTTTGTTTCACGTACTTCAGTTTGTTTACCCTTGCATAGGTGATCTTAACCTGCAAGATGTATGTTGAAACGGTAGTAGGTTTCTGAAGTGTGTACTAGTGTTCAAGCTTCTGCTAGTGGTGACGCTGGTTTGTTTCTTTCCCACTAAACTCTCATTGCTAGGTCTTTCTGGTTTGGTACTGTTCTTCCAACTTTCCAAAATTCAGTTTGTGTGTTTCCACTCTGTTGTAATGTTATAATCTGTGTATGACTTATTGCTTCAAGATTCAATGACCATCCCAGCTAGAGTCTTTGACCAATTTGATATAGAGGTAAGGAAGCACCGAGTGTTGGAAATGCAATCCACACTTGTTAGAGAAAACTAGCTCACTATTAGTGCAGCAGCAATGTGTTGAGGCTAGGTTTGAATCCTAGGCCAAATGAAGGAAGATTTCCATAATTGGATAGACCGGAGGTCATTAATCACCTCAAGGTTTTGGGGGCTAGATGGCTGGCCCGATTATAGGAAACTTCTAGTTAAGCGCACAATGGCATGAACAATATTAGGATGGGTGATCTCTTGGGAAGAGGAGGTACAAGGGCCCCCACCTAGTTTCTAACTTCGTAACAAAGCTTTGGTGAAGATATTTGCTCCATTATCCTCCGTTGGATAGTAGACCAGCTCTACTATCCCATCCTTTAGTCCTTTATGTCTTGGGAAATGAAATCCTTGCAGAGACAAATTTAATTTAAAAAGGCCATTTGCTTGCCAAGTTAGCTGAAACTTAGTTGAATAAAAATGTATAGGGGTTTTTAGAGAAGTTTGATGATGATGGGTTGGCATTGTCCTAGGGACCATTTTTCTCCAGCCTGTTGTGTGTTTGGGTGGGATATGCCTGGGTTTGCAAAGAAAACACTTAAGAGTATATGAACATGGCTAACACACAGTGAACTGAAAAGAAGAACTAGGAAGAAGAAGAAGAAGAAGAAGAAGAAGAAGAAAAAGAGAAAGAGCAGCAAGAACAATAACAAAAGAAGAAGAAAAATGAGAAACTAAAAATGAATGATTAAGGGATGGGATACAACCGAGGGTGCTAATGAGTGAATAATGAAGGGATGAGATACAAGAGTGGAGGTTGTTCAGCAACCTCTCCCTCTCATAGGAGCGAGCAGGCTGAGGGAGAGTGTCGTCCTCCATGAATGGATCCAAACTGCAGAAAACCACCAATGTCAAAGAAGAAATCTGATGCAGAGGGCTGAACACTGCAGGGCAGCAGGTTGGATGTCAAAATGCAGCAGTCTCCACGGCTGGGACAGGAAAAGGCAGGAGTGTACCACTTGTGCTCCACACTCAACACCAGTACTAGTAGTCCGAAATGCAGCAATATGTAGCCGTGTGGCAAGCTGGGTGCAGGTGACAGAAAGCTGAGTGAAAATGCAGCTGTATGGAAGGTACAGCAACATGCAGCACCACTAGGAGGATGCTAGTGCTTGCAAATGGGTGGGAGCTTAGAGTGATCAGCGCAGTACCTCTAGGGGACTAGATGGGAGCTTGTAGCAAAGGAGGATGATCAAGGATAATGAGGTGATGATGGTAGTACTGATGGAGAGTGAGCATAGTGATGGAATCAAGGAGTGGGAATGAATGACCACAACATGTCCTTAATAAGAGATTTTTGGGTGTATGTCCTGTTATCATAAATAAATTGCATTTTCTATCAATAAGTATTTTTCGAGCTTTGTGTGGAATTAAATTAGGCCAAAATACATGATAATTTTCTCTTAATTTAGGCCTTTAATTTACTTGCTCAAGACGACCCCTTGTGATCCACAAACTCCTCTGTTAAACAAAAATCCTTAAATGTGTGTACGCTCATCTATAGCATGTGGCTTTGAAGATCCCCTCTTTGGCCTCTCATGCGTTTCATTATATAGTTCTCAGTCATACCATAAAGTCCCATAGCAAATCCACACTACCACTCTAATTATTAGCTCAGTCCTCCTCCTAGGTGCCATTGCCCAAGCATCACAAAGACTTAATTCTAAAATCATTTAACCATCCCCACAAAAAGTCAATTTCCTTATCTCCCTAATTGAATGGATCTTCAACATTTTGGACTCATGGTTGCAACTTATATAGTTTTCATCTCCTGTGTGTCTAGTGGTGTGCTATAGCTTTGGGCATTGTCTTATGAAACACAGTTTGATTATCATGATTAATAATTTCAGATGAGGTATCTTTCCATGGTGCATTATTTCCCATTTTGCAAGTATCTGTGAAGGGCTCCCTTCAATTTGCAACTTTTTGCATGAAGACTCTACATCATCTTTTGGAGTATGAGAGATGAAAAAAACCTATCATAATACCATCTTGAATGCCTTTAAATTAGTTCTCTTCCTCTTGCCTTTAGTAGCTTAGGATTAGATTCCACTTTAGCTTTATCTTTAGTATCTATGCCACTAGAGTGAGAAATAGACTTGATGATTTGATTAAAATGAACTATAACTTTGGTACCCTTAGCTCTTAGCACAATGACCATTGCACGAGTGGTGAAGAATTTGATGCTAGGGCATGTAGTGGATAAGTGTATAGGTTGTGTTATACAAAGATAGGGCAAAGAAACAAGGTGCAATGTGAAACTTGCATGGAATTGAAAGTGTAAAGTTATAAAGAAAGCCCTTTGCTTAAGTTTGATCTAGTGAGTAACTCACTTCTAAATATAGATGCAAGCATTAATGAGCCCTTACTCAAAAACTAGATTTGATTTTGGAGCAATTGGTTACTCATTCAAAAACTTAATCTTTCGCTATATTGGGTTGCTTTCCCTCTCATTTGAGAAGGATAAGTTTTGAGACAACCATTCTTCTCTTCATTGCTACGTATAAATTGTAGGTTTCAGCCATGGTGCATGAGTTGATAGTGGATATGGAGTTATGCCTCATCCATTGCATAGTGTGGCTTTCTAAATGCACCGATTGAAGTTTGGTGTGTTACAAATCTTGGAGTTGGTTTGCCTTTTAGGTATGGAGATATGCTGGGTTTGTAAAAGAGAAGAGTGAGTGCATGACCATGATTGAATCATAAAGAGCTCAAACACAAATTCAAAAAACACAGAATGAAAAATACACATACACAAACAGAGAAGAAAGATAACTTGGAAGTGTATGAATGAATGCTGTAAATGAAGGAAAGAGTGTACAAGACACTCAAGGGGAGAGCTGTCCAATAGCTAGTGCCTCTCATGGGAGTGGGCTGAGGGAGGTGTTGATGTGTGTTGTCCATCAGAGATAGATTTGAAGTTCTGTAACCACCGGTTGGAGATGAGGCTGAAAGAGGAAGGACTGTAGGCTTCGAAACCAAGACACAAGTCTCTGGGCCTGGATGTGGTAAACGTAGTAATTTAACCACCCGGACACAAAGGTAGCCAATCATCCGTAGCAACTAGGAGCTGGGTGACATGTGGAAGAGGATGATCTGATGCAAAGAACATAGGCTGTAGAGATAGTAGCAGATGACAGTTGACTATGTCAGTAGTGTGTAGCAAACATAGCTTGGAAGAGGGTGCCAAGTGGCTGGTGATAGCTGGTATTAGGTGCTAGGCGCTGGAAAGGACAGGGCAGCAAGAGAGCTGATGGTGTGGACTGGAAAACGAGGGATAAGAATGAGTGGTGGGTAGTGTGTCTATTTATGGATGATTGGATCCTCCCAAATTAGGGTTTTGGCTTATGCGACACAAGCACACTCTAGGACTGCACACTATTTAATAGAACTATAAGTAATGTACATATTTTGGGGATGTTTTAAAGAGCCAATCAGTTTATGATGTATTTTTTAGCTCAACATTAGGTTCATGATGGGAGGTGAGACATAGAGTGGTGTTTGCCCATAGAGTGGTGTTTGCCCATAGTTTATTCTCACACGAGGGGCTCCTTTGGTGGTTTCCTTGAAAGGCAAGGAGTCCATGGTCATGATGTGCTTTTTGTGAAGATAGTTGGTGATATGCAAAGATTTAACTATGTCTACTAAGTGTGGTTAGGGATTGGTATGGTTGAGATCAATATGTGTCTTTTCAAGGCACCTTCGTGGTGGTGGCTTCTTTAGCCATTGCTTGGATATCCGTGGTCATATCTGATTGGTATTTTATATATATGATGGTGATATAGGTTTTTGGCAAATCATTCTTGTGGTATAGTATGTTGTCATTATTCTTAGAGGCTTCTTGTTCCCCATCATTGCATATATTGTGGTACTTGTTACCCATGATTTGGGAGAGGGCATTCGTTTTATATATTTCATCTAGGCTTTTACAAGGCATTCATGAGGATGAGTGAGTGGGTTGTTGGGCTGCCTATTTGTGGCTCTCAGGTCTCGTTTCTTGTACTATGTATATGAGTCTCCTCTCCAACTCCTTTACACTCATTGCTTGTTTGCTTCTTGTAGATTGAGTTAGACTAGAGGTGCTCATCTAGTCACCCTTAGCTCACGTGGCTTGTTCTTATGTCTCATGCTTTGGTATCTGCATTCCATAGCCCTTTTCTCAATTCATTGAGTTGATGCATTTTTTATTCTCCTACTCATTTCATTCAATGTTCACCAGTTGTCTATATTGCTTCTAATTGTGCTCATTAGTTGTCTATATTGCTTCCGATTGTGTATCTAATTCTCAATGTACATGTTTTGGACTTTTCTGGTACCTACATACTCGTTTTTGTATTTCAATTAAGGACTTACATTATAGGTATGCAGTGGTCTTGACTGGGATAGAGATGTGGTCTACTGGATCTTTGATGGTGGCTCCATATCCTATCTTGGTCAAGCCCTTATTTCTTGGACTGGCATGGAGGCTTCCCCTCTCAAGGTTGAAGCTGCTGCCTTGCTCTTGGTGCTGCTGTCCAACATTGTGGAGGTGTTACCGTTACTGCCAGCTTGCTGCCTACATCTACCTGGCTGCTGTCAGCCTACATGGAGGTTCCTGCTGCTGTTGTTAGCTGCTCTAAATCATCAGATCAACTGGGTTTTCAATTCCACTTGCTGTTGGCTTCAGCCTGCCATATGGCACTAAGCTGCTGTGGTTTTCTTTAGATGGAGTTGAGTCAGCTGCTGGACATCATTTCCAACACTTCTGCATTCATCATATATCTTCCCTCTTTCCGCATTTTACTCTTAAATTTTTAAAAATAAAAGTTCATTATGTTCTAGTGTTCATATATTATGTGTTTTCTCTGTGCATATCCTAGGATATCTTCATACATTGCATTGGACGTTATTGCCATCTAGTCACCCATACGGGGACTCATGATATGTCTATGATTTGTGTGGCTTTTCCCTTGGTAGAGTCTTATGTAAAGATGTTCCTTGTTTGGATTTCCTTTGAGTCTTGTGTAAAGGACTTTTGCAATGATGGCCCTATCCTTGGGCTAGATGCGTCTAGCACATCTAAGGTGTTTTAGGGTAATACATCTCTAGACTAGTGTCATATTTTCTTCTAGTCATAGCTCCTTGTGCATCTTAATATGAAAACATGGGTATGCTTGTTTAGGTATCTTCTAGTACTTATGTAACCAGCCTTCCTCCTCGGATAGGGTGGTATATAACTTGATTAAGCACTATTTACAGCAATTAACAAATTCATAAAATTGAAAAGTACATTTATCATATAATCTTAGACATTGGACACCTTGTTGGCCCCAAAACTGGCACCCCCTTTTGGTATTTATTTAACTTAATTGAAGAAGAAGTTGATGTACAATGGGATTCTCCCAATCCCTTTTGGTATTCCAACTCCCCTTGCTGTTCAAAATGACAAGCAAGTCTTTAATCTGACTTGCCCCTTGATTCGGACAATCAATTGGCCTTCACCCGCTTTGATGGAGATGGAAAAATGCCCCAAATTCAATTATTTGTTAGTCGCTCCACTTGAATAGGCTAAAAACAGCTTCAGCCCTGTTAAATCCAAGTCTTGGAACTTCCAATTTTTGGCACGCTTTCCAAGGCTCTTGGTAAACTCTAATTTTTGTTACAGATTAGGATTTTGTTTTTCTCTTGACCCTGGCTGCCTTAGAAGGTCCTCTAATGGCTGCAAATAAGACTAGCAACATCTCCTCCCTCTCTCTTGCGGGCTGAATACCCTATAAATGCCTCTCTCCAGCCTCTAAAGACGATTTTCAATCTTGCATGGACATTTTTGAAAAGTAACAACCTTCTCAAATGGTTTTTCTAGCATTATCTATATTTAAATATTAATTTTCAGTCTTTAAATACTGAAAATTAATCTAATAATTATTTTCGTGTCTTGAAAAATAATTTGATTGGCCAATTATTAAATTGGCTAGGCAACTTCCATTATTGAGTGTCTTTGTGTCATCTTTGACCATCAGATTGACGTTAGATACCATTAAATGCCACTTCTCTAGTGTCACCAATTGACACTTATGGCCAAATGAATGACCTAGGCGAAGAACTGACACCAGATAGCACCAAGTACCTGTGCATCATAACTTATAGCAACTTTTTCCTTTGATATCCTATGATTTCCTCAGGTCTTGGACCCGTAAATTTACTCTAATCCCAGTTACATCTCACATGTGGAACATTTACTTAACCATGTGATTAAAAATTAATCCACATGGTAAGTGAGGTTTCAAAAATACATGTCTTACGACAACTTACATGTTGGGCTTCATATTTTGTTAGGACAAACACAAGCATCCAACTGTCTTAATTGAGTTGGCGACTTGGTTGATACTGATTCTATAGTAGCTTCGTATTCTCTTGATTGAGCTCTATTTCTTCAACTAGCATGGATGCTTTTCTTCTCTCTCTCTCTCTCTCTCTGTCTCTCTCTTAATTACGGATTACGGGTGCTAGATTTGAGCAGATCCTTAGAAGAATATACAAGAGATTTGGTATAGCCCCTATACAGTTAAGCTATATACGCACTTGCACACACCTTACCGCTATGCAAACCCCCACGCCCTATGGCTTCCTAAAATGGTTGGTATGATAATGAATGCAGGGTCACTCGTACACGCCTAAAGAGAGAGATTGCTTCGAGCACTTGGATGTATTGCGAAACAAGGACACTCTTTAGATGCCTTGTGTGGAAGAAGCGAGACTACTTGGCAAAAATTGTAACAAAGATATACAAACTATTTTTGGGACGAGATAGCAAAATAGCACAGAGAATGTTTGGTGAGAGACAACCCCTTGTACAGATTACATCACCTAATATTTGTCTCCATGATGAGAGACAATTATATGATATACTAGGACATACACTCATTCAACCGCCAGAGGCCCATAGGCCAACATGGTGGCCCTTTTTCACTAATAAGATAGTTAGAGAGGCAATTTAAAGACTATAGAATGGGAGGGTACAGGATGAGGACGGTCTAGTAGCAAAGCACTTTTCGTATGCATGTGACACCTTGGCACCCATATTGACATGTTTGTTCAAGAGAGTAGTAATTGAGGGATTTCTTGAAATATAGTTGAAACATAATATAGTTCCACTCTTTAATAAAGAGTGGCGACCCTCTGGCCCCCTAATAACTATAGGACCATCATGATTGGCCACACATTGTCTAAGATATATGGCTTGGTATTGGAGTATGAGCGATAGAGATGTAGGGTAGGAGAACACAAGGGCATACTAGTTTTAAACATGGATGCATCACATTGGATCATATCTTTATACTTAGGGTGATCATTGAGGAGTGTTGGCCTTGAAACAAGTGGATTTATTGTTGTTTTGTGGATTTCTATCAAGCATTTGATTGTTGACATAGTACCTCAAGTAGGTTTTGTGTAAAGATTGCAAGAGATTGGAGTACCAAAGCGTATGCAATGGGGCATTTATGCTTTCTATGAGAGAGTCACAAGCCATATGCACACAACTAGAGAGATGTCTAAGAGGATTGACAACACCATAGGAGTAAAACAAGGATGCCCACTTTTGCATGCTTTATTTGGACCAGACATAGATGAGGTGCTTGACTACATTGTTAGGGAAGGCGGAGCAAGAGCTAGCCTAGTTGGAGTGTTAACACTGATACTACTATGTGTTGATGATATTGTACTCATTTCTGACTCATTGGAGGGCTTGCAACATCACTTGGATACATTATATACCTTTTGTGGAGATAGAGATCTCATAGTGAATCTTGGAAAAACCAAAGTCATGGTGTTCGGCACTTTTGCAACATGGGTGACCCAATCTATGTATCACCTTACATTTGGGGAAGATGTAGTGGAGCATGTGAGAGAATATGTATACTTACGACTCACTTTCTTTGGCTTGAGATTTTCATTGAGGGTGGTAGTGAAGGCTTGGTTTAAATTGGCCTAGAGAGAGACCATTATGATGGTTGGATTGCATAGGGAGGCCATTGGTGATGGTGATATCACACTTGATTAGGACTTATCTCTCCACCCTACTCCCTATCACTACATCAAAGTTTGGTGTAGCATCTATGGTTGTGGAGGCACTCTTTAGAGCAATGACTTTCTTACACATGGTATGGGAGCTCGTATGCCTCAGATACCCTAGATTAGCTTGGACTTCCTCTAGACAACTAGTTGAGGTGCGTGAGTAGAAATGTTGATACTCATAGATGGCGACTTGGATCATTGGATGGGCTTACATGGTCTAGATGTTAATTGTCTCCTGCCCTTTGACTATAGCTTAGGTTGTCCTACACTCTCCCTCAGTTGATCTGAGCTGCATTTAGTCATCAAGGTCGATGTTCTAAGAGTTGAGATAGAGAGGACTTGGATCTAGCTACCTCTTCGTCGAGGACCAAAGGTGGAGTTTTACTGGAGCCACTTTCTACAACTCTTTGAGAATGATATGTACCTCTGCCATGGTATGTGGGCAGCTGCTTGACAGCAGATGCACATCTCCTCCCATCATTTGAGGATAGAAACAAGTAGATGGACAGATATTCCAATAGTGATAGAGAGCTCGAGACATCGGAACACTGAAACCGGCCTTCCTTCTCAGATAGGGTGGTAAAGAGCTTGATTAAGCACTAATTACAGCAAGTATAAAATTCACATAAACTGAAAATACAAATGTTCCCAGTTAATCTTGGACATTGAACACCCAGTTGGCCCCAAAAGTGGCACCTCTTTTAGTATTTCTTTAACTTGTATTGCCAAAGGTCGAAGTACAGTGAGATTTAGCATGATCTCTTGAAACTTATATACATCTTGTTGTTCATAGCAACTAATAAGCCTTTAAACCAATTTGCCCCTTGGTTTGCTTGGGGATTGGCCTTCAATCTGCTCCTTAGATGACAAATTCTGCCCCATACTTAGTGTTGCTTGGTTGGCCTCTTGAAATTCTCTGAAATCCCGATATTTTAGTTGCTGAATTTGAAGTTCTAGGCCCCCATTTTTGGGCACTTTGCCAGGGTGGCTAGTCAATTCTAATTTTTGCTAGCAATAGATATTCTTAAATTGCACACTCTTGGGACTGAATTTGACTGAGACCACTTGAGAGAAGCTGTGAATTGGCTAAGAGAATAGGGAGGAAGTTGGAGAGAGAAATTTGAGAGTTTCATTGCCAAAATTTACTGAAATTTAATGCTGCCCTGCTGTGAATGGCTGATTAACTGCAGCCCACCATCAATAGGAGGCCCACATGGAGTTGCTTGCACTTGTGAACCCCAAAATTGCTGTCACCTGCATACGGACAGTGAAACCAGCCTTCCTTCTTGGAATGGGTGGTGATAACCTGATCGAAGAGTTAATTACAACAATCAGCAAATGAACATAAACTGAAATGCTCACTTTACCATAACATTCTTGGATAGTAGACACCCTGTTGGCCCCAAAATTGACGCCCCTTGCGGTTTTTCTTTAGCTTTCATTCAATTGGAAGGAGTACAACTCGAGATTCTTCAATCTCCTCCTGCTAACCAATTGCTCTTGTTGTCATAAATGACCAGCAAGCCTTTTGGGCCATTTGCCCCTTGATTCACCCAAGACTTCTTCTTCTCCAATTTGACCCTTCGTTGGCCAAATGCTGCCCCAAATCAATTTGGGATGGGCTGGCTCCTGAATTCCCTTGATAATCTTCAATTATCAGCCGTTGATTTCAATCCCTTGAGCTTTCAATCTCTGGCACGGATCCCAAGGTTGTTGCTAAACTCTAATTTCCGCTGTAAATTAGGTTTTACTGCAGAAATTACAGATCAGCCTACCAAAAATGGTTGAAATCTCCTCCAAATGGCTGAGAATTGCTAAGAATGGCTGAGCATAGGCTGAAGGAGATGAGAGAATGCTGTAAAGAGAGAGAATTTTGAGATTTGTCGTGAAGAACAGATCAAAATCAGTTGCTGCCTTGCTGTACTAGCCCCAAACGGATGTACCAACAACAATAGGAGTATCAGAGACTGTGATCTTCAAGAGAAAGTGCATCAGCAAGCAATTGTCAGCTTCCCAAGGTCAAGAATATGCAATCTCCATCACCAAAATGGTCTCCAATGGCTGGGAAATGACCCCAAAAGCTGGCAGCAACAGTCCAACACCTCGTTCCAACAGCTCCAAAATGAAAAAACGAGATTTCCCTCTCCCTTCAGCCCTATTTAACCTTTCCCCCACTTGCATGGGAAAGTTTTGCCAAGTGGCAGCTTTCTTAATCCATTTTCAGCAATTTCCAGCCATTTAATTAATTTTCAGAATTAATTAATTCTGAAAATTAATTCAGCCCTTAATCCATGCCCAGAAAATTGACCTTGCCCATCCGAAAATTAATTGGCTAGGCCATTTGCAACCCAAAGTGATTCCATCCATTAATTGACCCTTGGACAAGCATTAATCCATTAATTAATACCTAGTTCGTAGTGTCACCACTGACACTTAATGGCCAATTAATGGTCCTAGGGGCAAACTGACACCAAAATTCACCTAGAATCTAATAAATGTAACTTGTTACAACTTTTGCCTTTGACACCCATCTTTTTCACAGGGTCCTTCGGCCTTCAACTGTGAAGAAGTAGCTTGCACTGTCAATTAAACATAAGCAAAGCATCAAATTTTAACGTCCTCGTGAGAGACAGCCTACGTGGGTTGTCACTTGCCCCCAATGGCCTCCTAATCAGTTGGGGTAGCTCTTTGACAACCTCCAATGGCAGGGCTGATCACCAATGGTCGGTAAATTGCAATAGTAGCTCTTTTCCCTTCTCTTTCAACCTCCACCACATTGGAATGAGGCTCGACTAGCCTTTAATAGCCTTTCTTTCACTTGCATTGGCAAGTTTTGCTAAGTGGCAGCCTTCTGACTACATTTTTTTGCAAATTTCAGCCCAATTAAATTAAAATTTAAAATATTAATTTTGAAAATCAATTTATTGATTAATTATTGCTTAGAAAATTAACTATATCAACCAAGAATTAAATTGGCTATGCCAATTTGTCATTGAAGTATGTGTGGGCATTTATTGGTCCCTGAACTAGCTTTTATTGGTCACCATTGACGTTAATGGCTACTAAAATGATCTAGGCCAAAAACCTATAACCGGGTAGCACGTGGTACGTATCAAGGATAACTTATCACAACTTTTGCCTTTGATTCTCACTGATTTCTTAGGGTCCTTGGCTCTTTATTGTGAAATAACTAACTTGCATATCACATGTTCACCCTCACATTTGCACATTTGATTAATACTTAATCAAATAGTGAGCAAAGCATAAAGCTTTCATGTCCTTGTGATAGACCTCTCCCTTGAAGTTTTTGCAATTGCCCTCGATTGCATTGCTATTTGTTAAAAGCAAGTTGTTGCCACTATTAGAAGCACATGCTAGCATCATAGTCAAACATGGGCACCTATTGCTTAATCATGCTCATGCCTTCTTCATGTCTGAAATTTGCAGCCACGTAAACTAGTTAAAATCCACACACATGAATCTTAATCATTGTCAGAACCATAAGGGATGCATCGACATGCCAAAACCCAACATTATTTTGACCACCAAGTTAAAGTAATGCACGAATTGAGCAGAAACAACACCTCATAGCAATGATGTACCACGTTATAACATACATCAACTGCAAACCGCATGTAACTTATGCAATTGTACTTCTCTTGTGTCATGTGCAAATGTACAATGCATACCGTACATGTATCCCATACATGCCTTGCAAATGTACATCGCTTCCAAATATACATACCATGTATTCCATGCATGCTAGCAACATTGCAAATGTATGTAGTTTTAGAGTCTAGGTGCAAACAATACACACCTACATACCAACTCAAAGTGACTAGTACATTGAATAGTGATCCCAATGGTAGAAATATGATCAGCATACAAAGGCCTGGATGCAAACCAAGTACATTCAAGGTCCACTACATAATCAAGCTGTCCACCAATAGGGAAAAGGAGGTGCAATCTCCCCGTTGATTATCAAGCAATACTTTGGACCTTCTATGCTCTACTAAACTTGAAGGAGCCCAATCCAAAGTCGGCTCTGACTAAAACAGGTCAAGGTATGTGCAACATTGAGGATGATATGTCAAGTCACCCTCCTCCATCCATTGCATCCATCATAGGTGAAACAATACTACAATTCACCAATAAGGACATGGAAACTCTGCCTCTAACTCCACTTGCCTCGAAACCCCCACTAGGTTCTAGACCTTTGTTTGTATCTTTGGAGCATGGAGATACTTTGTACATCCTTATAGGTGGAAGGAGTGGAAACTGGCTGACCTGCTGCCCATGAGGGCCAGTCTGCTCCTAACTGACCAAAATGGGCCGATTGCTGCCTGCCTCTGCCAAAATTCTGCCTTGCAGTGGGAAAGTGCCGCCCAGCTCACAGGTGCAAAATGCTGCCTGGAAATGTGTCTGAATGCTGAAGAATCTAAATTGAATTGCCTGGAAAACAGCACACAACAAATGCATGACAGGAACACATGTTGGGGGTCTAATGTGTTTGTCAGACTCTAACGGACCTCACAAGCAAGAGATGGCATCTGAAATAGAATAGATGGTAACTCACCTGGGAATATATGTATATATAAAATTTGGAGGAGGCTTCAGGAGTTAGATTTGATCCTACTTACTTACCTTGCCCTCCTGCATATATATGATAAAGTCCATCTTACAAGGAGTTGCTTTTGTTACTTTTTCATGTACCTTGTATTATTTGAACAAGAGCCAAAATAGATATTTTCATAAAATAGCTGTTATGATGATGAATGCAAGGTTTATTGCCAATAAACACTGAAGACCAGCTGATTATGCCGAAAGAAAATGGGTTCTTGAAAAGTTTCAGAAAGTGCATTTAAGGAATGGATTAAGGATTAGCCAGAAGGTTGACATGTGGTGGTTTGCCTTGTTACCATCTCATTGCTGCATTTGTTATGCTTTCTATCTGTTTACTTAAACCCTTTCATGGCAAGGTTGAAGAAGAGCTAGCCATTGAGGGCTCACTTGAAATCAAGAAGACCATTAAAATTCTCCAATACAAGAAATTTACTTTTCTAAGGAATCATGGAGACACAATGGCTTCAAAACTTGTAAATATTGTTCACATTTCAAACCTATCGATCTAGGGATGCAAAATGGATGGAAGGAGTCAAAATATCAGTCTCATGTCCTTGTGCCAGTTATATATGCCTTTGTAGTTGAGGACATCCCGGATCTATGAGGGTAGTAGGTTTGAGCTTGTCAAATGGTTTTCTTTTAAACCCTAACCCTAGCCAATGTTTTGGGGATGGATATGTCAGGGGAGTTTGCTTACTGTCAGGGATGGGAGCTGATTGCCAGCATTATTGCTTGGCTTATTTGGCCCACAAGGTGAAGGTGTGTTGTTAATTTACTTGACACGTTTCCTGTATAGACTCTCTAGCTGGTGCACAGAGGTTATTCACTCTCCGTGTGGGAGATGGGAAACACTGCATGGTGATTTTGAGCCTATGATGAGGAGAGATGAATTTATGTGGGACCTTCTTTCACTTTTTGTCACATATGGTTTGGCATTACCATGCACCAGACCAGCCAAGCACTGTTTTTATGATGTATGCAGTAGCCCTTTGTAGGGCTTATTTTGTGCTTTGTGTTTTACTTGATGGATTGTTTATGAGGGGTTATGAGCATACTCTTCTCTTTGAAAAGGAAAGGAGAGTTGATGTTTGCTGATTTATGTTGCATTTTACAGTGCAATCCATTTACATTTACAGTGAAGGATAATTTTCTTAACCAATGTGGTGGCAGGCCTAGAGTCCTGGCCTATATAGTGGAAGACTAAAGTCTTAACATTTTGTGAGGTAGTAGACAGACGATAAGCCTCAAGCAATGAAGATTGTACTGTAAGCCCTGAGTGGTGGTAGACAGATACATTATATTGGAAAGGTGGAAGGTCGCCTCATGCTACGAAGATGGGCAGGATGGAAACTATAGAGATTGATGAATGTATGATATGTTTAGGCACAGGCATGACTATTTAAGCACTTGGTTGGGTCACTAAGGCATGCATGATTATTGATGCATTGGATGAGTGTGCATTGCTTGCAAATTAAGGCGGATTTTTACTTTATACATGGCAAGGATTTATGTATTGCATTTTACTTAAGGGATGGACATCTGAATGTGTAGAATATTGACATCAAAGTCCCCAAAACTCGAGTGAGGACTGTTTGCTGCTTGTTCAGACCTGCAGAAAATTCCGTACTGTGAAGATAGTTTCATCTGACATTATCTCATACTTCAATATTATCCAACTTTTGTGAAGTCCTAGACCATATTTTTAGATACCTGATTTTAGCAGTTATTACATGTGGAAATTGTGAAAACACACGGGTTGTTAAATTTCTAGGTTTGTTCATATCTGGAATTCCATTGAGGGAAAATGCAAAATTAATATTTGGAAGAAAATATTCAAAGAAGAACACAACTATATGAAGGAATGGCAAATTATCATGCTTTTTTTTACCGTCTCTGACTGTCTGATGCCGTGCTAGTAGTCTAGATTATTTTTCATGATACTTTTTATTTGTCTACTCCCTTGTATGCATTTAGATTATTGTACACTCATATCTTGGAATCTCTTCACCTCAGAGTTTCATGCTAGTAAACTTGTTATATTCTTCCAGTTCCCATTGTGAATTGTTCGCAATATGCTGTTTATATTTGACTGTTATGTTTTTCTTTTTCCTCCCACCTGCAGGAGAGGATGTGCCACCCTTGCCTCTGAAAGAAGGGGTATTCCGTTGTGTAGGTCAGCTATATGATTGCTTGCTTACTGAAGTGCATGAACGTTGTAAGAAGGGATTAGGTTTGGCCAAACGTCTAAATAGTAGTTTGGGATTCTTTTGCCATGATTTGCTATCAGTTATTGATCCACGGCAAGTCTTTGAGCTGGTAAGTTTGTCTCAAACCTGGAACCTCAAAAGTTTTGTAAAACATCAACATGACAAGTAGGATTGCCAATACTAATCTGTGTAGTTGCTATGGATGGAAGATATGTGCGCATGCTTGGGATTGTGTTAACAATACTTTTGTTATTTCGTAACCAGTAGATTGCATTATTGTTTGCTTATATTTGGATCAAACGAGGTTGGAAGGACAAACTTTGCAACATTAATATATCAGGGGAATGTATATCCATAGAGACACTAGCAAAAAAGAGTATTAACATTTTTCCTCCTAGTCTATGAGTCAAACTTTTGTGGTCACACTGTGTGATTGACTGCAAGGTTTATTTATCAAATTAAGATCATGGGAGAAAATTAGGTACAGGCTCAGCAGTTCTTGAGACTTTGGACTTTTCTGAGACAGTGCTACGTATGACATTGCTGGGGATGCAAGCTCATTGGTAAGTTGTTGCTTTGTAGATTTGGATAGTGAGCTGCACTGAGGCTATGGAGCAACAACACATCTCAAGTCTAGATACCCTGATATGCCATGTGGCATGACATTGTGAGGACGACCTCCAGTCACTGCCAAGTCTAGGTCTACACTTCTGGAGACCCTCTTGCAATAGGACCTTCCAAGTCTGCTCTCTTGGTGTGAGACCGTGGACTACTAGCTTGCCCAAAAGGGCCAGATTCTGATACTCTGGATCTATGATCCCAAGCCCTCCCTCTGACCGATTCTGGATGATGGTCGCCCACGCCACCTTGGCCCGAGAGTCCCTGGAACTGTTTGACTCGGCCCAGAGAAAATTTTGCACTAGGTGGCGAAGTTGAACTACACTTGACGAGGAAAAGCAGGAACATGAGGCGATGTACCAAGCCGTCGCTAGCAGGACCTGGTTAACCACTAGGGCTCCGCCTGCTAGGGAAAGGCGAGCAATACTCTTGTAGATCAGCTTCCGTCAAATAGAGTCGAGGACTAGAAGAAACTGTTGGGCAGGAGTGATGTTGAGTTCCACGTGGAACCCTAGGTAACGGACGGTCTGCCCTCTGCACACCCATCTAAATCCCAAGTGGATGCTCCACTTCGTGCTAGAGTCCGGGTCCGTAAGGAAACCAATCGACTTTCACCAATTAATTTTCGTTTCCGCTGTAGTGCAAAACACCTCGAGAGCTAGTCTCACTCTCTCCAGCATCAGGTCGACGTCCTCTATGTAGTCCAAAAGGTTGTTGAGGTGTGGAAGGAAAACTTCGAGCGCCTGTCCTCTAGGCTGGCGAGGGCTGCTCGTGCATGCCCCTTCTATGCGTGGAGAATGGGGTTTCGTGGCGCCTCCTGTACTATTCTCTGCGTGGCTGCTGGGTCTCGTCGGAGTGCTCTCTCCTCCCAACTCTACTGCTTGGCGTGTAGGGTTGCCTCCTGGCAGATACTGCTTGACTCGGCTAGGATCTTTGCAACCTCCTCTGCGATCAGATCCCTTTTGCTCCACTGCCTAGTCCAGAGCTGCTCAATTTGTCTCTTCACCTCCTCCCTCTTGTAGATCAAGTCAAGGATCCGACAGGATTGTGTGTCTAGGGCAAAGGCTGGGGCATCGAGTGTCAGGAGAACCGGGCAATGATCAGATAAAGTGGTGCTAGTCAATTACCCTAGTTGTTCTCCGCGAGAGCATCTCCAGTCTCCCACATAAAACCTGTCGAGCCACTCCAGCAAAATGACCCCTAGCGGCATGTATCCCCAAGAGAAGTCTAGCGATCTCTCCCTCTTGTGGAAGGCTGGGTCTCTCCATGCATCGCATTCTCCTACTGCTAGTAGAAAGACTTGCCATGCCTCCTGTTTCTTCCCAGCCATGCCCTGGTAGTTTCTGCCTTTGCCGTGCTGGTCCTCTAAGGCCTCCAGGTTGTTGAAGTCTCCTCCAACAATCCAAGAGTCCACCTTTGGGAGTCCTGCTGTGATCTCCAGCCTGAATCTGTTGCGTGCCCTAACCTTGGTGGGGGCATAGACATTGAGGACTCCAAGGCACGAGTTCCCAATATCCAATTTGATCCATAGACCCCTCCTTGCTACAATCGTCCCGTGGTTCCGTACACAGGCGGTGAGTCTCGGGCCAAAAGAGGTGCATATGCCTTCACTCTTGCTGTGGGCACCAATGGGATGCTCCCAGTAAGTGTGTGAACTGCCTGGGAGTACCTTCCCTACCCGATGGGCCTGGGCAAGAGTGAGCTTGTCCTCCTACCAAACTATCAACTTCTTGGAACAATGTGCCCCACTGTAGTGGAGGCTGTTCACATTCTAGGATGCAAGATGTAAACTCATTGGGAAACCTGTGATTGACCGAATAGGCATCTGTTCGGTGTGGAAGCTGTTGACGAAGAAGAATAACTATGGGGTATGCGGATACGCTTTGCTGCAGGCCTGAACAGTGAACTCCATTCCCCTATGGTGGCCCTCAGGTGGACCATGGGGGTGATAGATGTACTTGGTGGTACCACCAAGGCATCTATCAGCCACGCTAAGAGACGCGACTCTGTACACTGGTAGAAACGGGCCGCTTGTGCCAAGGGTCACTTGATCACATTCATCGGGGCTCTCCACTGCGGAGGGGTTCGGAAGATAATGCTTAGATGTGGGATCTTGGCCCTAGCCCACCAGTTAATGTCCATCATGCAACCTCGCCACTGTTGGGAAAAGAGTGCTAGTTCTCTTTCTCCCATTTACTAGGAGATGTGGTCTGCGACGTGACTCTTCACCTCGTCCTCTATCTGCGTCATCGTCCAATCTCCTGTATGAGAGATCTAAAGGAAAAAAGCATAGTTTGGTCCATCCGGTGGTGCTAGTAGATGGAACTTGCCGCTCCTTGACCTGTGTGCCACGAAGATTTCCACCTCCACACGTAGGGGAAACTCTCCGCTCTCCACAACTCTCAAGTAGGACCACGGACCACTGCGAAAGAAGTCTTGCGGTGGCAGTTGCGCTTGTCTTGGGAAAGTGTGATGAGCGGCATGGACAAATGAGTTGGTGGTTGCGTGGGGAGGGGGAGATGGGTTGGGGGGGGGGGGGGTCACCTGTACTGGTGGGTGGGAGTTAGGGGGACTGATCAGCGGGGGAGATGGTGGGGAGGGGGAGGATCGAGGGATGGTGGGGTGGTCGGAGGCGCAAGGCGGGTGTTTGGGGGGGGCGAGTGGCTTTGGAGGGGGGGGGGAGTTGTGGACTAGGGTAGGGGGGGAAATGTGCGGAGAAGGGTTGGGGGGTGGGTGTGGGGAATGTGGGCCCTCGGATGAGGTGGCCTATGATGCCTTCGTGGGAGGTGGATATGGAGGCTTGGTGTCCTGCCGGGTGGGGCCAGGAGCGGGGGACTGCGTGGTTCTCTACCGGGGGGGGGACGACGCTCGCCCTCTTGCTCCTTGTTTCCTTGGCTGTGTTTGAGGGGCTGACTGTGGCTCCCCCTACGGTCTCCCTCTTTGTCGTCTTTGGACCTATGTAAAGCCTTCAGTGCCCACTTGCGGGCTTGTTAGCGAAGGCGCCGTGGCTCTGAAGCATGTGCAATCTGCTGCATGATGCTCAAAGTCATGGCAATGTAGGCATTGCCCTGGTTGCCTAGTCACAATAACCTGCTGCCTGAAAGAGGGTCTGCCTGCCTCTATCTCCAAAAATTGTGGTATATTCTTTGTCTCTTTCACTCCCAACCGTACCTTTGGGACTCTTGCGGTTGTCACTGCGTCCGCGAATTAGGCGGGAAGGACAATGCAGAAGAGCTGTCCAAAGTCCTCCACTAACTGGCGATACTCTACCACTAGTCCAAGGAAGAGTAGGGTGACCGGATGTTTAAGGAATCTGTTGTGGAGTGCGAATGCCTCCACTGTGAAGCCACTGTACCAGGGAACCATGTAGATGGCCCCCTTGGTGGAAGCATGGGGTGAGCTATCCACTAGCTCACGGGTTGCATCTGCCGAGGTAAGTTGTACCATGAAGATCCCTTGACCCTTGAGAACCACCTCCACGATCTGCACTGTGCCAACGCGCAGCGTGGAGTGAAGCCAATCTCGAAGTTGGGTCCTAGATGGGGAGTGTCCTACGACTTGCTGAGCAAAGATCGCTCTTTCTTTCAGCTCCAGCTCTATGGCATGGACGGCTAAGAGCTGTTCCTCAGAGAGGATGATGCGCAAGGTGTTTGACTGGGGGGCACTCGTAGAATGCACCAGCATCTGTTGACCAAAAGGTTTCCATTGCATGTTCCTATTGAGAACCTACAAATCTCATTGCTGTGCTACCCGGGGGGGGGGGGGGGGGGGGTTTGCTGCAGAGAGAGGGAGCAACTAGAGGGGAGGCGAGGGGGTGTTGGACACCACTGAACGCCAGCTCTCAACGGGCACAACGCGGGTATTGGGCCTGACGGACGGGGCGGCAAGACGGGAGAGGCGGGGAATTAGGGTGGAGGAGGCAGGGCCCGGGGGGGGGGGGGAGGCTGGTGCGAGATAGCAAGCGGGTGAATAGGGTGGGGGAGAGTTGGCGAGGGGGGGATTGTAGGTGGGGGCGAGTGAGGTGGAGGTAATGCTAGGGGGATCGAGCAGAAGGCGGCGGAGGGAGTGGGCGGGATAGAAGGCGGGGTGAGGCGTATGCGGCTAGTATGCGCGGTGGGGGGGGGGGTAGGCTGGGTAGTGGTGGAGTAGAAAGTGAGCGGGAGGGCGGAGAACACAGTGTCACGGGGGGAGAGAGTTGGGGCGGGGCAGTCGACGAGGGGGGGGGGGGAGTAGGTACGATGGCGGGGGTGGAGCGCAGCGCACGCGATGGCAGGAGCTGGGTCCCTTTTCAAGGGTTTGTGATAGGCGACTTCAATTACATAGCTGAAATTCTGGAACAAGTTACTGGAGCGATGCCAAGTCCCAAATAATGGTCTAATGCTAGACTTCTATGCATTAATAAATGTGATCTTCCATGGCTTGAACTTGTCATCCAATCTCCCTAGAAAATTTTAAAAAGGCTGAGAAATATCATGAGCTGCTGGGTTTAATGCACATGCCCTACAATAATTGAAAACCTTGACGATACCGTAAACCGGAAACCTTGTATTGATAAGAAATATGGCTTGATGTATGCAATGGCATGGATACACTGCAACATGCATGGGCGGTGATTTCTTGTATGCTTTTCGTTCGGGGAAAATAACAATTCTATTGATTATTAGATCCTGTTGGGACAAAGTATCCCAAGGCTAAATATAAAAATAGCCAGGTAAGAAACTGAAGAAAAAGAAAAAGTGCAGGGACTATTTTATGAACTTGCTTCGGTCGCAATCATCTGCTTCAGACATCATCTTAGCAGCCTCTTCCTTGTTTTGTGATCTTTTCAAAGATCAGCTCTTAGACATGGACATAGCACATGATGGGTTGATGGATGTTTTGTTGCATCTGCCTAAAGACGAGTCTTTGGTGGGATGGACTCTCTAATGAGTTCTTTGAGATATATGCAGCTCAATTGGCTGTGCCTTTTGACTGCCGCAAGATCTCTGTTGGTCGTTGTGTGTTCTATACTACATGCGATGAAACAATGCTTCATCTTTTTGTCTCTTGCTTTGTTGCTAGACAAATTTGGAGTTTTGTTTCCAGTGTGTGGTTTGTTGCAACTTAGCACCGGAAATCAGTTTGTTTGTGGATTATGGGAAAGATGATTTCCTCGTCTTTTTTGCATTTAGATTATTCTTGTCTTTTCCATTTCCTTAGATAGACAGCCATGTGGCATATTTGGCGTACTCGGATTGCCTTCATTTTTGATTAAGTATCGGGTATGCATGGTCATGTGGCCCATGTTCGTGGTTTAATATTATGGCAGATCTCCTCTATGGTCTCAGCTGATGTGGTTCTTCCTAACATTGCTGTTCCCTGGCTAGAAATTGTTTGCTCCACTCCAACTATTCTTTTTGAGTGACATTTTTGAGTTGGATTTCTGATAGACTTTTAGTTGTATTTGTGTTTTTTTCTTTGTTGACGTGATGGTCTGATGTAAAAAATATGAGACTTGTTTCCGTTCAGTTTGGGTGGCTTGAAGGCTGGATGTAATTATTCCAATATTAATATACGCTCATTCACGAAAGAAGAAGAAGAGAGAGAGGTGCTACTTTCGTGTTCCTAGAGGCTATTGTCGTTTGTGGGACTCCATTGCGATGTCTTTACGGGCCATGTAGCCTCTCGGCCCTTTGGACCAAGAGGCCCCTTGGTAGGATTGGATGATTAATGGTCGGTTGCATTTGTGCTGTGCTTCAATCAATTAGATATACCACTTGCTTATATGTGATAAGGACTAGCTTGCTTAGAAGGGCAACACCACTTGGGGTCTCCAAAAAGGTCAAGCATGGTGGAAATTTGTGGTGATGACAGGTTGGCTTAACGAAATGCCTTTCAAATGCAAGGTCTTCTTTTGGTGAATGTTGGTGGATGCTCTTCCTCTTGCCTTTGCACTCTGGAAGGGGTGGATTTCCAATGATGGTGGTTTGTTTTGTCAGACGTGTAGAAACTCTTGCCATTGGTTCCTTTCTTACCTCGTAGTGTGGAGGGTCTAGTCACTATTATTGGCCATTTGGTCTCGAGTTGTTGGGCTATTGATGCTTCCAAAAGATTGGGTCTTTGGACATCCCAAGTTCTTAGATCCTACGCAGGCTCATAGGAAAGTGCTCTTTCATTTTTTATGCTTCTAGGGTGGTTGGCACATGTGGACTATGAGGAATGCATTTACCTTTGATGCAACGTTTGGAGTGCAACATCATATAGTCCACTTGAAAGGACTTCTTCATTGGCAGCTTGACATGATTGAGTTGGCATATATTCTCCCTTGGCAGGATTTGCGTTCTTGGCACACTACAGTTTCTTCAATCCCCTCTAGCCCATCTAGTGTCTTTGTACTTTTGATTGTGATGTCTTAGAGAGTCTTGGTGGAGACTATTGTATCTGGTTTAAGTATGATGGCCTAGAGCCAACTTGCATCTTGTAATCTTGTACTTTTTTTGTAATTAATACAATTGACCATTACAAAAAAAGAGAGAGAGGGGGGGGGGGGGGTGGGTTTGGAAAAAAGCTTTTGACTACTTGGACTAGTCTTTTCTTGTAGAACTTATGCATGCCATGGGCTTTGGACCGTGTATGTCTCATTTGATGTACATCATTAATATTGATGCTTCTTCATGAGTTATGCTGAATGGTGGTGTCATTGAGTCCTTAACCTTGCATACTTAGTTGGATAGAGTTGTCCTTTTAGTGCTCAGTTTTTTGCCTTGGTGATGTGAAGAAAATTGCTAGGGTTTGCACTAAGGGAACACAGAGTGTATGGCCATGATAGAAACACAAAGAGACAGACATAGACACAGAAAGCAAAACTTAAACCTTAAACACAAAACTCAAAACTCAAATCCTAAACGGAAAACTCAAAACTCAAAACTCAAACACAGAAGAAGGGAAAGAAGAACATAACTCTGAAGTGAATGAATATTGCAAATGAATGTAAGAGTGTATAGATACTCAAGGGCAAAGTAGTGTGTCGAAGCGTGACGTCCATCGGAGACGGATCCCAAGTCCTTGACCACTAGTTGGAGTGTAGGATGGACAAGATGCAGAAACACAGGTCTTAGGAGGACCTAGAGCACCAAACGCAAGCTAGACAGACGATGAAGAGGGCTGGCAGTTGTTGCCTGCTGTGGAGAAGCTGTTGCCTACACAATTGTAGCAAACGCAATAGCAACAGGTGTGACAGGAGTCTTTGGGGCTCGACAGCCATGTGGGTGTGGATTGATGGCTGAAATGTGCACTCAAGGGTGTGAAATTTGCACATACGGAATGAGGCTGAATGGGGGCAGCCTATCTATTTATAGGTGTTGAAGGGTGCCCCAAAGAATTAGGGTTTTTGGGGCACCAGTGAAACTCTCTTGGATTGCTCCCCTTTTTAGGGTTTTTCATTAATTAAGTGTGTTTTGGGGCTGTTTTAAGAATGCTAATCAGTTGGAAAGCGTGTTTTAGCTGAACAAGCCACCCATCCATTCCTCACCAGGTTATCCCATTTGGTGGATATTGGATAGTTGGTCCTCTTATCCCTTCCTTTTGGTCAACACTTTGTTGGTCTAGTCATTGGCTGATATTACTTTCATGATCTCGAAAGCGGAAAGGGCCAATCTTTGGCAAGGCATTGGATGTTTGGAACCTTTTTGGCCATGCTTCTGGCCTCCATACTAATGCCTCAAAATCCTCCCTTATTAGTTGTATGGAATTAGACTTGTAGAAGTCGGGGTGGCAACGCATACTAATATCCTATGGCAATGTCACCAAGCATCTAGGATATCCTTTGGGTGTTGATATTCAGCCAAAGCACTTGTTGCAATGGCTTTCCCACAAATTGAAGGCTAAGTTTGTCTATCGAAAATCTCGGCCCTAGCCATTCCATGTTTGTCTTAAAGTTGCACAGATTATCATGTTACCTATGCTTTCTTACTACCACTACCTTGAATGATCTTACCGGGCATATCTGTTTCATGCTATGGAAAAAGGACTCGCTGCATGCAGGTATTTCTTGGATTTCTTGGAGCCATGTTTGCACCTTGAAAAGCATGTGAGGAGGAGCAATTCTAGATGTTGAGACTTATATGGTGGCTCTTTGTTAGTCACTTTTTTGAGCTATGTGCAGTGATTGTCACCCTTGGGTCCTTATTATCCCTTTCTTTCTAGAAGATTAAGGACTTGTGCATGGTAATACCACCATTTGAGGCTTGCAATGGCACATCCTTAATAATGGTGGTGAGTTCTCCACATCTTCCTCGATCTTGGTGAATCAATTGGTATGCTCATGGAAACTAGTTTTGTAGAATGTGCAATGACATTGAGCGGAGGATCATTTGGTTGCTAACTCTTCTTGATGGGTTTGTTGGCACATCCACGTTTAACTTTTGTTGCTGATGCCACCCTGACAAGCTGCAGTGTATTGATGTCTTTATGCACAACTAGGAGGTTGATTTGGATCCCTTGGGGATATTGTGGGCTAGATTTTAATAGTGTTGCAGCATAGGGAGCCCTTTCTGGCCCTTGATTCTGATCCTCCTTTGTAACGTTGGTATCTTGCGTGATGGCTAAAGCTTGAAAAGGCTTTGGCTAATTAAGTGTATCATCTCATGATCAAAGATCAACATTGGTTGGGTCACCAGAGCCAATGTTGTTTGGGGCCTACACAAATCTAAGCCTTGGTGGAAAATGATTGTGATGGAAGGGCGGCTAAACAAAACTCTGTTCAAATGTAAAGTCTCTTTGGAGAGTGATGATTGGTGGACTTACCCTTCTCTCAACTCTTTCCAAGCATCAAATCTTTAATGGCAATTGTTTCTTTTCCACTACTAGTGCTGAATATAAAGCTCTAGGACGTTTAGATCAGCCAAGTTGGATACCTTGATCAATCAATGTCCCTTGTGTGGATGCAAATTGAGGTAGTGTTGGTTTCTCCTTGATGATCCTCCCATGTGTAAACTGAGACTATGATAGCTCTCAAGTCTCATGTGTCTTTCTCATGAAGAAACCTATAAGCTACCTTTGGATAGGTCCTCAGTGTCCTAGGGCTCTAATCTTGAGGATTGTCCCCCTAAGCGATCATATCCCGAGGAAGAGGCCAAGGAAACACTGATCACTATAAGCCATGACTTTCAATGGCGGTTGACCACACACCAAATTTGTTGGCTATTGATGGTGCACCCATGGCTACCACACTGTCTTTGATATCTTGCTCCATGTCAACATGAAACTTAATTGGTTGGAGGGCATGAGCTATTAGAATGGTTGGGCTTATATTGGAATCCTTTGGGAAACGTGGGGGATTGTATATTGTTTGGTGAATCAACCTTCTTACTTCATGTGGCTTCTTTAAAATTGATTGGATTTTTGGTAGCTGTTGGGTTTGTATTGTTGCCGTGGTGGATAGAGGATGGAGGAGGACAGAGGCAATAGAAACGGCATGGAGGATGGCATGCAAGAAAGCTTCCTTCGGTGCACACGCCTTCATGTGTGTGTGTGTGTGGTTTTTGGTAAGAACGGAGGTAGGAGTAAGGTGTAGCTAGCCTTGGACAGCTTCTCACTTGAATTGGATGTTGCATGAGTTGCAATAGTACTAACTAGGTGAATGTGGGAGGAGCAAGTATCAGGAGGGCTGTGGATGAGGCTGGTGCAAGGGTAGTTAAGTTGGAAGGGAGGCATAAGAAGTTAGGATGGTGATACAGTAGGCAAATTTTGGCAGGTTGCACGAAGTTTGGTGGAAGGCAGGCAAAGCTCGTTGGTGGAGGGTAGATTGAAATAGGTGGCTGTCATGAGGACATGAATTTTTGAAACCTCACTTAACATGTGGATTAATTTTTAATCACATGATTAAATGTTGCATATGTGAGATGCAACTGGGGTTAAAGTAAATTTATGAGCCCAAGACTTCAGGAAATCACGGGATGTCAAAGGTAAAAGTTGCTATAAGCTATGCCGCATAGGTACTTGGTGGTATCTGGTGCTAGTTGTTGGCCTACGTCATTTATTTGGCCATAAGTGACAGTTGGTGACACTAGAGAGGTGGCGTTTAATTGTACCTAACGCCAATCTGATGGTCAAAGATGGCGCAAAGACACTCGGGAATGGAAGTTGTCTAGCTAATTTAAGTATTGGTGAGTTAGATTATTTTTCAACGCACCAAAATAATTTTTAGATTAATTTTCAGTACTTAAAGACTGAAAATTAATATTTAATTATGGATAATATTGGAAAAACCCTTTGGGAAGGCAGCCACTTGTCAAAAATGGCCATTTAATACTGAAACACGTCTTTAGAGGTTGGAGAGGCATTTTTAGTGTATTCAGCTTGCAAGAGAGAGGGTGAAGATGCTACTGGTCTGATTTGCAGCCATTGGAGGACCTTCTCAGGTGGTGAGAGGCAGGAGAAGACCAATCAACACTAGGTGATAGCATCTACAGGCTGTTGAGACAGGGCAACAGCAGTAAACGATTGATTTTCTTCAGTTCTTTGCATCTACAAGCTGTTGTGGCAGGGCAGCAACTGCATTTGACTGATTTGTAGTCATTCTTCGCGACAAAAGTCTGAATTTTCTCTCTACAGTTTTTTCTCTCATCTCCCAGCCATTTCACAGCCTTGCTTAGAAGATCTCAGCATTTGGACCCTTGGAGGTTGAAAAATTGCAAGCTCCAAGACTTGGATTTTTTAGAGCTGAAAGTGAATTTTAGCTAAATTCAGGTGGAGGACTAGCCAACCATTGAATTTGGGGCATTTCCATCGTCCATGAAGTGGGTGAAGGCCAATTGAGTGTTGGAATCAAGGGGCAAATCAGATTGAAGACTTGTTGGTCACTTTGCACAGCAAGGGGAGTTTGGATTGCGAAGGGGATCAGGAGAATCCCATTGTAAATCAACTGTTTCTTCAATAAAGCTAAAGAAATACCGAAAAGGGCGCCAATTTCGGGGCCAATCGGGTGTGGAGTGTCAAAGATCAGTAGGTAAATTTGTATTTTCAGATTTGCATTAATTGTTTGTTGTTGTAATTAAGTTGTAATCAGGGATTTACCACCCATCCATGGAAGGAAGCTGGTTACAGTGGCAGTAGCAGTGGCCTTTGAGCCAATTTAGGTGGGCACCTCAACAAAATGAGTGACTATTTTGAGCTCATTTATGAAGAGGTCTCCCTAAGTGCATTTTTTTGTCACGTGGATGTGAAATTTTAGTGCTTTGATTAGCATTTGATTAAAAGTTAAACAAATGTGCTAATGCAACTCAACGTGTGAGGTGCAAGTCAATTATTTCATAGTTTAGAATACAGGACCCCGAGATATTAGTTGGTGCCAAAGGCAAAAGTTATAATAAGTTATGTCTGACACGTACTAGGTGGTAGCCAGTGTCAGATTTGGGCCTAGACCAATTTATTGGCCACTAATGTTAGTGGTGACATTAGAGACCATGCATTAATTAAATAATTAATGCTAGTCTAAGGTTCCATAATTGCTCAAGCATAGTTGGGAGACAAGTTGGCCTAGCCAATTTAATTATTGGCTACTGGAATTATTTTTTTGGGCACTAGAATAATAGCATCTAGAAATGGACACACAAGAATATGGTTTGAGACTTCCTGTTTTTGATTGCTTGTTCATTTTTTAATCCATACGTGAAAGTAGACAAGTATTATGTTATTTCAGATGTGTTTAAACCATATTCTTTCGTTTGTCTAACTGGCAGAGTCATACAAGTATGAATGCTATGGTGTCATTTGAAGAGATTTTTGTGTGGAACAAATCATGAAGACTGGCCCTTATCATACAACTATTGAAAAGTCATGACATCTGTTAGTGAAATAAATTCATATGATGTCATGTGATAATTCTCTTATTTCAAGAAAATAGAACTTCTATTTTGATGTATCTAAGTACTCTTTACAGGCGCTTTGTACTTTGTATTTTATCTCAAGGGGATCTTCTTTGAAGTATTATGAATAGAATTTTCTCTTCTTTGAAAAAAAGGGCTATCTCAATTAAACAGAGGAAGTTAGCTATACATTTCAAGGTTTCCATTATACAATAATGATACATTGTAAAATAACATGAGTTAGCCTAACGCAAGGATCGTGTGAAAAGCCGATCACGGTCTAGGTTGTAAGACAATCTATGGACCTACATGAAGGAAGGTGCTTGAGATCCATGTATATAAAAAATCATCTCTTTTTGTCTTGTTGGCTTTGAGTTTGCCCTAGAGTCTCTCCTTTTTGCCATGGAGTGTATGGATAATCTTCATTGAGATGCTTAAAGAGGGTCTATATTGTAGGCCTGTCTTGATGATCAAAGATATTGGTTGTATCTTGCTGTTGAAATGAACCAAGCAATAGTACCATCAATCAATTCCAGTTAGTGATAATGTACATTTTCCAATGTGTTTGTGACAAATTTGGTCTAGGAATTGTGCTATAATGTTGCTTAGAAATAGGAAAGGATTGGCTTTCTGAAATATCCTTGTTGGTGCATCTTAAACATTTGTCCATGACAGAAGCTAATTTTTTGAAGTCACTACCGTAGTCTTAGCTATTCCATGGAAGTCTATCCTAAGGGTTTTGTGCCTTGGGCAATGCCACAAGTAGCACCTCAATGTCACCTTTGGCTCTATGCAGTTGGCACACGTTGCTTACCATAGCCAAGCCATTTTCCATGTTGTGTGCTAGGAGTCATAGGAAGACTGAGATGTCCGTAGGTCTAAAGCTCCCTTGATGTCTACTCTTGTAGTTATTCAAGAAAGGTGATGAGATGCTCTAATTGTGTCAATGGTAGTCAGCAATCGGCATCACTTTTATCCTCCTTATTTGAATTCTACTCCCTTGCTTGGTGGTTGTCCAAAAAAACAAGATATGATGAGGTCTTTGAAGAAAGTGATCACTCCATATGCAATATCTTGGGTTCTAGTGTAGTCTGCAGAGAGATCTCCTTGGGATTGTCATGCAAGTAACTAGTTCAAGGTCTTGTTGTTGTCTATTGTGCGTGACCTAACAAGAGCAATTTGTGAATCTTCATTGATCCAACTCCACTCTCGAGTTTGTCAACGTCTTGGATTGTGAAAGTGAAGAGTCCCTCCGTGTTCTTCACTTTCACCCCAAGTAGGATTTCTGCTCTAGAAAGGAGACATATCCATGTTGATACATGTTTGTATCTTTCTTTCTTTGTGACACATTGTCTCTATGATGGTCTTGGGATCTCTAGGGCCATGTTTTGTGATGTGATAGTTCATTAGTGGTAGAAGAATTGATGATATGTGTGCTATATGTCTGCTCGTGCATGAGATTTTGTGTGTTTTTGGAGAGTTAGGCATGTGAAGCATGTGATAGAGTAAAAACATGTGAACCATGTGATAGAGAAAAACACAATACAGTGCAGTCCAAGCTTGCATTCTTATGCTTGTTTTGTGTGCGTTTTGCTGGATTTTCATTCAGATTGTTTTTTTCATTACTCAAGATGTAGGGTTGGTCCCTCCATTGAATAACTTGACTGTCAGATGCATTCATATATTAAGCTTGCATTGTGCACATATGACAAGTATTTGATTGCTTTAGATTTAAACTAAAATGAATTGTTGTGGGAAAATCCTTTTGTCCTAGGAAGTTAGGATATTCATAACGAAAAGGAATCTATATACGGCTCATTAGTGGATACATGCTGTAAAGAGTGAGTTGCATCATAACACAATTACAGATGCTCATGTATTTTAAGAACTTCTTAGTGATGGCGATCCATGTGCCATGTCACAATCAAAAGAGAAATAATGGAGCCCAAGCTGGAAAACTAGACTAGTCAGAAGGTCATCTTATTTCTAATCAAGCACAATAACAATTCTCAGATCTAGGTATGCTTGATTCTCATATGATTAGAATGAGGTCCCTGCAGTCTCTCCATCTCCCTTTGAGAGCGTGGATGATCTCTGTCCAAATATGAGTGAATGTCTTGGAAGTTAATATCTGCTGTGCTCTATAGCCATGCTGCATCATTTTGTTGAGATATACCAAGATTTGATGCTACCAATGAGCTCCCATCTGTGGCAGTAGTTCATAGTCCTATTTGTTCTGAGAAAAGTTTGCATGATGATATCTGGTTGCTGATCTGATATCTGATAAGCTATGATCCCCTAGAAGTTCTGATATTCACAACTGGGTCTGATGCCTCTGACCTTGCTCCTCAAGTTACCATCATCTTACACACAGGTGCCTACTGCCATGGAAGACTACCATACCATTTTAAGAGCTCTGCTCCAAGTCTCTTGGATCCTGGGGCAATCCTAACTTCAGTGTCTTGGATTCTCCTTGGCTGCCCCACATCTCGAACAGGGCCAGTGAGGCTTTGCTGAGTCTCATAGCTGAAAGCCAGAGGAAGAGCCAGGTTTTATTTGGCCTAAAATTGTCCTCTAGTCACCTGCAGAAATGTGTTGTAGAAGGCTGAGAAATGCTGTATTGTCCCCATCCTACTCATGTATACCCTCCTTACAGCCTGGCAGTGAACTAAAAAGGGAATAGTTATGAGCTCCTTTGTAAAAGGGATCTTTTGTGTCCCCTTCGAGTCTTTGTATAAGCCTCTTTTGTTTAACACATTATCAGCTAGCCTTGCTCGACTCCTTGTAGCCTGCCTTTGTATGTTTGAAGTCTATTATGGTGAGTCACACTCCAGCAATGCTAGCAATCTCTGATGAAGATCTTTCCCAAGTGAGACTCATCGCAATCAGGGAAGGGCAACTCAATCTATCCATTACTTGTCTATCTGTTTCTCTCAGAAAAGGGTGCATAGCGTGTGCTACAAAAATATGACAAAGGGGGCTAGTGGATATCTTTGCCTAAGTGATGTCTCAGGAAGCACATGCTTAGCATTGTGCCCTTCAAAAATATCCAATCGTCTTTGTTATGTGTGTTCTCAAAGTAAGACAATATCTGTTGGTTTGGGCTATAAGTATATACGTGGATTTCAGCATTTGTAAGATCTGATACATCACCAGATTGTTTGATCCAAGACTTCTTGTAATAAGGGTTTAAAAGCTATATCAAGTTTGAAAATGACCAATCTTATGGTATTGGGCAAACCCAAAGACTCTGAGTTATTGTCAAACAACTGACTGTTTCCTTGAAAGGAGTTTGATGTTCTTAATCATTAAGTGGAAGGTCATAATCATATGTTCTTATGAATCACAAACTTGTGAACATTTTTACAGGTTGCGCTCTACATGGACAAATTTACTGGTGTTTGTCCAGCAGCTTTGCACGAGTGTAAGCTTACATTTCTGCAGATCACTTGTGACCATGATTTATTTGTGGAGATGCCAGGACGTGATCCTTCTGAAAGGTCGGCTCGGTTTTCCCGTTCATTGTGGCTAACTGCTGCACATGTCTACTTTAAAAAGAAACCAGTGTTTCTGGCCTTGCTGATCTGAGAAAATGATCCTGAAAGATGTAGTATGGTGGTTGTTTGTTTCTATTGCTTTTCATGATGCTGTTGAACCTTGATTATTGGGGTTTTAAGCAGGGAACATTATCTTACAGAATCTTTTGGAGTGTTTTATCCTTTTATAAGCTTCAGTATGTCTAGAAATTTGGCCACTCATGATAGTGTACTATCAGCAAACCATACAAATGCTATAAATGGACAAAACAGAGCTGATTTATATACTTCTTAAAAATAGCAAAGGTGAAATACGTTTTGCTTTGAAACAAACTGAAAACTTCTTTGACTGAACAAAGTTTTGCTAACATGCAACGTTGGAGGGGTCTTCTGGGAAGGGCCAGAGGTTCCTTTTTCTGTTTTCTGTCTCTGACATCTAGGTGGTTGTTAACTTGTAGAAACTATCTTTCATCAGTCTTGATTCAAGAACTTTTCATGACATGGGACCATGATGAGCCGGCTGAACGTGCAAAGGTCAGTAACAAGCAAAATGGCAACTTATACATTGAATCCCTTGAAGTTCTCTGTTTTGTACTCTTGTGGAAAGGTGGTTTAATTTCTCTGATGATACGTCCTTATGGTTATGTACTATTTTGGAGGTAGGCGGCTCGCATATTGGTGGGCATAATGTCCAAGCATTTCTTTGATGCTCGGTATCAGAAGGTGGATGATAAATTGTATATTGCACAGCTGTATTTCCCACTCATTGGACTGGTAAAATATTTTCCTTAAGTTTTAAGTGTTCATTTTCAAACAATATGTATGCTCACACTACTTTGTGACATAGTGGCTCTGAATGGCATACTGCTTGCAACACATTTCATGTATTGTTGTGTGTATTGACCCGGTCTTGCAGCTTGCTCTACTGTTACGAATGTAAGCTTGAGGATAATTGACAAGAACATTGTGTTGCTTATCTTGTCCAGGTTAATGGAGTAAGGAGATTAATAATTAGAGCCCATGGGTATGACTTGGTTGCTTGCGGTGTTGAAGCACTACTGGTTTTGGTTATCCAGAACCAATACACAGATTTGTGGCTGTGCATAAAATTTCATCATACGTAGTCAACATGTAGACATCATATCTAAGGAGCTCTTTGCTTATTGTGTCATGTGGCCATAGTTAATCAAGAGACTGATGTAAGCATAGAAGCTCGGGGGATAACTGAGTTGCAGCATGTGTGTAACCTAATCACCTTCATGTGTGTTGCTCTGTGTGTGTGTGTGTGTGTGTGTGTGTGTGTGTGACCGGTATAGTTATGTGTCTGCAAATAAAAATCCAAGAGTGGACAGTTATGGGATTGAATTATAATGTGTGCCGGATATGCATGTGAAGCAGGGATGAATAACACGTATATGTGTGGATCTCTTTTATGATGAGGGAGGCTGAAGCATTGTTGGAATTCACTTTTCTTTGCAGATATTGGATGAAATGCCAGTCTTCTACAACTTAGGTACAACACAGAAGCGAGAAGTTTTGGTCTGTGTCTTGCAGATCATTCGGAACCTTGATGATGCATCGTTAACAAAGGCATGGCAGCAAAGTGTGGCACGCACTAGATTATTTTTCAAATTCCTAGAAGAATCCCTTGTTCTTTTTGAGGTGATTCTAATATTGAAGTACACATCATTTTCATTTGTTCAGATGTCCAAGTGTGAATGGAAAGGTTAGCTGCACTGGGTATTCACCCAGTGCAGATGCCTAGGGGAAGGGGATGTGAGTGACCCGCAGACTGTTTTGTTTTGTTTTATGCGCGTGCGCCCCCCAATCCCCGCCAACCCACCCACCCCCCCCCCCCCCCCCCCCCCAGCAGTTTGATGCAACCGTAAGCCTACTCTTTCCTGAATGTAGATATTTGACGAGTGCAAATCTGGGCAAATGCCACAAATGATGGTCTGATAGGGCTTTCACCTTCAAGACATAGAAAAAGGAAGAGAAAAGGGGGGGGGGGGTTGAGCTGTATTAAAATTACATTTAGGTGTCAAGGCAGAGCTTCAGTTCCATGTGTTTCAATGTTGGGTCAGATATTTAAGTATCTAATATTTCTTCTGTTGATTGACAACCTAAGGTGAACTATTTCTGCAAACAGCAAATGTATTATGTTGTCCGTATTTATTATGGTAATTTATTTCTTACACTTTTTTCTGGTGCTTCACAGCATAGGAAAGTTCAGGATACATCGATAAATACTTGTGATACATACAATGGGGCAGATAATGAGGCACCAATGTCACCAAGATACTCAGACATGCTTTCTCCTGCAGTTCATGTGTACCTCAGTGAAGCAGCACGACAAGAGAGCTTGGTAGTACATACGGACTGACTTTACTTATGCATGTTGTAGGTTTCTATTTTGGTCAGTGACATGTTGAAAGGAACAGCTACTACTTGTATATATATTGTTACGAAATATTAGGGAATTGATAATTATGTTTTGCTACATAGAAATGTTTTTAAGGAATTTCAATCAGGCATTAGCGATCCAGATTGTTGAAACAAAGTCCCTTTGCTGAAGCTTATGGTCCCAGGACTTCTTCCAGTGGAGGAGCCTCGAATGAAACTGTTTATTTCACATCTTCAGCTGGGGAGGTCCTTGGGAGGCTAGTACAAAGATTTTTTCTCACACAAAAGCTATAGCTTTTGGGATGGGTTTTGAGGATTTAATAGCTGTTTCCTCCTGAGCTTGTTGAGGAGAAGAGGAGATTGTCTTCTGTTCAGCAATGCACTCTATAGCTTTTGGGATGGGTTTTGAGGATTTAATAGCCATTTCCTCCTGAGCTTGTTGAGGAGAAGAGGAGATTGTCTTCTGTTCAGCAATGCACTCAGATTCCATGGCCCACAATCTCTTGGGGCAGATGTTGTTTTAGTGATAGCAGAAAAAAGTGGGAGAGGCATTCCTAGAGGATGATCCAACACCTCCTCTGGCTTAAATGACCAGACTAGGCAGAAGCTTCTACATGAGTATGATTTTAGTTTTGTGAATGCCAGCCTCGTTGCATATTTCTAGAGCAGATTAGTGACAGCTTTTGTCCTCCGTAAATATTATTATTAGGTTAGAGATATGATGTAGGTTGGAGTCAATCATGATGATTCTTCGGAGGTGTTGATGATATCTTCGAATAGGGCTATTAGATGTAGAGGTGTTAAGAGGGTGTTGCATTTGGAGAAGCTCACAACTATGGATGTGTCCATGCATAGCAAAGGTCATGGTGACTCATAGGATTTTTGCAAGTGGTTCTTGGCTAGGCTTTGGCAAATTCTTGTACCTTGTTCAGTGTGCTAAGTAGTAAAGGTGACACCGAAAGATGTATTGCTGATTTTCTTTTAACAAAGGAGGTTTGGGAGGAGAGTTCTTCAAATAGTCACACTCATAGATACCATAGTGACATGGAATGGGTTTTGGGAACGGGAACAAGAACAGGAATGGGGACAAGGATTAGGATTGCCATTCCTTGTCACCATTAGAGGGGGCTCTAATAAGGGGACGGATTGGGATGGTTTGAGGATAGGTTGGAACTGGGATTAGGATTGCCATTCCATGTCTCACACAGACACACACACACACATACATTTTTTTTGGTAATATCCAGTGCAGTATATTTATGTGCTCACAAATTTACAAGCTGGGGACCCCCGGAAAAGGGGACTATCCCAAACTGTCAGAAACATAAAAAGAAAAGCTCTATGCAGGAAGCGTCCATGTCACCCTCATAGCTGGCATCATATAGAGATTGCCGCAGTGAGGCTCGGAAGGATTCATATTGCTGGTGGTTTTGGCGACCCAAGTATGCAAAATTATGATCACTCCAGATTGTCCAAAGAGCCCAATATCTCACCCAAAAAAGAAAGAGTGAGTATTGAGACAAAGAACGCATAAATCTGCCAAAGAGCCAGAAATGTTTCCCAAAGCTATGACTCGGGAAACGAAGCCGAAGCGAATCTGAAATTCTCCTGAGGAGGATCCTGGAACAAGGACAATGCCAAAATAAATGAGGGACAGTCTCTGAGGGAGCCAAACATCTCAGACATGTGGATGATGCAATGTGACGTTTAGCAAGTGTGACCCCCACTGACAGTGTGCGTGTCAAACATCTCCAAAGAAGAAGCCTTTGTTTCAGTGGCATTTTACACTTCCAGAGCATCCTAAGATTCTTCCGCCACCATCCAAGAGACTTCGTTAAGTGCCACAGAGAATTAGCATGCTGCTGAATCCATGGGGCAGGCTGAAGAAGCTTGTATACTTTGATGGAAGTTAAGACAGAAAGAGAGACAAGACGAATGCATGTAGTAGATGGCTGTAATTGCCAATCCATAAGCCTGTCTGTATCAAGCATATGTGGAATTGGTAGAAAGGGATGCAGTAAATCAGCAAATTTCTTCCATATAAACCTATGATGCATTCCCAATGCATAAGAGGTCATGGCCCGAGGAAAGGATAAAGTATATCCCGGATCATCCACCACATCCTGTATGTACCTAATTCCCAGTTTCATAAGATTGTATGCCCGAACAGGTTCCTGTAAAGCAAGAGGAATGTCAAAAATGGCACTCCAATGAATGCTTTCTTTTCACATGGAGTTTGTCCCCAAACAACTATTAATAGCCCATTTGACCTTAGAGAGAACCTGTTTCCAATCAAGTATCAAAGCAGTAGAGAAAGGACAGCCAGGTATTCTGCCCACAAATCTGCCAATGACAACCTCCCAGAAATCCGCAATCCAATGACCATATGCAGAAGTGCTCATGCTGGCACACATGGATGCTAGCATACAAGGCCACGGCTGTTGCTGACGGAAGAAAGTATGCAACATGGTAGCCTTCCTTGCAAGGACATGATATCTTATATTGAGGATATTTAGTCCACCATGCATCCTTGGAGAGCACACCATTTCCATCCTCATGAGTCTCAATGCTTTCACAACAGCTTTTGTCTTCCATAGCATCTCCATAGCTTGAGACATAAAAGCAGAGATATCCCTGGATGACCAATGCAGCAAAGGCAAATAGAACTGGACATAAGACATCACAATGGATTGTACTATTCTGAACCTGACATGAAGGGGCCAAGTAGAAATCTTCCAATATTCCAGTTTATGTTGCAGTCTTTGGAAAATCCATTTCAGTTGCATTTTCCTAGTGATATGCCATCCTATGGGGTATCCCAGATGCCTGACAATATCTGTGGAAAGCACCACCTGACCAGGCCATAGAATAGAGTGCCAGTCACATTGTTTGAGGGGAAGCAATTTAGATTTGTCAAAATTAACATGTAATCCCGCTGCCAAACCATATACTGAAAGAGTGGCCATAAGCACGCGAAGTTCCCTTGGAGAATTCTGTGGCATGAAAAAAGAATCATCAGCATACGCTTGTGCCAAAAATGATGTAGTCCCTCGGATTTGAAGACCAGTCATTTGTCCTGTGTTTGTTAAGTGATCAAGATATACCAGAAGAGGATGGGTCACAATTGCATAGAAAAGAGCACTAAGAGGACAGCCCTGCTTGACTGATCGACCTAATATCCCTGAGCGAGACAAATGCCCCCCCAAAATGCAATGAGCAGTAGAGTCAGAGTAAAACCAGTAAACATCATTTGCCATCTTGGGACCAAAGCCCAACTTAGTCATGATCTGAAAAATAAAATCCCATTGGACATTATCAAAGGCCTTAGCAATATCCACTTGCAATATAAGTACGTCTTGATGCGAGTATTTAGCATCTTCAATTGCAGTCAAGGCATTGGATATATTGTCATGGATTTGTCTTCTCGGCACAAACCCATACTGATGAGGATGAAGTCCTGCATGCAGTATCCCCTGTAGCCTTTGCACAATCATTTTGGCAATAAGTTTGTAAAGCACATGCATTAAGGTAATGGGCCTCTAATCTGATATATGATCACTGAGATGTTTTTTGGGCACAAGCTTGACTAAGCCATGCTTCCAAGAGTGCAGCAGCTGATTTTCTTGCCAGGCAACATTAATCATCTGCAAGAGGACCTCTTTTAAGTCGTCCCAAAAGGAAATATAAAATTTCACCGTTAGGCCATCCCATCCAGGAGACTTATGTTTACTGAGGTCTAGCAATGCATCATCTAGTTCTGTATTAGTAAAAGGCCTCTCTAAGGTAAGAGCATCATCCTGCTGAACTATTCCAGAGACATATTGGAGAAATTCATTCCTGGCATCAATCACTTGATTTGACGGGAAACCAGGTGTAGAAAACAATTTCTGGAAATAATTGTGGCATTCATCTTGGAGATCAGAGAAAGAGTGAGTCCAAGTGCCATCCAGCTTCCTAAGCCTCAGACATGAGTTTTTCTTTCGAGTAGCATGCAAACTCTGGAAAAAGGCTTTTGATGAGCAGCCCTTGTCCATGAGAGGCTTCATTCTTGCCCTTATCTGCCATTTATGCAATTTCCTCTGATCATTGACAGCAAGCTTAGATTGGGCATGTGAGATGGAATCTTTTTCCAAATCAGAAAGTGACCTTGACTGAGAGATTTCAGTCAATAGTTGTGCTGTCCTTTTTGCATTTTTAACCTCATTCCTCCATTCTGCCATATGCCATTTCCCGTATTGCGCAATGACATTCTGCACATGGGAGACGAAACTATCCCATGCATAATTCATATCCTCCTGTGCATGTAATGACAAGGGATGAATGGCCAATCTGATTATTTGCTGAAAATGATGATGCTGAAAATACGCCCGATTAACATGCAATAATCTTCTTGAGAAGAGTGGCAGATCATCCAGAGGCATGCCAAGTTGCGAATTCATCCACAATGGAGCATGATCTGACAAACCCAATGAAAAATCTATAAGGAGATGGGGGCTGAAATCTGCAAATTGTTGTGGATGAAAGAGACATCATCTGTCAAGCCTTGCCCAATATGTGGTAAATGCATTATGGTGAAAGGTATATCCAAGGACTGACCCTTGGAGAAGTATCCATAAGTCTTCAGCTTGCACAGAAAGCAGCATATCATTCCATTTCTGCCTTTCCAATGATAACATATGAGATAGGGAAGTAGTGTTGTCTCTAGGCAAGCGGGAGTTATTAAAATCTCCACAGATAAATGCATTGGATCTCCATGGATATCTGCCTATAGAATCCCACAAAGAAGCCCTCATGGCAAAAGTGTGAGAGGCATATACCGATGCAAACTCAAAAATATCACCATTGACATTGCATTGTATAACTATCCATCTGCCACTGCTGTCATTAAAGGCCAGCTGAGGTTCCAACTCATGTCTTACCAGTATGCATACACGTGAATAGGTAGTAGTACCAGCATAATATATATCATAGCCGCAGAAAAAAACATGCTGTCCAGCCATAGAGTGTTGATTGTGCTCTTGCAAACAAACTATATCAGGCTGCATTTTATGTACATAATTCCATAAAAGCCTCCACTTCGGAGCATTGTAGAGGCTCTGTACATTGTATGTAAAGCACTTGAGTGTTTGAAACATAAAAGAGGTATGTACAATAGAGCATATAAGATGAAAAACAAAACATGAGAGGCTAGGCCTCTGCCTGCATAGGCTTCATGCCTTCAGAGATAGCATTTTCCCCCTCCCCTGAGTCACATATGGGGATGCCCTTCCTCAGAACCCCTACCCAATTTTGAAGATTAGGGGCAGGGGCTGAAGCAGAAGTTTGTCCTGGCAAAGGGGTAGAAGCATCCCAATGACGAGATTGGAGGGGGCGTTGCTTCAGTACAACCACCTTCTTGGGTTGTTGAAAGCCATCTTGATCAATCCCCACTGATTCTTTCATCTTCTCTTTCCCTTTATCTTTCCCTTTTGCCACAAGTGAGTGCACTTGATTGGTTGATTTTGCATTCTTTGCCCCATTTGCATTTGCTGTCTTAGCTTGCAAGTTGTCATTCTTTTGCCTTGTCTGGGGTGGCAAAGCATTTTGGGGGGGGGGTTGATGCAGAACCACAAGGCATTCAGAGGCCAGATGACACACACCCACACACGTGCATGCATGCACGGAGACAGACGTGCACACGCATGCACACATGCACGGACGCACGCACAACACACGTGCATGTGTATGCACACACATACATATTCACATATACACACAAAATTGCCATAGAAACTTAAGTCTATGAACAAGAAGAGGTGGCGAATACATACATGTTGCACATATATATATTCCAAATTCATGCATTTTTTGTGTCCACCGGCATCATACTTTTTGACATGTCTTATACAATCCTTTTGCCAAGAAGTATGAAGATTCTTAAGAAAATCCTTGGAGGAATAACCTTCATCAGTAATACAATTTTTATGTAACCTAATCATCCATTTATCAAGTTTTTCAAGCTTAGCATCATGCAGATAGGGTTAATAGAGACTTTTCTTGCACCACAAGGCCAAAACACTCTAGATAGTGTATTTGTTACTCAAGAGAGCTAATGGATCCATTGTAGAGGGCTCTCTCGAGGTGGGACATATAGCTACACAATACTACGGAACTTTGTTAGGATCTACGACCAAACCACTTGACTATGAGAGGGATAGAGAGAGAGAGTATGGCACAACTCTAGGAGGGTGGTCATAGATAGGATGATCAGACATCTGATGACCCTTTTTACAGAGGGGAAGCTAGAGAAGGCACTTTTGGCACTACTTGCAAGCTAGTATCTCTGAGAAGATGGACTAGATAAGTCGTTTATGAGCTACTAGGATCACAAGCTTTCTCGGTGATTATGGCATTAGGGGCTACACCAGAGAGACTTTTTGAGGGGCTAATTCACCTCATTCCCAAGGGAAGTGGGGATAGGTTGGAGATTGCACAGTGGATGCTGATCACTTTGTTTGGAATTGCCTATAAGATCCTTGCGAAGATGAGTCTCAGACTAGCCCCATTGATACGATACAAGATCCAACCCACCTAGACTGGTTTTGTCTATCATCATATCATCTTTGGCAACAAATTATCTTGTAGGAGATTACTGCTCTTGCTCGCTCCAAAAATCACAACCTAATCGTGCTCCTTGACTTTGAGAAGGCTTGTGACCATATGTATTGGGAGTTCCTAGATTTCACAATGTTAAGCATGGGATTCCTAGATCAATGGGCGAGGGGAGTAGCAGCTCTTTATTCCTCAACACATAGACAGGTTGATTGAGCATTCAAAGATCAATGAGACATGGCTGCCCATTAGCCTCGTTTTTGTTCTTATTTGTAGTAGAGGCCATGAGCTCCTCCTTGAGAGATAGATCCATAGGTATTAGAGGCACGAGGATACATATCCTTCAGTTCAAGGAGCTTCTTGATGTGGAGTTTGGTAATTATCTAGCGATGGAGATATTTTGTAGAGACCACGAGCTGCTTCTTGAGAGAGAGATCCATATAGGAACTTCTTGATGTAGAGTTTACTAATGATATAGCAATTTATTTAGACCAAGATGAGAGTAACTTTAGGGTCTTTATAGTGGTCATGTAGATATATTTGTAGAGGAACAAGTGCCTTAATTAATTGGCACAAGTCCTATGGATTTTGTGTATGCGAGACTTGGCAATCAAAATGGCAACCACACAAGGATTTCACTTGGGCTCCTTACATGATTGCGGAGAGATATCTTGGATACCGTGTGGGGATTGACATTACCTCAGAGTAGTAGTTGGCACCTCTTCTTATGTGCAAAACATCACACAAAAGCTCTTTTATTGGAGCTCAATGGGACTTTCATTATTAGGGGGAGTGGTGATTGCCAACTAGGTTCTTCTTGCAACCATGTGGTACATCTCTTCCTATTCGGCATTTTGCATCTCATACATTGGCTAGGTGAAGTGCCTCGACCCTCATCAAGAACCTTATTTCATCAAGAGGAGACACGAGCTCAGGTAGGGCGAAGATGGCTTGGGATGTTATCATTCGGCCTAGATTTAGAGGAGGCTTGGGGATCATAGATCTGGATTGCCAAAGCGAAGCCTTATTAGGTAAAAGCTCATTGTCGAGGGTCTTGTTCTAGATAAGGAGGCTTGGAAGAGGCTTTTGGGAGGGAGGATTCAATCTATCACAACTACACATGGGGACCTTGACAACCCAAAATTTGTTGGATTTTCTAGGAGATCAAGGCCAAGGAGTCTTGAAGGAACTTTGAGTTCAGATTTGCATCAGCTATTATAAAAGCATGGAGATTGTTTCATTCGGCCTTGACTAGCTACCACTGACTACACCAAGGGGAAGATGAAGTGATCTATTCTCGTCAATCACTATTAGCATGTGCCACTCTTGGATTCCGTATATACATTACCACCTCAGTAGGAGGTTGGTTTGCATTTCAAGAGCTATTGTAGGAGATTCAGAGCTAGAGACTATATGGTCTTAGCCGAGCTAGGGCTATATGATCGAGGCTAGAGGGAGTACCTCTTGGGAAGTGAATAAACATAGACTCCGTAGAGGGGATATCCTTCTAGCAGTCATTGCTACTAGCAGAGATAGGACATTTACTCTTTTGGTTGAGGACTTGGACAAGATAGAGTCCATAGGATGCTCTAGATAGAGGATCATAGTAGTGTCACACTATGAGAGGAAGTGGTATATTTACTTAGACCTAGCTAGCTATCTTGCAAATGGACGGAGATATTGGGCTTATTAGAAAAGGCCTCTACAGACATTATAGTGGGATCAAGGAGAGTGGGTGTGCAAGGATCCATTTCTTGATAGCCCATGCGATGTGGCATTCTTTGTCTACACTAGTAGGTTGGGAAGATGAATTTAGATGAGCAAGATCAAATATCAGTGAGCAACCATCTTAGATTGGCACATATAGGGCATATCAAACCTTTTCTAATTAGAGTTTTAGAGGAGACTAGATTAGAGATTTAGGCCTCAGAAGATATTTCTCTTCCCATGGCTATTAGCTCAAAGAGGATAAGGAGTTGAAACTTCGTTTAGATACTATAGGGGCCCATTAGTATCGCATGAGACACGGTTAGCTCGAGGAGATGCGATGACATTGCCTATAGGACTGTCCCAATGCTTAGGAGGTATGGAGGAGAGCCTTTTGGATGGTATTCCTTTACACAATAGAGACCATGGTTGCAAGTGGCTTGTCCGGGGGGCGGGGGGTTAGCTTGGGTCATGAATAGAGGCCCAATATGTAGCTTTGACTTTCCTCATCATTGGATAACATGTGAGCAAGATCACACTTTAGATTACATGTAGACACAGTGGGTCTAGTGGCATTGTTACAGATGGGAGCTAGTTGCTAGTAATATAGCCTATACATCTGTTACAAAAGAAAGTTCGATATGGTTTTATTGAGGCATATCACATGTGGTCCTAGGTCAGGTGCATCACATAGTGTGTGAGGAGTGTGGGAAGCTCTTAAGGGCAATTAAATGTAGAATGGAAGTAAGCTAGGAGATGAGTGTCCCTTTGAGAGTAATGTGCTCAAACTAGTTGCTCAAACTGGGTGTGAGACCATTATAGATGTGGTGACTATATATCTTAGCTAACTTGTGGGTGAAATGGAAAGTTGTGGGTTGGGTGTGGCCAGTTGTTGGAACTTGTTAATATGGGGAGGTGGATATGGTGAGGTATAAGTATGATCTACTTCGATTGGGCTAGAGGAGATAGTGAAGGATCTTATCAGCTCCATTGTCTTAATGAAGCCTAGGATGCAGTCCATTGTGCTAGCATGAGTGGGTTGGAAGCAAGCCAATGCTTTTGATTTACACCACCTCATCTTGTTTTAGATAATGATGTTGTTGTGACCTTAGCTCTCACATGTGTTGACCATAGCACATATCTCCTTGAGTGCTAGTTGCTACCCTACCTATGTCTATATCCTTTGTATTCATCACCTATAGTCATTGTGGGTCCTCAAAATCATAGATGTCACACTATCTACTTTTTGTCTTGGTGTTAAAAGTCTCCAATCAAAATCTATCCTAGTCTAGAGTTGTGTATAATCTCATTTGATATGCGTGTGAATGTTGACTTCCCTTCTACTAGTCCATCTCCCTCTCACGCTTGTTGCTATTGTATCTCTGGTGGCATAACTTGATCCTCTTGAAGGAAAGTAACATAGGGTGATGTATAGGATTCGATCCCATGAGACTTCCACCTTGATCCACGTGTAGGGAGTGTGAGAGAGACGTTCCATGATGCATACTCAACTACTATAGGATCAATATTGTTTCTCTTGATCCTTGTGTAGTATCCTAATGTCTTGTGTTATCCCTATATATGGTCTCCCAGATGTATCTCTTGTTGAGATTTAGGCAATCACACCTAATGTAGGCTCTTTGTATGGAGCAATTTAGGTAAAGGATATGCAAGCTATCCAAAATCCCATAAACACAAAGCAGAAAAGTGGACCTATCTTGAAGCTATAAAGCATTGTACTTTCCTTTCATTTTGAATGCAATATGATGGTACTTTTGTCCTTTTAGTCAAGTGACTGAGTCATCGTCAAACCACACAAGAGTGTTTATGAGTCCAAGTCTCAATCTTGGGACCTAATTCACTTGTATGACATTCTATCTTTAATTGTATGCCTTCAAGCCACCATAGCCATGCTCTAGATCCGTATTTTTCACATGGTATCAGAGCTTAGTCGAGCATGGCTTCGCTCAACTCAGCTCTTCCTTCTATTCTCTTAGTCTCTCTCAACCTCAATCCAACTCAGTGTCAGCTCATGACTTCATTTTGAACTTCATTTTCATCTTCCACCTTGTGGCAGCCATAGCCAGATTGCACATACCCACCTTGGAGCCTTTGGATCTCTTCAGCCAGGCCATCTCAGGTGAAGCTTTCTTCTCGGCATATCTGCTTGACCTCAGGGCACTTCCTCCAGACACCTCAATCATAGACATTGGTGGTCTATAGCTCAAGCAGCGCGTGAATTTGGAGTCGTTGCTTGATCTATGCCCGGTTCAGTCCGTACAATTGTTCTCTCTCCATGCAGCGCAATTCATGTTGAGACCATAGGGCTTTCGAAGCTCTACACCTAAGCTCTCTCCCACTCAAATGGTTTTGGAAATGGCCATCTTTGTGAGCTGCAATGAGTGAAAAATCAGGTTCTTGTCCTGAAAGCCTAAAGGGGTAGCCATAGCCAAGTTCCTTCAAGCTCATAAAACACTTCAGCTTCACTTACTGGAGTTCTTGCCACTCTAACATGAGTTCCCAGCAAACATTTGGGCATCAAACTAGGAAGGAGGGGACTTAAGTTACAAGACAAGCATACTCTAGTTGTTTACAGCTAGTATCTCTTGATACTAACCTAGTGCTTTTTGGCACTTGTACTTGTTAGCACACTCAAGGTCAACTCTTTTGCTGCTCAAATCTGAGAATTTGGTGCTGATTTGTTGCTGCTCCAACCATCCAAAATGGGCAATGACTCGCCGACATGTCTTCAAAGGAGTCGGGTTTCTCACATGGCAAACTTGCATCAATCTCATCCTAATGAAGAAGGGCCTATGGGCCATCACCAATGGACAAGAGAAGAAGCCCCGGGATGCAACTCTTGTAGTTGCTTGGCAAAAAAGAGATGACAAGCCTCAAGCCATTATAAAGCTTGAAATGGATGACAACTACATTCATCATGTGGATGCTTGTGACACATCCCATGACACCTGGTATAGATTGGACACATTGTTTGGTGCCCAGTCAAAGTCTTCTAGGCATGGATTGCTAATTGAATTCTTTCGACTTGACATGGAGCCTCATACATCCCTGGCATCCCATCTAAACTACATGGAAAGTCTTTCTAATCCAGCTTGCATGAATAAATATGAAAATGGATGAAGATATATGTAATTGTGTCTTGCTAAAAAGTTTGCCTCCTGATTATGATAATGTTTCAAACGCTTTATTCAGCATGTCAAACACCCTAAATTGGTTGACATTAAGGCCTCTCAATTGGAAAAAGAAAGAAGAGTCAAGTACTTCCAAGGATAAACAAATGTTGTATGTCAGTAACAGGAACAAAGGAAAAAAGGACCAGCTATTTTGTAACTTCTGTAAAAGGATTGAACACACCGAGAAGTTCTATCATGCCAAAAAGAGGTCTCAAAAGGCCTATCTTGCAACTGTAAAAGAAGAAGAAGATAATGGAGCAAAGGAAGAAGAAGAAGGTAGAAGGAAAAGTCTCACCAATCCTTGTGTTTCCAATTTTTTGATAGACTTTTTTGAAGCCTTGTATAACATTGCCCTAATGCTTTTGTCATAAGCTTTGTAAACTCATGTAACCTGGCATTAGAGCCTCTGTACACTTTGTGAGGCCCTTGTAACAACCTCTAGATATCCACTATGTTTTTGGTACCCACACTTGGCCTTTTCTGCGATAGCCTCTAGTTTTTTCCATGTTTGTGGTGTGCCGACACTTTACAGGTGGTGACTAACTAAAGCCTCTATACACTTTGTGCCTTTCGGGTTGTGATTGAAAAGGGGTGTTGAGATAGGCAATCACACTTAGTGTAGCCTCTTTGTATGGAGCAATTTGGGTAAAAGATATGCAAGCTATCCAGAATCCCAAAAGTACAAAGCACAAAAGTGGACCTATCTTGAAGCTAAAAAATATTGTACATTCCTTTCATTTTGAATGCATTATGATGGTACTTTTGTACTTTCAATCAAGTGTCTGAGTCATTGTTCAACCACACAAGACTGTGTTTATGAGTCCAAGGCTCAAACTTGAAACCTAATTCACTTGTGTGACATTTTATCTTCAACTTTGTCTTCATGAGTTCACTCTATGTCTTCAAGCCACCATAGCCATGCTCTAGATCCATGTTTTTCACATCTCTCCACTCTAGGCAATGCCCTCTTAGGGCTCTGGTGTGTTTATGTGATCATGCTCAGATCTTGGTTCTCCATCATCCCCTCCATTCTCATTGGGTGCATGTAGAGTGAACTATTACAATTCCTGATTGTCATCTGTATCTCAAGAGTGTTTATTTAGAGGGCTGCGAGTCCTTATTTGGCCATCATGCCTTCTTGCCTTCTCTCCTTGATTTGATTATTTTGAGCATATCACACCTATGCTCTACTTGTGCTTGGGTGAGGTCATCATCTATGTAGATGGGGTCTCATGGGAGTCCTCATAGTGAGATCTTTCTCATGAAGGAGGGAGGGAGAGAGAGAGACAAAGAAATATTAACGACCAATTTGGCCTATGAGACGTATCCATGTGCAAGAGAATATTCTTATGGTAACAAGAAATTAAAAATTGAAAAATCCTATGTAGTGTGCAATGAGTGTGTGCCTCGTCCTCTAGGCAAGCCATCAATGTATACAAGATAGGGTCTATCGAGAGTCCTCATAGTATGGCCTTTCTCATGAAAGAGAGAGGGAGAGATAGAAAAACATAACGAAATATTAATATCTACTAAATACCAGATCAGCCTATGAGACATATCCATGTGCACGAGAAAATTCTTATGGTATTAAGAAAGTATGACCTTTCTCATGAAGGAAGGAGGGAGAGAAAGAAAGATATATTAATGCCTACTAAAGACCAATTCGGCCTATGAGACATATCCATGTACAAGAGGATATCCTTATGGTATCAAGAAAGTGAAAAGTGAAAAATCCTATCTAATGTGCAATGAGTATATACCTCATCATCTACGCGAGCCATCAATGTATACAAGTATATCTAGCTAGGGATGTGAGACTATATGTGTGCAAGGTACAACAATGCCATGAGGATCTAACTCCATCTAGTGAGGGTTTTTTTTTTTTTTTTGGGTGGGTTTGGGGGCCTTCTGAGTGTCTTGTGGATATAAGAACTAGCGTAGTAGACCAAGTACATCTCTTGCATGTGTGAAATCTAGGTGGATGGCTCTTTGGTGTGAGTAGGGCGGCCTTCAGCTAAAGGCATTGGGTTTTCATGTGACTTTGATCTACCTCTCTTAGCCTCACGCTCCCTCAAAAAGAGAGAGAGAGAGAGAGAGAGAGAGAGAGAGAGAGAGAGAGAGAGAGAGAGAGAGAGAGAGAGAGAGAGAGAGAGAGAGAGAGAGAGAGAGAGAGAGAGAGAGAGAGAGAGAGAGAGAGAGAGTATGTATGGCACGTTTGGGCTTAACTTCAGTCGCGGATGCCACCCTTGCCAGTTGCAATGTGTTAATATCATTTTGTACAGCCAGGAGGATTTTTAGGATCCCTCATGGATACAGGCATTTATGGGAATAGATTTTGATGGTGCTCCAGAGCAGACAACCCTTTCCTGCCCTTGCTTCGGATCGTCCTTGGCAGGATTGGGACTTTGAAGGCCGGCTGAGTTTAGGCAAAGCTTCCGCTAACCAGGTCTATCATCTTCTGATTAAAGATCATCAATGGCTGGCTACTAAAGCTAATGCTCTATGGGGATTGCATAAATCCCGGTCAGGATGGAGGGCAACTGTGATGGAAGGGTGTTTGAACAAGACACCCTTCAAATATAAGGTCTTTCTTTGGAGGGTGATGATTGGGGGTCTTCCGCTTGCTTCAGCGCTTTCCAAGCGACGAATATCCAATGGCAACTGTTTCTTTTGCACCACCAGTGTCGAATCCGCCCGTCAGCGATTTATTTCTTGCCCTATCGCTAAGAAAATATGGTCGTTCTTGTCAGCCGTTTGGAGAGCGGTGGTTGGTTTCTCGCTAAGGCCCTTTGATTGGGTCTTTGTGCAGCCCAAATACCCGACACCGGCACAACCACATATGAAGCTCGTGTTTCACTTTCTTCGATATTGGGGCTGTTGGGATAACTGCACCATTCAGAATGCTATTCTTTTTGATTCCGCCTGTAATGTTCAGCGGCATATTGCTAGGCTTAAGGGTCTCTTGTATTGGCAGATAGATCTTCTTCAGCATTCTGACTTACTTTCCCGGGAGGACTTGCGTCCCTGGCATATGGCAATTTTCTCTACATCTTTGCCATGACTTTGTAACTCTTAGTACTGGAACTTTTTCAAATGATGGCTTAGTGCCATCATGTATCTTGTAATCAAGTAAACTTGTACTTTTTTGTAATTATTACAATTACCTTTTACGAAAAAAAAAGAGAGAGAGAGAGGGAGGGAGGGAGGGAGGGAGAGGCCTGCGCCATTTTTGCCTCCCGTGAGCTCCTGGCTCCCGGCACACGTAGTGATACAACGTGGCTGGTCTGGATACGGCACACGTAGTGATACAACATGGCTGGTCTGGTTATGGCTTTTATAGACCAAACGGTGGCAGCTCTTGGTCTGGATTCTGATACAGAGGAACTAGAGGATATGGTTCCTTGCACAGAGGAGATGCCCCCTGGTCTCGACTTCCAGCATGCGGGCAAACGCACTAAGCATACTTTGGAAGAGATAATGGATCATCAGGATCGTTCTTATGCTCAGGTTGCCTTTGATTCTGTAGGCTCTCAGGATGTTGACTGGGTGCATTTGCTGGAGTTTGCCAACACTCTGTTTGGCGATTATGTTCAACATAATTAGGAAGCATTTTCTGACTCTGGAACTGAAGATGTTCTGGAAGTCATTGTGGACCCGAAAAATGTATTGCGCTCGTTTTTCAGTGTTTTATGAATGTGCTGTTTTACTCTTCTTCACTGGTAGGAACCCAGTGCTTTCCCGTATTCGCCAGTGGCTGCACAGTCTGCTACAAGGGGAGTGTGTTGAAGAGATTTTTGTTGGGCCCCGAGGCTTTTATGAGGTGCTGTTGAAATCTGAGAAGCATCATGCCGATCTCCTGTTTAAACTGCCATTGTTCTTTGATCGCCATTTGGTCCATGTTGTGCCATGATCCCAATGGCAGATATTCAGCGCCTGCTTCAACGTGAATGCCCGTTGTGGGTTGAAGTAGAAAATTGTCCGGCTGTCTATTGGCCATTGTTAAAGGATGCCATGGCCGTGGTGGGCACTATTCTGGTCCCTCTGAGCCTCAGGGCCATGAATCGTAACCGTTTGTGTATGTTATGGGACACTGCCAGGAAAAGGCCTGCTTGGTTACGTCTTAATTGCTCTGGTATGCATCCTTTGCACTTTCATTTGAAATGGGGTAACTTTGCAGGGCATTGCTTTTCGTGTGGAAAATTGGGGCATTTTATGGCCGAATGCCCAGAGAAGCAACCGACTTCAGATGCTGAGCATGTTGTATTGCCCATGAAAGATATAGTGCTTGATACTCTGTCGCAAGATGCAACCCAGCCACCTAAAGTTTTGGATAAAGGTAAACAACATGTTTCGGGTTTGCATTTGCGTGGCAATGATTGGGTAGATGTACGTGCAAAAAAAGATAAAAGGTTTGATGCTGGCATGGCATGTATGGTGCCTACTGCCTCACAAGATTCCATGCGTACTTATATGCACAGGAAAATAAATTTGTCTTCGGAGCACACTGGTCCTGCTATGGTTTCCTCTGCTCCTCGTCATCAGTCTAGTAGGAAAGTATATACGGACGGTCCAAAGGGTCCATCTGCTAAGTTGGCTTTTGATACTAGAGGTAACGTGATTACCCTATGGGATTGTCGTTATCCTTGTTCCATCCCCAAGACAACGGATATACCGTCTACCTCCAAATCTGGTTGTCAGATCTCTTTTGCCGTGTTAGCTGATTTTTTGGATGAGGGAGACATTCTAGCAAAAAAGGTTAAACCAAGGCAAGTTGTGCCTCGTACCTGATTTTCTTTTTGAATACACATGAAGATAGCCACGTGGAATGTGTGAGGCATTTGTTCTCGCCATAAGCAACATGCCATGTGGACTGTATTGTATGAGAATCAATGGGATGTCTTGTGTGCTGTTGAGCACAAGAGTCACGGTGAAGCAGGAAAAGTTGTGGATTGCCATGGGTTTCGTTTGTTTTATGCAGGGACACATGCCATGCATTATTCTGGTGTGCTTATGATTGTACATGAAAAATATCAGCCTGTTCTTATTAAAAATGATGTACATGGCCGTTTTGTGGTGATTGAAGTTTTATTTCAAGGAGAGATCTTATGGTTACTTGGCCTCTATGCTCCGAATGATCCTTTATCCCGTCGGGATCTTTGGAATACTTTGCAGGCCTCCTTGTCACTTGGCAGACGGGGTTTTTTGATGGCGGATTTTAATATGTGTGTTGATTCTTCACAGTCCACATCAGAGCATTCGGTAATGGACGCTCTGGAAAGTCGTGTGTGGAATGCGTTGCCTCTTGCCGTTCTTAAGCAAGATCTCTGGTCTTGGCTACACCCTTCTTCTACAGGGTTTACTTTCCATTCTGCGCAATATGCAACTACATGGTCGCGGTTGGACCGCATGTACATCATGCAGAATGATGATTTTCTTCCTGAGATGCTCGAAATGAAAGTGTTGCAGCAATATGCCTTGTCGGGCCATTTCCCTCTACAGCTTGAGATGCTTGCACAACCCATTGCACCTTTTAAGCAATTTTTGGATAGACTCCCTTTGCGTTTCAACTCGTCTTATTTGAAGCATTCAATCTTTTAGGGCTATATGCAGCAATTGATTGATAGATTCTTATTGGACTTCTTCTCTGAGGGCAATGCTTCGTTTGAACGATTGCTCTCTAATGTGTAGCGGGTTGTTCGGTAGTATGGGATCCATCATGCCTCTCTTTGTCGGCGCCGTCGACAAGCAGCGGAGGACTTACTGGCTTTGGTTCGTTCTCTGCTGGTGGACACTCCAGATGATGTATTTTTGCTGTCACTGGCGATGCTTTTGGCTGATCTTATCAAAGAGTTTCAGTTGAAATCTTATTAGAAGGCCAAATTGTAAAATCTGACGGAGAATTTGCAAGATAATGCTTGTCAGACTCATAAGTTCCTTTGAGCTCTCCATGCCTCTCCTACTCGAGAGAATATGACTAGACTCCATGATGCAGAAGGTTAAAAGGTCATTGATCCGCAGACTATTATGAATATGTGTAGGAATTATTTTCTGGACCTTCTTGGTTCCACTTCTCCACCTTTCGACCAAATTACTCATGCCCGCTCAGTTTTCTATGATCTGGTTCGCAATCAGGTTCCACATGACATGCAAGTTACTTTGGAGACCGATATTCGTGAGGCGGAGGTGATGGATGTTTTATTACACTTGCCCAAGGATAAAAGTCCTGGCTGGGATGGTCTCACCAATGAGCTCTTTGAGGTTTTGGCTACCCAACTGGCGAAACCATTGACGGTTATGTTTCAGCAGGTGTGGAAAACGGGGCTCATGCCTTCCTCATGGAAAGAAGGACTTATTAAACTGCTTCCAAAAGTTCCTTCGCCGTCTATGTTGAAACATTGGCGACCAATTTCTTTGATGGGTTCTATGTATAAAATCTTTTCCAAACTAATGGCGAATTGGCTCCATAAGCATTTTCTTGCCATTGTGCATCCTCTCCAATATGGTTTCATTAAGGGCCGAAACATTCTGGACAATGTATTAAATGCGCAACTGGCTATTGACTATGCAAGGCATTCTAATCAGGAGGTGGTACTGATTCATTGGACCTGGAAAAGGCTTCTGATTATCTAGACTGGTCTTTCATTGCAGAACTTATGCCTACTATGGGCTTTGGTTCTCGGATGTCTCGTCTGATCTACACCATTAGTGCTGCGGCTTCTTCGTGAGTCATGCTGAATGGAGGTGTTACCGAGCCATTTGTCCTTGCCCGCTCTGTGAGACAGGGTTGCCCTTTGAGTCCTCTCTTTTTTGCCCTTGCGACTCATCCAGTTCTTTCGATGTTATCTCATATGGCAGCTTCTACTCAGCTGGCTGGATTGTCTCTTCCTTTTGGACAGCACTTCATTAGTCAATCCTTGGCTGATGACAACTTTATGATTCTGCGTGTGGACAAGGATAATCTTCGCAAAGCATTAGATGTTTGGACTCTCTTTGCTCAGGCTTCTGGTCTTTGCATCAATGCTTTGAAATCAGCCATTCTTAGTTGCACGGAGTCGGATTTGCAGTCATTGGACTGGCAGGGAATGGTTGTTCCCCGTGGTTCCATTGTCAGGCATCTTGGGTACCCTTTGGGTGTTGATGTTCCGCCAAAGCAGCTACTACAGTGGATTTCATAGAAACTGGCATCTAAGTTTCTATATTGGAAGTCATAGGCTTGGCCCTTCCATTTTCGCTGAAAGTGGCTCAGACAATTATGTTGCCAATGCTTACATATTTCTTGCCATTGCTGCCCTGGACTAGTACTACATTGAATGCCCTTACTCAGTATATTCGTTTCATGTTATGAAAGAAGGATTCCTTGCATGTAGGCATTTCATGGATTTCTTGGTCGCATGCATGTACACCCAAACGGCTGGGTGGCGGGGCTATTTTAGATGCCAAAACTCATATGCTGGCACTCCGTTGGTCTCTTTTTCGTGCCATGTGCTTGGATCATCACACGTGGGTCGTTATAGATCGTTATTTTCTTGAGGATCACGGGCTTCTGCATGGTAATACCCAAATTCGGAGTTCTTGGTGGCATGTTCTTAATGCAGACTCTTGGTTTTCTAGTCCTTCATTATCTTTGCTTGCCCATTTGGTATGTTCTTGGAGATTGGTCCTCCAGAAGGCTCAGTGGCATCCAACGGAGGACCGCTTAGCTACTAACTCTTTTCAACTGGAATTGTTGGCAGTCTCGCGGTTACTTTCTTGGGAAGGCAAACATGAGCTTAGACCAACATTTAACCGCATGGCACGTTTGGGCTTGACTTCAGTCGCAGATGCCACCCTTGCCAGTCGCAATGTGGTGATATTGTTTCGTACAGCCAGGAGGCTTTTCAGGATCCCTTGTGGATACAGGGATTTATGGGGACAGCTTTTGATGGTGCTCCAGAGCAGACAACCCTTTCCTGCCCTTGCTTCGGATCGTCTGTGGCAAGACTGGGACCTTGCAGGCTGGGTGAATTTAGAAAAGGCTTCAGCTAACCAGGTGTATCATCTTCTGATTAAGGATCATCAATGGCTGGTTACTAAAGCTAATACTCTATGGGGATTGCGTAAATCCTGGTCATGGTGGAGGGTAACTGTGATGAAGGGCTGGTTGAACAAGACACCTTTCAAATATAAGGTCTTTCTTTGGAGGGTGATGATTGGTGGTCTTCCTCTTGCATCAGCCCTTTCCAAGCGTCGAATTTCCAACGGCAATTGTTTCTTTTGCACCACCAATGTGGAATCGGCCCGTCATCGATTTATTTATTGCCCTCTCGCTAAGAAAATTTGGTCATTCTTGTCAGCAGTTTGGCGAGCGGTGGTCGGTTTCTCGCTACGCCCGTTTGATTGGATTTTTGTGCAGCCCAAATACCCCACAGCGACACAGCCACATATGAAGATCTTGTTTCACTTTCTTAGATGTTAGGGCTGTTGGCATAATTGGACCATTCGGAATGCTTTTCTTTTTGATTCTGCCTCTAATGTTCAGGGGCATATTGCTAGGCTTAAGGTCTCTTGCATTGGCAGATAGATCTTATTCGACACTCTGACTTGCTCCCTCGGGAGGACTTACTTCCCTGGCATATGGCAATTTCCTTTGCGTCTTTGCCATGACTTTATGTAACTCTTTTGTCGTTTAGTTTTTTTAGAGAGAGAGAGAGTTTTTACACACGATGGCGTAGAGCCATCGTGTGTCTTGTAATCATGTAAACTTGCACCTTTTTTTGTACTTAATACAATTACCTTTTGAGAGAGAGAGAGAGAGAGAGAGAGAGAGAGAGAGAGAGAGAGAGAGACCTTTTACAAAAAGAGAGAGAGAGAGAGAGAGAGAGAGAGAGAGAGAGAGAGAGAGAGAGAGAGAGAGAGAGAGAGAGAGAGAGAGATTATGTTGTTTTTTTTAAGTGGTCAACCTCCACATAAATTTGGAGTTATGTTGGGTGTCAAATCCTTCTTGCAACCATCATTGGTTTCTCAGTACCCTCGTGGTCGATTTGTGATTCTAGAAATCCTTTATAAGGGAGAGGTGTTGTGGTTGGTGGGTGTGCATGCTCTTTCTACTGCAAGGGAACCTCATCAACTTTGGCATGACTTGCAATGTCGTGCCATGGTTCAACAAGAGAGTTTATAAGGATTATGTCGTTTTTCTCAATGATTGACCTCCACATAAATCTGGAGTTATGTTGGTTGTGAAATCCTTCCTGCAACCTTCGTTGGTTTCTCAGGATCGTCGAGGTCAATTTGTGATTTTGAAAATCCTTTATGAGGGAGAGGTGTTGTGGTTGGTGGGTGTGTATGCTCCTTCTATTGGAAGGGAACGTCGTCAACTTTGGGATGGTCTGCACTGTCTTGCTATGGTTCGACAAGGTTTTGTCATGGGTGACTTTAATGCATGTGTTTCTGGGGATCAGGCAACTTCTCTACATTTAGTCATGGATGGTCTTGAGCGACAGGCTTGGGATGCCCTTGCAGCGGTGTCCTTAAAGCAAGACATGTGGTCCTGGATGTATCCATCACAATCAGGATATACCTATCATTCTTTTCAACATCCTAACACTTGGGCCAGATTGGATCGGATATACATTTGTCAGAGTGATTCCTTTCTTCATGGAGTCATTGACATGTGGGTGGAACGATAGCATGTCTTATCAGATCGGTATCCTTTGGTCTTGGAAATGACCCATAGACGTGTTCATGTATTTAAGGCTCTCCTTGCTCGGTTGCCTCTTCATTTTCATCAATCTTTTTTGCAGCAAAATCAGTTTTTGGAATGTGTTCAGCAACTGATCGCTTCTTTTAGCTTGAAGGTCCTATCTAGAGGGAGGGACACATGGGCAGTTTTTTAGGGATAATGTGCGAGAGTTATGGTATTCAGCATGCTTCCTCTTTACGAGCTGAATTGCAGCATGCCTAATCTTTATTGGCTCACTCCTTGTCTCTAAGTCAATCAGGGGATTTTAATGAAGACTTGCTCACATGCATTGAATGGTTGAAAGGCAGGGTTCATTCTCTTCAGGAAGAGGAATATGCAAAATATAAATTGTTGGCCAAAGCTGAAGCTTTATACGATAATAACTGTCAATCCCATCAATTCTTTGCTCGTCTGTACCAGAAATATGCCCAAGAAAATATTGATGAGCAGGGTATTATGATGACTGAGCTTGCCTTCATCATCTGGATGAATGTTGACTTTTATAAGTCCTTGTTGGGTCCACGAGATTTTTTCTGATGATGTTCACGTTGCTCGCCCATATGTTTGTGAGTTGGGGTAGGTTAAACCAGAATGGGTGGATGTAATGGAGGTTGTTATTTCAAAAGATGAAGTGGAAGAAGTGTTGTCCCACCTGCCTCGAAGGAAAAGTTGTGGCTAGGATGGGTTTCCTGATGAGTTGTTTTCAACTCATGTGGAGCAATTTTAAGACCCATTGACTCGCTTGTGTTAGCAAGTGTGGAATTCTGGTATCATGCTGTTAGACTAGAAGTTGCTGTCATTCAGTTGTTGCCGAAGGTTCCCTCTCCAACCTCTTTGTAAGATTGTGCCCTGAACTAGTGTAAGATCACAGTGTAAGATTGCCTGTCATAATGTTTGCGGAACCATTAGGTGCTCCCTCTCATGTCCTTCGTTTGAACAACACAAGAGAGATTACTGATTCACCTCCCAACCTCGCCTAGAAGATTGCTGGTTTCTCTATCTAATTCGACTGCGAGCCGTCCGCTTCAGGTGAGTCCTACTATTCTTAGACTCATTCACTCTCTAGGCTCCCCTTGACCCCGTTCGGGTGCCCAAGGCCCCAGACGATCATCCCTCGCGCATGTCTCCCATAAGTTACATTTATTAATGTAACATTTCCTTCTCCTTAAGAATCGATTTCGTCCTCGAAAACGATACTTGGAAGGTCCAATTGTAAATTGGGAAACCTTTTTCTTAAACTACTTACTCGCTTCCATGTTGAGCTTTGTTCTGAACAATCTTTGCATTTGGCCAAATATTCTTGATAAATAGTATTTCTTGTTCGTCTGTTACGAACATTTAATATTCTTTCTGGTTCATGTGGATTAGATTAGTCATCTAATAGCTCCTCAATGTTATCATTTAAGATTAGATTATTCATATCACCCAGCCTCTTCCTTAGCTTACTTACATGAAAAACTGGATGTGTTTTACTACTAGCAGGTAGTTGGAGCTTGTAAGCTTGTTCTCCCACCCTTTTAAGTATTGTGAAAGGACCACAATACCTGGGTGAAAGCTTTGGACATCGTCTCGTTTTCATGGTTTTAGTTTTTTCAGGCACTTTAAGATAGACCAATTCCCCTTCTTCAAAGGAGATGTCTCTTCGGTGAGGATCTACATAAGCTCTAGCTCGATTTTGAGCTTTCTTAATATTTTCTTGAGCAAATTTTAACATACTACTCGTATCCTCCAAAAAATCCTTGGCTGCTTGAACTTTTTTCTTATGCAGTCCCATTGCATGAGGAGCTCTGGGCTGAAACTGATACATTTGCTTAAATGGACTATATCCAGTGGAAGAGTGCCAGTGGAAGAGTGCTTGACACTATTATATGCAAACTCTGCTATCAGTAGATACTCATCCCAATTAGTTTGCCTTTTACTTACATATGCCCTGAGCATATCTTCAAGGATTTGATTAACCCTTTCAGTTTGCCTATCAGTTTGCGGGTGGTCTGTTGTACTCATGCTAAGTTTAGTATCCAACTTCCTAAATATAGCTCGAAAAAATTGACTATCAAATTTTCTATCCCGATCAGAAACTATATTTGCTGGAAGGCAATACAATCGGTATATGTTCTCTATGAACAATCTAGCCAATTCTGGTGTTTTAACATCAATTGAAGTTGGAATAAACCTAGCCATTTTGGTTAACCTATCCATAATCACCCACACAGAGTCGTGCCTCCTCTGTGTTCTGGGTAACGCGACAATAAATTCCATGGAGATACTCTCCCATTTTTCCAAAGGAATCTCTAATGGGTAGAGAAGTTCTCCCATTTTCAATCTTTCAGCTTTATTAACCTGACATTTATTATATTTGACCACATTGTCAAGGACGTCTTTATTCATTCCAGGCGAATAGAACTGCCTTTTAATAAGACTATATGTCTTATTAACTCCTGGATGTCCCGCACTAGGGGTATCATGACACTCAAAGAGTATCTGGTACCTTACTTCTTCATATTTCGGGACACATACTCTACCCTTGTATAGTAAATAACCATTAACAATGGTAAAGTTCTTCCACTTGAATCCCATTTGAGCAACCCTTGATGCTCCATTTCCTTCTTGAACATCCTCAGATGTTCCTTCCTCAGTGGAGGCTCTTCCATTTGGATCCCCATTATTTATTACTTCCCATATGTTGAAATATGCTGGATCAACCTGGAATTTTCCTTTAAAAGATTCAAGTAAATGGGAAGTGAACAGAGTAAAACTCAATTCATTTATGATGGACATTCTGCTGAGTGTATCAGCCACTATATTGTACTCACTCTTTCTATACCTTATTTCGTAGTCGAACTCTTGGAGGAGTTCGGCCCATCTGGCTTTACGACCTTGTGGATCCGGTTGGTCATTAAGCCACTTAATGCTTTCATGATCCGACAAGATCAAAAGTTTGGCACCGTACAGATAGTGCCTTCATTTCTTCATTGCATGTACTATTGCATAGAGCTCCCTCTCATAAACATAATAATTCGGTTTTGCACGGTCTAATTTCTTGCTTTCAAAAGCAACTGGTCGACCCTTTTGTAATAAGACCGTGCCTACCGCCTTATCACTGGCATTGGCTTCAACCACGAATGGTTTAGTGGGATCCACAATTAATAATACTGGAGCTGAAGTAATAGCTACCTTAAGTTTTTGAAAACTTTGATTTTGGTTTGTTCCCCAATTAAAGCTCTTCCCTTTCCTTTCAAGTTAGTTCGTCATTGGAACAACTATCTTGGCATAATCTTGAATGAATCTACAATAAAATCCAGATAAACCTAGGAAGATTTACAGCTCTTCCAGGTTCCTTGAAGGTGGCCATTCAATAATTGCCCTTACTTTTTCTGGATCCATCTTGATTCCCTCTTTTGGGATAATATATTCGAAATATTTGACCTCTTGTGCGAAGAATTCACATTTAGTTTTCTTCGCATAAAGGGAATGGGTTCTTAACAATTGGAATACTAATCGTAAGTGTTCCAAATGTTCTTCTCTTGATTTAGTAAAGATCAAGATATCATCCAAGAAGACTACTACAAAGTGTCCTAGATAGGGCCGTAATATACTATTCATCAGCTTCATAAAAGTAGCTGGTGCATTAGTGAGGCCAAAAGGCATCACCAAGAAATCATAATGCCCATATCTAGTACGAAATGCCATCTTAGGAACATCCTGTGCCTTAATTCTTACTTGGTGATAGCTTGATCTTAAGTCTATCTTTGTGAGGAATTTGGCCCCTTGTAATTGATCCAAAAGATCTTCCATTTTGGGCATAGGAAATTTATTCTTCACGGTTATCTTATTAAGTGCTCTATAATCAACACAAAGTCACATAGAACCATCTTGTCTCTTCACCAATAAAATTGGCGAAGCCCAAGGTGAATTGTTGGGTTGTATAAAACCTTTATTAAGGTAATCCTTAATTTGTCTTTCAACTTCTTGGTGCTATGTTTCACTTAGCTTATAAGGTGGTTTAGAAATAGGATGTGTATCCCGATCTATGTCAATTGGGTGATTTACATCACCCCTATCTGGTGGAAGGCCACTTGGTAAATCAGAAGGAAACACATCTTTAAATTCATCTAACAAACTACTTAATTAATTACTTACATTCAACTCATAAACATAAGAAAATTGTTGCTTTATATTACAAAAAGTAAAAGTGTTCTGTACAGGAAGGGACCATAACATATATACCTCACAAGCTTCCTTCTTTATTAGCTTTTGACTTCAGTGGAACACAACAAAGGATTATCGGATATTTCATGTTCACCTTGAACCACAAAAGTCTTACCATCCCTTTCAAATTCCAGTGTATTATGATGATAACTATATTTTAAGGATGGTTCCAATCCCCATAGCCACTCCCTCCCTAAAGCAATATCGGCTCTTTCCATATTCATAATTTGGAAATCAAGTTTAACTTTATGTCCTTGGATCTGAATTTCCAAATTGGATACCATTGTATCCCATATTTTATTATCCTGACCTTGCATCATACGAACAACATATGGATGCCCACTCTTTTGTTGGGGAAGTTTCAATTTTTGGACAAGTGCATAATTTATGAAATTGTGGGTGGCAGAGTCATCAATCATGACTCTAATCCTCTTTTTCGCTATTAACCCATGCACTCTAACTGAATCATGTGGCTCGAAAGTAGGTTGCCACATAGAAGTTGACATACAACACTTGTGTTGTACATCCTTGTGCAAGACCTGTAAAGATTTGTACTTTTCATGCCCCTTTAGTTCTAGGGTGTGCACCACATGGATTTGTTTCTCTTTTCCCTTGCCCTTGTTCTTATCGTTTCCTTTATCTTCTCCCTTTTTCTTTTGAGAGTAATTCCAGGCACCATGGTTAGGGGATAGGCAATTGAAACATAGCCTTTCTTTTTTAGCTTTGTCAAAGTCATCTTGACTTAACTTTAGTCTTACATATTGTTTCTTTTCAAAGGGTTGTTTCCTGCCCTTAAGAAATGGCATTTTCCTTTTAAATTTTCCTACAAATTTTGAGGCTTCAAATTCCTTAGTCTTGGGCTCCGTATCAGTGAGACTAGTGAGTGCACCTGGATGCGTATTATCTTCATTAATTAATGCAAATTTAATGGCCTCTTCAAGTGTCTTGGGTGAACTCTTTTTTACTTCCTTTTTACAAGCCTTATCCACTCTCTTTATGAATCCTGGTCTTTTGAAATTCGTCTATTCCTTGCAATTTGAGGATTATCTCACGATATACCTCAAGATATGTTAGCAAAGGTCTTTCCTTTTGTCTGACATAATCCCAATCTTCCCAATTTCTTTCGATTTCATTTTCAGGAAGGAATTCTTTCAAAGAGACCGATTCAAATTGAGCCCAAGTTTCATGTATTTTATTTGCATCCTTTAAAGTTCTCCACCATTTATATGCCTTTGGCCCCAAGGTTAGATTGGCCTCTAGCGCTTGGAGATGTGGTGGAGTATTCTTAAGTTTGTGCAAATCCTTCCATTTTTGGAGAAAATTAAAGATAGTGTCTTTATTTTTGTCTTTTTCCTCTGCGTGAAACTCACGGGGTTTCATATCTTTTAACATTGGGTTATCCCTCAACTTTTGGTGGGGTTCCCTAGGATCTCGCATAGTCACATCTAGATCTTTTGATGAAGATGGAATGTCCGAGGTTTCTACCTTATTTTTATCCCTTTCTAGTATCAAGCCTAATTGAGATTTTATTTATGTGAGTGCTTGAGTTAGCAACTCCATTTGAACCCCTTGTGCTTGCACACGAGCAGTTAAATCATCAAATTGTTCTCATATAACAAAAAATTATTCCCATTGTTCTTCTTGAATTTTTGTTTCATGGGGATCCACCATAGGATGGTCCCCAGAACTAGAATCTTCAGTTACCCCCTTTTTCATTTTACCCTCCATTAATACACTGGAATTAGAAAGCAAATATAAGAAGTTTGCATACAAAATGAAGTACTTCCCTGATTGTAGTGATAGGGCAGCTGTTGATGGCTTTAAGAGTTTAGTGATAACAAAAAAAAGTGAGGAACAGTTCGACTTGCCTCCAGGTTGTGCCGTCGCGTTGAAATGAGGCCTGTCGGGCAGGAACACAGAATAAGGAGGAGATTAAACTCGTTGAAATAAGGCCTGTCGGATAGAAACACAGAATAAGGAGGGGATTAACCCCAACCCCACCAAAACCTCCCCCGGCGCGCTCCATTTGGTCACGTGTAAACCAACTGTGACCACAACTATATTTCAAACAAGACTTCGCCCGACTTGCATCCAATTGCCATCCATGCCAGGTACACAAGCTCTAGCGACGGTGCCTACACTGACGTAATCTGTCAGGTGACGGTGGCCAACACGGACATAATCTATCCAGGTATACGAGCTCTGGCGATGGCGCCCACACAGATTCGAATCTGGACTTGAATTGAAGACCTGTAGTGTGTGGGACCAACGTGATAACCAAGTAAACCCAGTAGCCGTTGCCAACACGAAAGCATTCGCCTCAGGTCAAGACGAGACCCAACGATTCTTCCAAAAGACGGGACCCGATGGCTCTGATACCAGTGTAAGATTGCTCCCTGAACTAGTGTAAGATCACAGTGTAAGATCGCTTGTCATAATGTCTGCGGAACCATTAGGTGCCCCCTCTCATGTCCTTCGTTTCAACAGCACGAGAGAGATTATTGATTCACCTCCCAACATCGCCCAGAAGATTGCTGGCTCCTCTACTTGATTCGACTGCCAGCCGTCCGCTTCAGGTGAGTCCTACTATTCTTAGACTCACTTACTCTCTAGACTCCCCTTGATTCCGTTCGGGTGCCCAAGGCCCCTGGATGGTCATTGCTTGCGCCTATCTCCCATAAGTTACATTTATTAATGTAACACTCTTTGAAACAATGAAGACCCATTTCTGTCATGGGTTCGTTATATAAAATCTTCTCTAAAATCATTGCCCACAGATTGCAAAAAGTTTTTCTGCACCTAGTTTATCCATGTCAATATGGTTTCATTAAAGGTCGGAATATAATGCATAACATTTTGAATGTTCAACTGGGAATTGACTATGCTAAAGCTTCAGGTCAACAAGTAGTTATGCTTCACCTCGATATTGAGAAGGCATTTGATCATGTTAGCTGGTCTTTTTTGCGGCAATTATTGTCCACAATGGGATTCGGTCCTCACATGGTGTCTCTTGTTGATACCATTAGTCAAGGTGCTGTGGCTCGTATTGCTCTTAAAGGAGGGATCACGGAGGAAATTACCTTGTCTCGGTCTCTTGGGCAAGGCTGCCCTCTCAGCCCTTTGTTGTTTGCTTTGGTCACTCATTCGATGCCCTCATTGTTGGATAAGTTGGCTAATCAAGGTGAGATAGTTGGTTTGTCTCTTCCCAGTGGTACTCAACTTGTGGGCCAATCTTTGGCGGATGATTGCTTTATGTTCCTTAAGGCTGATAGCACTAATGTTAATAGAGCACTGGTGGCGTGGAATCTTTTTGCTTTGGCATCGAATCTTCATATTAATACTTAGAAATCTACACTAATGTCCCGTACAGAGCATGATGTGCAGGCCTTGGGCTGGCATGGAATTGTAATCTCAAAGGGAAGTATAACTAGACACTTGAGATATCTTATTGGTGTGGGCTCCCATGCCTTATTGGATTGGATGGCCTCCTTGATTCATGACAGGTTCATGTATTGAAAATCTCAAGGTTGGCCTTTACATGTTAGACTTAAAGTCGCTCAATGTATTATGATTAGTATGATATCGTTCTTTCTGCCACTACTTCCTTGGACTAAGAAGTCCCTTTTGGAATTGGTTCAACCTATTAGACTTATGTTGTGGAAAAAGAAAGACAATCGTTTGGGACAAGTGTGGATTTCATGGCAGCTTGTGACTATGCCTAAAGGGATGAGGGGTGCAGCTTTGTTGGATGTTAATTTGCATATGACAGCCTTGAGGTTGGTCCTTTTGCAGGCTTAATGTATACAGAGTCATCCTTGGACAGAGGCTGCTAAATTTTTCATTGAAAAGGCTAGTATCTCTCATGGTAACATGGTTATTCATGCTTCTTGGTGGCATGTGCTTAATTCCTGGAGGCCTATTAAGGTTTCTCAATCTTTTCTCCTTTCTCATTTGATTGAATCTTGGCAGGAGATCTTACGTTTTTCAGTTTGGCACCCCTCTGATATCCGTAAGGAGGTGAATTCGCTGCAAGGAGAAGTAGTGGCATTCTCTACGTTGTTGGATTGTCGGACAAAGATTTGCAAAAAGTCACGTTTAATCGGATGGCTTGTTTGGGGTTGTAGACAATTTTTGGTGGTGTTATTCTTGGGCAGCCGAGTCTTTATTCTTTTCGGCGTATTCGTCAGCACTTTCGGGTACCTCGTGGATATTGTGACATCTGGTCATCCATACAGGCCAGACTTCAGAGGTTCTCTCCTTTGCGTGTGTTACAGCCATTATATCCATGGCGTGACTGGATGTTTGTGCTCCCGGATGATTTCGAGAAGAGGTCTGCTAACTAGATGTGTCATCAGATGATGGAGGCCAAGAGATGGATCACTACAGAGGTGAATAAATTATGGCCTATAAGAGATGGAAAAAAGAAGTGGTGGGAAAGATTCATTCAGCTTTGGAAGTCTTAAGGTTCCCTATTAGGGTAAAGTCTTCTTGTGGAGACTGTTGATTGGTGGTCTTCCAACTGGAGAGGTGTTGCATGCTCAAAAGATCTCTGCTAGTCGTCGTGTATTCTGTACTATATGTGATGAAACATTGCTTCATCTTTTTGGTTCTTGTTTGGTTGCTCGATAGATTTGGAGTTTTATTTCCTGCGTGTGGTTCTTGGTGACTCAACACCGGATAACAGCCCGCTCATGGATCATGGGAAAGCTATCCTCTCTACCTTCATTGCATTTTGATTATTCCTGCCTATTCCATTTCCTTAGATGGACTGCCTTGTGGCATATTTGGTGTACTCTGAATGCCTTTATTTTTGATTCAGTTTCAGGTATCCATGGTCATGTGGCCCGTGTTCGAGGTTTAGTGCTATGGCAGATTTCTTCTATGATATCAGCTGACCTAGTTCTTCCTGACATTGCTGCTCCCTGGCTAGCTATTGTTCGCTCTATTCCAACTGTCCTTTTTGTGTGATTTTTCTTTATGTAAAAGTCTTGATAGTCTTTTGTTAGTTTTTCTGATGGTATGATGTAATAGAAAGTAAGAGATGCAGAGAGAATGTTGACCTAATGGTCAGATGTAAATATTTACTACTTAATTCAATTATCTTCAAGAGAGAGAGAGAGAGAGAGAGAGAGAGAGAGAGAGAGAGAGAGAGAGAGAGAGCTCTTTTTTACGAAAAAAAAAAGAGAGAGAGCTCTTTGTCTCTTGCCCAATTCCGAGACAGATTTGGAGTTTTGTTTCTCATGTGTGGTCCTCGGCTACTCAACACCGGATATGGGAAATATGACCCCTATGACCTGTTTGCTTACAGATTATTCCAGCCTTTTCCATTTCCTTAGATGGACAGCCTTGTGGCATATTTGGCGTACTGGGAATGCCTTCATTTTTCATTCAGTATTGTGCATCCATGGTCATATGGCCCGTGTTCAGGGTTTAGTGTTGTGGCAGATCTCATCTATGGTGTCTGCTGATCTGGTTCTTCTTGACATTGCTGCTCCTTGGCTGGATATTGTTTGCTCCACACCAGTTGTTCTTTCTGTGTGACATTTCTATGAGTCTTGGTAGACTTTCCTTTATGTTTGTTATTTTCCATGCTGACCTGATGGTCTGATGTAAATATTTACTACTTAATTCAATTATCTTTACGAAAAAAAAATCATTGGTTGGTCACCAAAACATAAATCTAAGATGTGGTGGAAAATGAATGTGATGGAAGGATGGCTCAACAAGACACCGTTTAAATGCAAGGTCTTTCTTTGGAGAGTGATCATTGGTGGCTTGCCTCTTGCTTCAGCTCATTCACAGCATTGAACATCAAATGGTAAGTGCTTCTGCTCGATTAGTGTGAAATCCTGACATCACAGATTTATTTCCTACCCTCTATTTGGGAAAATATGGACACCTTTGTCTGATATTTCGAGAGCAGTGGCTGGCCTATCATTGTGTCCCTTTGATTGGGTTCTTGCTAGAGCAAAATATCGCACCCTTGTGCAGCACTTTTTCAGATTTTGGAATTGTTGACATAATTAGGTCACTCTGAATGCTTTCATCTTCGACTTTGCTGCAGGCCCTGGCAGTTACATCTTATTCAGCATGCTGATCTTCTTCATCGAGAGGATTTAGTTCCTTGCTGGCATATGTCAATCCCTTTTGTTTCTTTGCTGTGATTTTGTCTCTCTTTTGTGATCTGACTTTTGTACTCATTTGAGAACTTAATATAATACAACTACTCATTGATTGAGAGAGAGAGAGAGCTCAGCTAACCAGGTGTATCATCTTCTAATTAAAGATCATCAATGGCTAGTTACTAAAGCTAATATTGTATGGGGAATGTGTAAATCTGAGTCATGGTAGAAGGTAACTGTGATGGAGGGCTGGTTGAACAAGACACCTTTCGAATGCAAGGTCTTTCTTTGGAGGGTGATGATTGGTGGTCTTCCTCTTGCTTCAGCCCTTTCCAAGCGTCGAATCTCCAACGGCAATTGTTTCTTTTGCACCACCAGTGTGGAGTTGGCCCATCATCGATTTATTTATTGCCCTCTCGCTAAGAAAATCTGGTCACTCTTGTTAGCAGTTTGGCGAGTAGTGGTTGGTTTCTCGCTAAGCCCTTTTGATTGGGTTTTTGTGTGGCCCAAGTACCCCACACCGGCACAGTCGCATATGAAGATCTTGTTTCACTTTCTTAGATGTTGGGGCTGTTGCACAATTGGACCATTCAGAATGCTTTTCTTTTTGATTCAGCCTCTAATGTTCAGGGGCATATTGCTAGGCTTAAAGATCTTTTGCATTGGCACATAGATCTCATTCGGCACTTTGACTTACTCCCTTGGGGGGACTTACTTCCCTGGCATATGGCAATTTCCTCTCCGTCTTTGCCATGACTTTTGTAACTCTTTTATCGTTTAGTACTTTATAAATATAATATCCATTATGAAAAGAGAGAGAGAGAGAGAGAGAGAGAGAGAGAGAGAGAGAGAGAGAGAGAGTGATGATGATGATGCGGCTCCTTGGCATGCTGCCATTTCTTTGGTTACTTTGGGTGATAGTTAGAGTCATGTGACTACTCATTGCGAGAGAGAGAGAGAGAGAGAGAGAGAGAGAGAGAGAGAGAGAGAGAGAGAGAGAGAGAGATTACGAAAAAGAGAGAGAGAGAGAGAGAGAGAGAGAGAGAGAGAGAGATGATGTGGTGTCTTGGCATGCTGCCATTTCTTTGGTCACTTTGGGTGATGGTTAGAGTCATGTGACTACTCATCGCGAGAGAGAGAGAGAGAGAGAGAGAGAGAGAGAGAGAGAGAGAGAGATCCGCCTCTAATGTTCATGGTCATATTGCTAGGCTTAAAGGTCTCTTGCATTGGCAGATAGATCTTATTCGGCACTCTTACTTGCTCCCTCAGGAGGACTTACTTCCTTGGCATATGGCAATTTCCTCTGCGTCTTTGCCATGACTTTTTGTAACTCTTTTGTCGTTTAGTTCTTTTAAAGAGAGAGAGAGTTTTTACACACAATGGCGTAGAGCCATCGTGTATCTTGTAATCATGCAAACTTGTGCCTTTTTTTGTAATTAATACAATTACCTTTTACGGAGAGAGAGAGAGAGAGAGAGAGAGAGAGAGAGAGAGAGAGAGAGAGAGATGATGTGGCTCCTTGGCATGCTGCCATTTCTTTGGTCACTTTGGGTGATAGTCAGAGTCATGTGACTCTTGTGCATTCTTCATAAGTAATACAATTGCCCTTATTGGGCCCGAGAGAGAGAGAGAGAGAGAGAGAGAGAGAGAGAGAGAGAGCGCTCTTTGGTACACAGGTTACACCAGAAAATGGGTACATGCTGCAACGGTTAAGTCCACAAATAAGCTCCCCCAGTCAGCCTTATTCCTTACGTGAAGCATTGGCGCAAGCACATTCATCAAGAATGGGTTCGTCGAGTCGAGCTTTACGTGAAAATCTCCATCCAGTTTTGAGACAGAAACTGGTACTTCCTTTGTCACTTGTTTATTCTCTCGTTTTCCCCAATTTACCCTGCAACAGCCTAAACATCATCAGGGACTTTGAGGGGTTCTAGGATATGAATTGCAATTATGGTACTTTTTTAAAAAACTGAAATTTTCTTGATGATTGTTATTGAGCAGGAACTGTGGGAGGAAAATTTGAGTGCCTCTGTAAGTCTTCAGGTCTTAGAAATTGTGGAAAAGTTTTCAGAAGCTGCTGGAATCCACAGTATTGCGACAGACTATTTGAAGTTGGACTGTATAACAGCAATCATTATTGGGTTTCTCTCAAGAAATCAGCCCCTTATTTTCTGGAAATCTTTCTTTCCTATATTTAACAATCTATTCAACCGGCATGGTGGAACTCTTATGGTTCGTGAGAATGATCGATTTCTGAAACAAGTTGCATTTCATTTGTTACGGCTGGCAGTGTTTCGAAACGAATCAATTCGTAAGAGAGCTGTTGTGGGGCTCCAAATTCTGATTCGTGTAAGTAGTTAAATTTGTTTGAAATAAAGTATCTTCAAAAGGAACATGGTATGAGCAGTGAGTGTTTGGTTGCCAGATTATAGGTGTGTCTAAGAGGCGAGACTGCTTACTGTTTAATTATGAAGGAGTGGTTAATTCAATGTTAGCAATTGACTTTAATATTTTTTGGTCCCTTCTTTGTTGCAGAACTCCTTTCTTAATTTTCAAAGTACCGCTAGGCTACGTGTGATGTTGACAATCACACTTTCTGAACTTATGTCAGATATTCAAGTTACTCAAATGAGATCTGATGGGTCTGTGGAGGAGAGTGGTGAGGCTCGACGTCTACGAAAATCTCTTGATGAAGTAGCACAGGAAAGTATCAGTAATGAACTTTTAAGGGATTGTGGTATCAGTGTGACTGCATTGGATGCTGTAATCGACGGTTCAAGAGAGAACCATTGGTGTTGGGCTGAAGTTCAGGAAGTGTCTTCTGCATTGCTTTGTGCACTGGATGCTGGCATCGAGTATGCTCTTCTGGTATTGCATATAGTCTTTTGAATAAAGCTAGATAATGGTGATCACCCACTCTGCTGTGGTTAATATCTGTTGTTTTGTCTCTGACATATTAGGGCCCAATGCTGCCTATTGACAAGTATGCTGCAGCAGAAAGTTTTTACAGTCTTGCTTTGGCTTATGCTCATGTTCCGGATCTGCATATAATGTGGTTGCTTCATCTGTGTGATGCACACCAAGAGGTGCAATCATGGGCTGAAGCTGCACAATGTGCAGTGGCAGTGGCTGGAGTTATTATGCAAGTAAGAAAGCAATTTATTTGTTATCTTGTCCAAAGTTTTAAGTTGGTAAGATTTAGTTACGTGTTTGAGTCTGGATTGCAACCTGTTTAACCAAATCACTTGATTTGATCTGTTTGGTATCATGTATTTTAACATCCACTAAAAGGGTTTGGTGTCTAAAAGCTGCCTGATATGTATCAGGCCTACTTTTGAAGTTTATGTTACTCTTAAGGCACTTGGTTTTTGTCCTCTTGTTTGAATTTGTTTGATCAGTTTGTCAAACAAGAAGTTCTGAAGTTTACAACTGCTCATTCTGGAACTTGTACTGTTTAACTAAGTGTTATATTAGACCTGTTTTGCACTGATGTATACCGACTGCTGGTAAGAATGGTATCTGAGCAAAAACGATCTCATATCTAATCAACTCTATGTAAATCTCGTATGAATTCACTCGGTAGCTGTCTGTGGTAGATGTACTGTATTCTGAACTTCATCACAATTCTTTCAGGCACTTGTTGGAAGAAATGATACTGTCTGGGGAAAGGAGCATGTGGATGCATTAAGGAAAATATGCCCTATGGTCAGTGATGCATTCACTGGTGAGACTTTGGTAGCAGAGGTAGAAGGTTATGGCTCTTCAAAGTTGACTGTTGATTCTGCTGTCAAATACCTTCAGATGGCAAACAAGTTATTTTCCGAGGCAGAACTGTTTCATTTCTGTGCTGGAATTTTGGAGCTGATTATTCCTGTTTACAAAAGTAGGCATGCCTATGGTCAGTTAGCAAAATGTCACACCTCTCTCACTGGAATTTATGAGGCGATTCTTGAGCAGGACTCCAGTCCAATACCTTTCATTGATGCCGCTTATTACAGAGTTGGTTTCTATGGAGAAAGGTTTGGCAAATTGAACAAGAAAGAGTATGTTTACAGAGAAGCCCGTGATGTGCGTCTAGGAGATATCATGGAAAAACTGAGTCATATTTACGAATCAAGACTAGAGGGGAAACATACACTACATATAATCCCTGATTCACGTCAGGTGAATGCAGATGAGCTTCAGCCTGGTGTCTGTTACCTTCAGATTACCTCTGTGGACCCAGTAATGGAAGATGAAGATTTGGAAAGCAGAAAGGAACGGTTGGCTTCGCATCTGTCAACAAGCATACGAGCTCGGGTATTTGACCTTTTTCTTTTCGACACTCCCTTTACTAAAAATGGGAAATCACAAGGAGGTTTGGAGGATCAGTGGAAAAGAAGAACTGTTCTTCAGACTGAAGGCTCTTTCCCTGCACTTGTTAATCGGTTGATGGTTGCAAAATCTCAATCCAGAGAATTTTCACCCATTGAAAATGCAATTGGTATGATTGAGACCAGGACAGCTGCATTAAGGAATGAACTTGAAGAACCACGTAGTTCTGAAGGTGATCAGTTACCACGTTTGCAGAGCTTGCAAAGGATTTTGCAAGGCAGTGTTGCTGTTCAGGTAAACATTTTGTCCTGGTCTTATTTTCTGGTGGTTTGTGTATTCTCTGCTCTGCTGACTTCTGAGCTAATCAACAAGAAGCGAACACATTGTTTCCATCCTTCACGTGAAATTTATCCTTGAAATGTTGTTTCCAAAATCTCCCCTGATCACAATCATAAGAAAGTTTTACAACTTGTGCAGGTCAACAGTGGGGTGCTTGGTGTATGCACAGCATTTCTGTCTGGAGAGCCTGCCACCAGGCTCCGTTCTCAGGAATTGCAACAACTCATCGCTGCCTTGTTGGAGTTTATGGCGGTCTGCAAGCGTGCTATAAAAATCCATTCACGACTGATTAGTGATGTAGATCAGGATTTTCACTCTCAGCTTGTGAATGGTTTTCAGTCATTGACAGCTGAATTATCTCATTACATTCCTGCTATTCTTTCAGAGCTATGATTGGTATAACCTCTTCTCATAGAGATCGAGATGTGTGTATTCTTTATGCCTTCAGTGGCATGTGGTTGTGCATAACTGGATAAAGCCTTTAGCAAGCCACAGAGGGTGCTTGTAAGATGTGTAAATTCTTGAAAAGGTGTATGTATATGGGGTGTAATTTTGGGGACACTGGCATGCAGTTCACTGAGTGCCTGGTAGGTGTAACACTGTGCCATTTAAATTTAGCTGATATCAGCTAATGCAGTCGAGCATGAAAGCTCATGTAAATTTCCATGTTGTAAAATTATTACTGAATGCTGATGAAGTCATTAATTAACACACTAGGTTCAGTTGCGAGGTGATTGCTCAAGCTTTTACTTCCATGTGGCCTCAACTAACAAGAAATAATAGGATGTTTGTCGGTTTATTTTTGAAGATTATGAGAAACAGAAAGCAAGTGATTAGTGAAGCATGAGTCTCTTTCTTTTCGCGCCATTGCTTCCCTGAAGAGGACCATTCATGTGGGTTTTCGAGACATCAAGAGCGCAGCAGTGCATGTAAGCATTGCCCCTTCGTTAGGATGTTTCTTTTATTTAATTCCATCACTAGTATGAACACAAGAAATGATACTGTAGAGAAGATCAGTATCTATTTCCAGCCTCTGGTACGAACACAGGCAATGATACCCCCATCACTTGTCAACGTACTGCAAGATAGGCTTCATGTGCCTCTGCTTACAGAGTCAGTCTACACTGCTAAAGCAACTTACAGCCTCGTATGTCCCTATCTGTAGGTAGATGACAGGAGCAATGGTTTTCATAATAACATTAGGGTTTTCTATATCTATTAGTTGGAGGGCTGTGAGGAGGAAGACACACACACACACACACACACACACACACACACACACACACACACATATATATATATATATATATATATATATATATATATATATATATATATATATATATATATATATATATATATATATAGAGAGAGAGAGAGAGAGAGAGAGAGAGAGAGAGAGAGAGAGAGAGAGAGAGAGAGAGAGAGAGAGAGAGAGTGCGCGTGCGTGTGTAGGTGGCTGCTTCTTGGCCAGAGAGAGAGAGAGAGAGAGAGAGAGAGAGTGTGCGCGTGCGTGTGTAGGTGGCTGCTTCTTGGCCACAGAGAGAGAGAGAGAGAGAGAGAGAGAGAGAGAGAGAGAGAGAGTCGCGACCTCCCTGTCGCCATCGCCATCGCCTGCGGGACCCTGTTCGTGGTTCGCCATCGCCTGCGACCCTGTTCGCCATCGCCTGTGCCCCCGTTCGTCAGCGCCTGCGAAACCCTGCTCGCCGTTCGCGACCCTCTTACCTGTTCGCCCTCGGCGCCGCCTGCGCCCCGTCGCCCTCGTCTGCAGGCCCCGCCGCCTGCGTCTGCAGGCCCCGTCTGCAGGCCCCGCCCTCGTCCTCAGGCGCCGCCGCCTGCGCCCCGTCGCCCTCGGCTGCGTGTCAGAACTCCTGTCGCCCCTGCTTCGCAGCGAGTCTGTGGCTGACGGTTCAGCCCTGCCGTTGCCTGCCAGCCTTCTTCCTCGTACAGCTCAGCTTTTATTAGCTGTCTTTGCAGAGTACACCCCTGGACAGCGCATCTGTACAGACCAGCGGGCGAGAGAGAGAGCGGGAGAAAGACAGGGTCAGTCCTCCTTCAAGATCAAATTGTCATACGATGGCTGGTTTGGATCTGGATTTCATAGACCAAACAGTGGCAGCACTTGGCCCGGATTCTGATGCCGAGGAACCTGAGGACATGGTTCCGTGCAACGAAGAGATGCTCCCTGGTCCCGACATTCAGCCTGCGGGTAAACGTACCAAGCATACTCCGGAAGAGATAGGTGTTCCTCAGGATCGTTCCTATGCTCAGGTTGCTTCGGATCTTGCGGACTCCCAGGATGTTGACTGGGAGCATTTACTAGAATTTGCCAACACGTTGCTTGGCGATTACGTTCAACATAATCAGGAAGCCTTTTCCGACTCAGCGCCTGACGATGTTCTGGACGCCACCGTTGACCCAAAAACTGTCCTGCGCTCCTTTTCAGTATTTTATGATCGCGCTGTGATACTCTTCTTCACTGGTCGAATCCTGCTGCTTTCCCGTATTCGCCAGTGGCTGCACAGTCTGCTACAAGGGGAATGTGTTGAAGAGATTTTTGTTGGCTCCCGGGGGTTTTTTGAGGTTCTGTTAAAATCAGAGACGCATCGTGCTGCTCTCCTGTCTAAACTGCCTTTATTTTTTGAACGCCGGTTGGTTCATGTGGTTCCATGGCGCCCAATGGCAGATTTTCAGCATCTACTGCAACGTGAATGCCCTGTGTGGGTCGAAGTGGAAAATTGCCCGGCGGTTTATTGGCCACTGTTGAAGGATGCTATGGCCGCGGTGGGCACTGTTCTCGTCCCTCCAAGTCTCCGGACAGTGAATCGCAACCGCTTGTGTATGCTATGGGACACTGCAAGAAAAAGGCCTGCTTGATTGCGCCTCAACTGCTCGGGCATGCATCCGTTGCACTTTCGATTGAAATGTGGCAATTTTGCAGGGCATTGCTTTTCTTGTGGACAGTTGGGGCATTTCATGGCAGAATGCTCAGAACAGCAACATACCTCCGATGTTGGCCATGCTGCGCCGCCCATGGAAGATATGGTGTGTGATGCCCCGTCGCTGGATGCTATCCACCAGTCCCAAGTTCTTGTCAAAGGTAAACAACAGGTTTCGGGTCTAGATTCCCGCGCCACTGATTGGGTGGAAGTACGTGCAAGAAAAGGCAACATGGTTGTCGCTGGCATGGAAAATACTGTGTCTACTCCCTCACAAGATTCCATGCGTATATATATGTGCAGGAAGGAAGTGTTGTCTTCCGAGCGCGTTGCTCCTGCTATGGTTTCCTCTGCCCCTCGTCATTAGTCCGCCAGAAAAATGTATTCAGATCGTCCAAAGGGTCCCCCTGCTAAGCTGGCATTTGATAACAGAGGTAATGTCATTACCCCGTGGGACCGTCGTTACCTCCGTTTCAACCCCAAGCCAGCAGATATGCCGTCTACTTCCAAATTTGGTCCTCAGAACTCTTTTGCTGTGTTGGCGGATTTCTTGGACGAGGGAGTCCTGGATATTCTTGCTGACAAAGTCAAATCGAGGCAAGCTGTGCCTCGTACCTGATTTGGTTTTAACTACACATGAAAATAGCCACGTGGAATGTGCGAGGCATTTGTTCTCGCCACAAGCAACATGCCATGTGGACGGTATTGCATGAAAATCATTGGGATGTCCTGTGCGCTGTTGAGCATAAGAGTCACGGTGAAGCCAGAAAAGTAGTGGATTGCAATGGCTTTCGACTGTTCTATGCAGGGACACAGGCCATGCATTATTCCGGAGTGCTCATGATTGTACATGACAAATATCAGCCTATGCTTATTAAAAATGATGTTCATGGCCGCTTTTTGGTGATTGAAATTTTATTCGAAGGGGAAATCTTATGGTTACTTGGCCTCTAAGCTTTGAATGATTCGTTATCTCGTCGGGAGCTTTGGCAGACTTTGCAGACCTCCTTGTCACTTGGCAGACGAGGCTTCTTCATGGGGGATTTTAATGTGTGTGGATTCTTCCCAGTCCACATCGGAGCATTCGGTAATGGACGTGCCCGAAAGTCGTATGTGGCATGAGTTGGCTCTTGCTGTTCTCAAGCAAGATCTCTGGTCCTGGCTACACCCGTCTTCTACAGGGTTTACTTTCCATTCGGCTCAGTATGCAACAACATGGTCGCGACTGGATCGTATGTATATTTTGCAGAATGATGATTTTCTTCCCGAGATACTTGACATCAAAGTGTTGCAGCAATATGCTTTGTCAGACCATTTCCCTCCGCAGCTTGAGCTGCTTGCACAACCCATTGCACCTTTCAAGCGATTTCTGGACCGACTCCCTTTGCGCTTCAACTCATCTTACCTGAAGCATGCACTCTTTCAGGGCTATATGCAGCAATTGATTGACAGATTCGCCTTGGACGTCTCTTCCCAGGGCACTGCGTCTTTTGAAAGATTGCTCTCTAATGTGCAACGGGTCGCTCGGCAGTATGGGATTTATCATGCCTCTCTTTGTCGGCAGCGTCGCAAGGCAGCAGAGGATCTGCTGGCTTTGGTTCGTTCTCTGCTGGTCGACACTCCGGATGATGCATTTCTGCTTGCACTGGACATGCGGGTGGCTGATCTTATTAAAGCATTCCAGTTAAAATCATATCAGCAGGCCAAACTGCAACATCTGACGGAAACTTTGCAAGATAGTGCATGTCAGACGCATAAGTTCTTTCGAGCTCTCCATGCCTCTCCTGCTCGAGAAAATATGACCAGACTCGAGGATGCAGAAGGCCACCTTATCCTGGATCCGCAGACTATTGTGCATATGTGCACGAATTATTTTCGTGACCTTCTCGGTTCCACCTCTCCACCTTCGGCCCAAATTACTCAGGCCCGTTCGGCTTTTTATGACCTAGTCCGCAATCAGCTTCTGCAGGACATGCTAAGTACTATGGAGTCCGATATTTGTGAAGCAGAGGTTATGGACGTCTTGTTACACTTGCCTAAGGATAAAAGCCCGGGTTGGGATGGTCTCACTAATGAGTTCTTTGAAGCTTTTGCTACCCAACTGGTGAAACCTTTGCAGGCTTTGTTCCAGCAGGTGTGGGAAATGGGGATCATGCCCTCCTCATGGAAAGAAGGCCTCATTAAGCTGCTTCCAAAAGCTCCTTCGCCATCCAAGTTGACACAGTGGCGCCCAATTTCTTTGATGGGTTCAATGTACAAAATCTTTTCCAAAGTAATGGTGAATCGGCTCCATAAGCATCTCCCCGCCATTGTGCACCCTCTACAGTATGGTTTTATTAAGGGCCGAAATATCTTACACAATGTATTGAATGCTCAACTGGCAATTGATTATGCCAGGCATTCCAATCAAGAGGTCGTATTGATTCAACTGGACCTGGAAAAGGCGAGAGAGAGAGAGAGAGAGAAAGCCTCGTATGTCCCTATCTGTAGGTAGATGACAAGAGCAATGGTTTGCATAATAACAGTAGGGTTTTCTATATCGATAAGTTGGAGGGCCTCAAGGAGAGAAACTTACACCAGCTTGTTCGTGGATTATGGAAATATGTCCTGTCTTCTTTGCATTCAAATTATTCTTGCCTTTTCCATTTCTTTGGATGAATAACCTTGTGGCATATTTGGCATACCGGGAATGTCTTTATTTTTGATGCAGCATTGGGCATCCACGGGCATGTGGCCCGTGTTCATGGTTTAGTGCTATGGCAGATCTCTCCTATGATGTTAGTTGACCTAGTTCTTCCTGATGTTGTTGCTCCCTAGTTGGCTGTTGTTTGCTCTACTCCCAGTTGTCCTTTTTATGTGATTTATTAGTGCTACTCATGTAGTAGGTTTTTCCGATAGCTCGTTGGTTTTATTATAGTTGTTTCCATCCTATTTGGTTGGCCCAAAGGCGTGATGTAAATATCTCCATACATTAAGATATTCTTATTTATGAAAAAAAAATAACGATTTACACCCTCGTATCTATAAGTTGGAGGGCCACCAGGAGAGAGAGAGAGAGAGAGAGAGAGAGAGAGAGAGAGAGAGAGAGAGAGAGAGAGAGAGAGAGAGAGAGAGAGAGAGAGAGAGAGAGAGAGAGAGAGAGAGAGAGAGAGAGAGAGAGAGGCTAGCTATTGGCTTTTAAGTGAACTCATCGTTGCATGCATTAGCACATGGAAACTAGCTTTGGGAGTGGTTTTTAAAAACCAGATCATGCAAGTTGCAATGCATTATGGCCTTTGGTGCACCAAAAGGTCTTTAGCCTCCCCCAAAACAACTCCCAATGTTGCAAACAAGAGGCTTAGGTGGCGGTCAATATTCTCTGGAAGAAGGGCGTGCAATAGAGCATTGCCCTTTTGTTTTGTTTTGAGATATATTTGTTTATTTATATAAACTCTTCTTTCTTGAAACACAAGATATCCACATATTTCAAGTCTAAGTGGACTATTCAAATGAAGTTAAGAGTAGGTGATTTTTTCGGGACTTGCACCTCCTTGTTGCCACACCTTTGTATAAGCATATGTCCTAAATGGCAATGCCAATAAACAAATGTAACATGGATAGAAATCACTTGAAAAATAAATTGGCATGCTTAGTTAATGGACTCCAAAATGTCGCTCTCTCGTAAACATTAGGATATGAGGTGCAATTGCTTTGCGGAAGGCCTTGCTTCTTGTTTGACTATGGGTGTCACCCGTAGAAATGGTTCTCATTTAATATTATAGATTGCATCCCATCCTTGCAAGTTGAGATGTTGCTAGCTCATGGTGATTACCTAACTAGAATTCTAGACAAGTAGGAGTCATGATAGAATATGTTGAAATCATGTATGAAATTATATTTGTAGAATAAGAGTTTGGAAATACATGTTAGAGAACATGCTAAAGCATATAAGAAATGAGACTTGTAGAACAAGAGTTTGGACACTTGTGTGAAAAATGTCAGAAATAAAAATGATTCTCATCCTTTATAGATTGCATTTGTGGCCTTATAAGTGTTAATTTTGGTATTTCAATGTAGTCACCTAACTAGAACTAGACAAGTATCAAGTCATGATATAGCGTATTGGAAGTATATGAGAAACAAGATTTGTAAAATAAGAATGATGGGTATGCTCGTTTTTTTGGGGGGAGAAAGGCTTAAAAATTTGCAAGAAGCCTTGAGGTATATCCAAGGTTTGAACTCATGTACACGTACACATGCATACACTCAAAGCAGTTGAGCTACAATTGTAGCAATGTCGACTAAGATAGGATTTCTTCTTTTGGCTCAACCCCACAAGCTCTATAGAAAGCGCGGCATGGAGCAATTTGCCACATGATCTTACAGAGAGCCTTATTTGCCAACACTACTTTTCTTGCAAGTGATCATGTGAATGAGTTGCAATAAAGAAGCTTCTATTTGATGTTCAATATGAGCAACTCCCCTGTTATTTGGGTTGTTAGAACAAATGCTTTGAACGTGCCCACATCCCATCCAAATGAAAAATCCAAATTCTTAAGCTAATTATGCTTTGGGATGAGAAGTTCGATCCATTTATTCCTAGAAACCCATAATAATCAAGTGTGTGGAGTATGATCCTTCAAAAGCTTGATTTTCTATCAACTAGGATGAATTGTGATGCTCCTATGTTTTTTAGTCAAGGAAGAAATCGTAGCCTATACTAATAAAGGAATCAAGCTGGGGAAGCCAATAAAAGTATTGATGTATTCTCTATTGTTGCATCACTAACATCATTGTGTGCTCAAGCATGTAAAATGCAACACGTTCAAGCCACTATTGTAGAAAGCTAATTTTCACCATTGCACCCTTGATGAGAAACAAAACAATGAACTTCTTCTAGACATTATAGACTATTTCATGGGTTAATCACACTTTTTAGCAACTCATTGTCATTGATGGTGATTGTACTTTTATCTATTGTATCATCCAAAAATCACTCACTTTAGTACTCTAGAGATATAATCTTGTCTCTACTATTGCCGCGTTGTCTTATCAAAGCCATGGAACTTTAGAAATAGATTGGTGTTGAAACATTCATTAGATTAATGAAAGAGTCCTCAAGCCCCCAATGGTGATGTAGAAGAAGGTACTAGGGTAGCCTTCATTAAATGAAAGTGAATTGTTTTAGATAACTCATATAGTTAAAAATTCATCACATTGTAGCCATAAGTCACTATGCAAAATGGGTTATGGGGATCTCCAAGGTTAAACGATGAAAAGACAATGAGGTAAGCAACCATTGGCACCATGGATTGACTTGATTCACTTGAAGTTTGGCAAGTAAACCTCATGCCATATGTCGAACTTTCATTTTCCTTAAAATCAAAACTCACTTTAGTTGCTAGATTTCAGGAGAGTCCGGTCAAGCCCCAATGTGGCATCAACCTAAACAAGAGTGTTTTTTGAGGGACTCCCATTTACAAGCAAGCCTACGTAACAATTGTCAGAATGACTTTTATCTCAATGACACAAGCATGTTGATGTTGTTGTTGTGACTATGATGAAATTTTTGAGTTGAAATGCATCCAACCTTAGATGTTGTTGCGTAAACTATTATGTTTGATCATCCTTGTCTTTTTGAGTTGGAATTAACCCAAGCTATGAGAAATATTCCTTCTCTATGGCAGAACACTACTATTTTTTATGGTTATTGGAGCTAGATAGATATATGAGTTAAACTACTAACAAGGGTGCATGAGTGTGTGGAGTATTGCCGTTTTATTATCACCACTTTTCTTTGACAGTGGGAGAGTCAATTCAAGTTAACTAGGGGTAATCTTTCAAACAAGTCTCATACCTAATGATGATTCTAACATAATGTTCACAAAAAACCAAGGTCTAATGTAAAATGAATCGCAAAATTTTGAGAATCACCTTTAAACATATGGATAATAGGCTTAATGAATTTCTTAAAAAAGGAGACAAAAATTACTTGCATGTAAAAGAAGATTTAAAGCAGTAAATTAGAAAATATTGATTGGATACAATTTTGAATTATTAATAGATTCACAAAAGATATTTGAATGACATGGAGCATAATTACGATTATAGTAATTATACAAATGTAAATCTAGAAATAAATAATAAAGGCTTATGAGTCATGAGTTATAACCGTTCATAAAGTGGCTTGATAGGTGTAATGACTAAGAGAATGATAACAATTGGGAAAATATGGGGTGATAGTTGCAAAATATCTAAATGTATTAGGTAGTCATAGGTGCTAATGGCCCAATGAGTGGGCAATGGGGCAAGCATCTCTCTCTCTCTCTCTCTCTCTCTACCATTGCTTCTTCTTCAAACCTGTATATATATATATCTCTCTCTCCACCAGTGCTTCCTCTTCAAACCTGTATATATACCGCAGAAGCTGCAGCGTGCGTTCTTGTTGGCATGCAGACTTGGTGCAATCTAAGTGTCATATTGCTTTCATCTTCCTCTTCTTTTGTTGGTGGCGCGTGGGTAATGGAAGCTCTGATGCTGTATATAGTGTGCAGGGATGCATGCAGCAGAGTAGTGTGGGCTGATGCTGCTGCTGCTGTGGGAGTGCCATCTTCGTGTTGCGTTGTGCAGTGGCGTTGTGTGTAACCAGCCGGCAGGCAGAGTTGAGCACAGCTTAATTAAGGTATCAATACTAGTCTTTCTTCTGAAACCTACGTGCGTGCGTTTCTGGCAACTTGCATGCGGAAGGCTCTCACACGACAACGGCGGACTTTGTCGTTTTTCTCAAACCCACAAAGGCAGCTTTGGATTGGAGTAGAGTGTGTGCTTTACCCCTACATACTTGTCATGTGGTAGCAATGTGGCATACAAGTATGTGGCTACAATCTAATTAGTATGGTAAACATCTTCCTATGGTCACTCTGGCTATAGTACTCTCTTACTCTCATATCATGCTATGCTTCCAAAAATTTATCCCATTTTAGTGTGCATATATACATATATATGTATCATAGGCTAGCTCTCTTTCATTGTTGTGTTTTCTTTTTCTCTTGCACCATTGTCGCATGCGTATGCGTACATGCACGCTAAGTTATATTTAAACTGAAGAGAATGGAGATGCAGATGCTCAATGTTAGAGCAAAACGAAGTTGCAAGCTTTTAAAGTTCATCACTAAGAGCTCATTAGTACCAACGCTTAAACTTCATTAAAAAGAATCTAAAATGACTTCCTTAATCTTAATTAATTGCTTATTCTAATATTACTTTTCTAAACATAAAGTTAATATTGAGTATGGCCCATCATTGTTAGTTTATGAACTTGCTTTGGTATAAACATCATTAATGGATTTTTGTAAAGGTAAATTGTTGCCAATCGCAAATTAATCTAAGCAGAAGTAGAGTAACAAAACAAGCATTCCATGTAATAATTATTAATTTATTGAAAATTTGAATATCTAACAATCGTAATTTGTAAGTTAATTATGCTTTATTTTTTGTTGTATTCAATTTTGTGCTATCTTAAAGTTGGCTTATATAACTATTGCATATATTTGACATGGCCTAATGATTATTACTGAGAAATGGGATCATTTGGTATTACCGTGATTGAGATTCCACATCACCATGACTATAGGCCATGACCAATAGGACTACATAATTATAGGCCTAAAATTAAATTCCTTCCTATATTTTGAGGTGCTTGAACATGGTGTGCATTTCCTAGAGTATAAGTTCAAATCATACTTTGCGAAAGGATCTCCAAGAGTGAGTTTACCATCTTCTATGAGTGTTTTTTGTATTCCATTAGGCTTTTTTGGACTCAATCTTTAGGCCCTTGGAATACCATAATCCTTGGAATAATAAGGTCTTGGGGTAAAAGCCAATAGCCATTAGCTGTGTGGGTACTGCTTGTATATGTATATACTCTACAGTCATGTAAATGAAGATAACAAAAAATAAGGGTACCATTCCTTTCATGCCCACATAACTCTCTTGTATTCCTCCCTCTTGCACTCCATAGCTTCTACCTTGCATTCCATCATTGCTTCCCTCTTAACTAGTATCAAAGTGGAGTTTGGTGTTCATGGCAGTTGGTGTTTGGAGTGGGAAGTGCCATGGGTGAAACTTTGTTGCAAAGGTTAAGGATTCAGGCTTCTTTTTAGACATTGATGCTTGCTTTCCACACAATGATAGAGGTGCTATTCTCATCACCAGGTTCTCGATCTTATTCAAGTAGGTGCTTGAGCCGTTGAGGCTTGATTTGAGGCTACAATAACACAGTTTGGCATTGATTTGGCAGTGTTCGAAGCAAAAAAACTTGGCTTTGGATAGTCGAGAGCAGAGATCTTGATACATGGTTTTGATGCATGCAAGTGCATAGAGGCTATTTAAGCATCAGGAGGGCAATTTGTTTTTTGAAAGCAAGGGGTCTGCCTAGATCTAATAGGGGGTCTCTTAAGTTCTAGCTTTGCTTGTTTTGAAGTAGGGGGTTTTCTTGTGTCTATAGAGAAACATAAATAGAAAGAGACTTCATGACTTGTTGAGATAGTGATGTCTATGGGCTCTGTACTACTAATCTAGATGGTTGGGGAAGCTATTTATATTAAAAAAGGCCTATGTTGATACATTTTTATTAGTCGTGATACTCCACACATTTTTTTCACTATTGTGGAAGCTATTGGTCATCCATTTTACATAGAAACCTTTCTTGCACTAGAAAACTACTAGATTACTCTCAACTTAGGATTGCACACAGATTTTGATGAATTTTTCATCTTGGATGATTTCCAAGGTTGGTTTATGCTCAATTTGCAAAGTTATGCTAGTTGAAATTGATTTGTGAAGGCAATTTGCACATACTAGGTCTTTGGGGATTGTTTTATGCTAAAAAGATAGACAAAATACTAAGGTTAGCTTGAAGAAAATTCATATGCCTTTGGAAGTGCCAAAATATCATTTTTTCATAATATTTATGTTGGTTTCATATTTAGATAGCCATTGTTTGGCTTTGTAGGGCACTTCATTTTGTAGTGTGTTGGTTTATTTTAAGCTTGGAATTGGGTATACCTTGGTATTTTTGGTGTACATACACACTTTTGTCACGATGGCTTCTTCATCAAGTTCAGAGAATGGATTGTTATTGTTTTGATTGATAATGGTACTTTTTGAGATGTGTGGTAGAAACCCAATTTTGTTCATTTTTGTCTCTTCAGTATATTTTGAAATTTTGAAACAATGGGTCCCTTGAATAGCTTGTTTAATACAAATTTTCGATATGGGTAACAAGATTATCCCTCATAAAGTTACAAATTTTGCGAAAAAACTCCAAGTTTTGGGAAATTTTGTGAAAAACTCCAAAGGGTTTACTTTTTTAAATCCCCCAAAAAGATGTAGCTTTTTCACTTTGATATTATGCAACACATCAAGCCTAAAAGGCTTTATGTGAAAAGCTTAGCTTCTTCTCTTAAACATTATGCATCAAGTGTCATGTAAAATTGTCTACAACAGTTCTATATTGATGCATCATATCAAGGCTCATTTCAATGTTCTTCTTCAGTTATGCATTGGAATGAACAATACAATTGAATTATAATCTTAATACATTCCATCCATGATATAAGAATAAAATGTGTTAACACATTTATAAATTCCAGGCATTAATGGTGAGCTAAAGTGAGATCATTTTCCATTAGGTCATGTGTGGCCAATACTTCACCTTCCTATTTTCACCCCTCGCCATAGTGGATCATACTCTCTCCTTTCCATTGTGATAGTGATCACCTCCAATTAGAATGTTAAGAGCCACTAGGAAGATTCTTGGGAGTAGATTTTGTTTGCCAAGAGGAAACTAGAGGGTTGATTGAATTGTGGATGGTATCAGCACAATAGGGCTATGTGTCAAGCCCCATAAGGACTCATTATCCTAGTCCCTATATGCAAACAATCCTCAAAAATCCCACAAAGGCCTACTATTTGTCAAAGGTGTACCACTAGCTCTACCCCACCAAATCATTAACAACATGTGTCACCTAGAGGTGATGACAATCCTATAATAATTTCAAGTCCCCCAATCCCATAATAATTCACCTACCAAGTGACGTTCCAACCTATTATATGGAGGAGTCCCTCAAACAAGATTCTTGCATGAGTCCTTACATCTTGTATGACAAAGACGACAATGTAGTCCTTATGGACTATAGACCAATTCCATGAATGTCCTTGGATGCAAAGAGTTGATTCTAAGTAGGTTATAGTTCTCTATTTTGCACAAGACATATCTATTCTAGTTTGGATAGTAGGTTTGGACATTAACTTGTAATCTACTTGTTACAGATGGATTACCTGACCATATGAGGTGATTAATGTCTTATTTTGAAGCTTATTTAGTAGGAATAAGTAGATAAGGTGTTGTTCTACCTTCATTCAATTTTGGACCATTGATACTATTTTAGCCATCATTTTGGATGTGGAAGGCACTTCTATTATAGCTATTTGGTCTATTTTGAGCTTGCAGTTGAGGATACCTCAAATATTTGCCGTACATGACATATTGTTGCCATTGTGGCTCCTTCATCTCCTTTAGAAAATGCATTGTTCAATATTGAAAAGCTTGATGGTACTAACTTTTCATATTAGAAAGAGCAAATCTACAATATATCAATCCAAATGAAGTAGGTAAAGCCCATCAAATGCAATGGAGTTAAGCTTAGGGCATGGTTGTAGATGTATGGAAGGAATCAGATGAGTTGGCATGATTCTCTATTATGGTGACACTCTCAAAAGTCTATTTGATTATGATATTTGAATACAAAAATTTGACCAAACTCCTTACTTCCCCCTTACTATATTATATTGCAATACTTGAGTCTCCACCCACTTGATGCAATAGTCAATAGACACCAAAATGTACATGTTCTTTGTGTATTAAGTAGCTAGCTTAATCACTCCCATAACTTCTTGCATCTATCACAACACAATTCCAACTATTGCAAATGATTCTCTATTTTACCAAAGACAAAAAAAAATCTAAGAGTGACATTCTCAACAATAATTTTCTTTCTTGGATCAATAGACATATCTTCCTTTGTTGATGATATATATCTCAAAAGTACTCCTCTCTTAGCAGAGCAAACATAAATTGGAATGGTTAAAGGACATATTAAATTGCTTTGCATATCTGAAAACACAATCTCAACTATTGCGAATGATCCTATGTTCCCAAAGACAAAAAAAATCTATGCTACTCCCTAAAAAAAATTGGCATCCATTTTTCAATACAAAGTTCATAACCATACTGAGAAAATATCCCCATTCAATCATGAATGTTGTTTTATCAAGATCTTGTGAGGCATCATTATCGTAGTATAGCCTCAAAACCCATTCAAAAAGCTATTCATTTGATATTCAACCACATCACTTAACAAGTGAATTCGTAAACTAGATAGGGAATGGATGTGTAATGCTAATTATTTGAGGGATACTACACTTTTTATTCAAAATGATCTTATTAGTTGTACACAATATATTTCTCCTTGTCTTGGGTAAGCTAACCCCATTAAATCCCCAATCTTGCTTTAGTTTGTCTAATTTGAACCATGATCTACCCAACAACATTTAATAGTACTATCCAACCTCATTCATTCTCAAAATGACAAATGTCATTTTAAAAGTCATTCTTGCTAGTTTAATCCATTGATTCTTCAAGATCCCCTTAGTTGCAACCTCCTCTAATCTACCATTTTCACCTGAAAAGAAGTCGGTGATAGCTCAAAAATCTGATTATCCAAATGCTTTTTGGGAAATAATGTTGACTTTCAAACCTCCATCTAAAATCTTATCATTAAGAACTTTTCCAACATATTCTACTTGAATAGTAGGGACTTAGTAATCCACCACTTGACATTGAGTAGCAATGACATCTTAGTAATCTGGCAATACCGCAATGCTTCATTAAACATCTTCTATTATTGTGACTAAATTTTTCTCAAGAGCTTCTCCTTGAATCATAGAATTAAGTCGAGCATTTGTTACAAAGATAAGTGCAATGAAGGTTTGGCCAAATGGTTGAAATAATTCCTAAGACGACCCACTAACTTCTTGTATGCCTCAATACCTCGTCTTCCATTTCGCCATTCAATGGAGCATCCAATACATCTTCTTCATGTTGCAATACATTATGCTTTAATCTTTGAACCTTCTCCTTCTTTTTCATTTTACTCATCTACTTAAGAGCCTCACTCCTAATTCTTTCTCAAATTTCCCAAATTATTTTTGCTTTGGCTTTGCTCTTGTCATCACCAATACATCCACTTCATCCTTGCATTCCTAAATGGCCATACAACTTGAATAATCACACCTCTCATACATGCCATCCCCTAATCCTTGAATTTTTTATAGGCTTTTTAGGTTCCTTAGCCCACAATCTCCATAGTTTTGAATGGACTACAATGCTTTCCCTCCTTTGAGGATAACTCTGCTAGAACAATTGCAACTAGAGTTAGATTGGTTTGTTATCATTGTATTCCATTAGTCCATAACTCCTCCTTATCACTAGCCTACCCCTCTCAACTCTATGTTTACCTATAATTCACAACTTAATCGAATACAATGGCATTGATTCCCACAATAATGACACAGTCCTCCTTGCACATTCTACTATTCCCATGTCCTATTCCAAGGTTATCTAGGAGTAAAAATTCCTTCGTCGTTGAAATCTTGCTTGTCTTTTATTGTCGTGAAACATGTGATTTACTTGAATAAGCTCTTGCATTATCACTCTTGGAAACATCATTGATGTTGGCTACCTACTTCTAACATTTGGATTATACCACCATGATGTAGCCTCATGCCTATGTTTATGACATATGGTGAAACTTATCCTTCTTGGCTTGATTGTACTTCCAAGTCAGCAAATTCTCATTAAACTTCTTTTATAGCTTGCTTTTATCTTCAATGGCTTTTGCTTTTCTTCTTGTCCTTAGATGACTGCATGTTTTTCTTTGCTCTTCTTTGTTTTTTGCTTTTTTCTTCTTATTGTCTTCATCATATGAATATTTTGACTCCTCTTTCAATTTTGATTTGGAACTCGAGTCCTTGTCTTCATCCTAAATTTTTTGGATTTGATTAATCCTCAGATTTTGAATTTTTCTCCTTAACTTTCTTATGTGAATAGCCCAATAATTTTGATGACATAAATAAGTCATTGGAAATATTTGATCTGATAAGATCATGGCAAATAAGTTAAGAACAGTCAAAAGATTCGAACAAAAGGACATGTTGGTTTAGGACTATGTTGCAAAAGTTTTTGCATTTAATGAAGCTTGTCTCTATTCCACAACAAGCTTCATTAAATGCAAAAACTTTGGAGCATAGTCCTAAACCAACATGTCCTTTTGTTCAAATCTTTTGACTGTTCTTAACTTATTTGCCATGATCTTATCCAATCAAATATTTCCAATAACTTTTTATTTATGTCATCAAAATTAGTGTAGTGGTCTACTCCATAACCATTAAACTGGTCCATTGGCTCAACATTGGATGGAAACTATTGTTTCTTCACACACACACACACACACACACACACACTCTCTCTCTCTCTCTCTCTCTCTCTCTCTCTCTCTCTCTCTCTCTCTCTCATAAGTTTTTTAAATTGGATATATAAAATAGTGTGATAGTTTAATGGTTGAACATGTGCATGCAATGTGTACATACTCTAAAAACATCCACAAATGCACATACACTATGAAAAAAAGAGTTGATTTTTCTTTTTAATTGAACAAATGGGACATGTTCAAACCACACATAAATACACATAGGCTATTAACTGCATGCACATGTACATGTGCACAATATACAAACATACACATCCACAAACAAATATATATATGTACATATATATGTAATACATACATCTTGCATACACACATGTGAATACACATATATACACATGTATATGCAAGCGTACATATGAGGTGAAGAAAGGTGAGAGATAAGAGTAAGAAAAAGAAACGAGAAAAAATAAAAATGATACAAAGGAGAGAGGGCACACATTATGAGACCATACAAATAGATACACATATATTAAAAAAAAAAAAACACACACACACATGCTTACATGCACGCATGCACACACACATACAAAGCATATGAAAAAATAAAGAAAACAAAGGAAGAATGTGTGTGTGTGTGTGTGTGTGTGGTACATTAATGATATCAATTATTTACGATTAAATGTTAGTATCTAAATTATACTTAACCTATAATCGATATATATATGTAGAGTTAACCTTTATATTATGTTCTAATACTCAATTATTGTGTAAAATTATCATTAATTTATTATATAAATTAACTACAGTTACAATATATCTATTGTAATGATCAATATGCATTATATATATTTAGATACATAATACTTAATAGGTGCACATATAATGTGTATTATTATATTAAATAAAAATAATAATAAATCATTAAAATTTTAAGTATCATATAATTATATATTAATTTAATAATATATTTATTAATTATAATTAGTAATACATTAATATAATTGATTTTAAATATATACACATACACACATTAATATAATTAATAAGGTGTTAATCATTAATTATTAATAAAAGATGTATAATTGTATTAATATAATGAGAGAGAGAGAGAGAGAGAGAGAGAGAGAGAGAGAGAGAGAGAGAGAGAGAGAGAGAGAGAGAGAGAGAGAGAGAGAGAGAGAGAGAGAGAGAGAGAGAGAGAGAGAGAGAGAGAGAGAGAAATAAATTCTCAATATAGTTTATGGGTTGTTAGAATTAAATGATGTCGTAGGCTCAATATGTGAGGACAATATGCATGCCATGATAGGCTCAATGAGAATAGAAATAAGCATTAAATGTGTTTGTCTTTGAGAAACTTTGAGAAATAGTCATAAGGGTTCTTTGGAGATATAGTTTAGACTTGATCCTATTAATTGAAAGGTGGAGATCGAGTGGGAGCACATAAACAAAAGCAAGAGTGAAGGAAGAGCTATGGCGAGAGAGAGAGAGAGAGAGAGAGAGAGAGAGAGAGAGAGAGAGAGAGAGAGAGAGAGAGAGAGAGAGAGAGAGAGAGAGAGAGAGAGAGAGATCATGTGTGGAAACTCCAACAGTCACAATGTGCGATCGACCTTCCCTTATTCAATAGTCACTAAAAGAATAAAGAATGAACTGATATTGATACATGCCCACCAACTGTAATGTACATGTGTGTGGATATAGTGTACGACGAGTAAATATAGGCAGCTAGGCACAAGTACCTTTACCCCCAATGACATTTACCATCTTGTATACTCAAAGAAACATTTTCAATGTGAGTAATAGAATGAGCTATATCATCCTTGTCTCCACATAGCCTAGAGACTCTTGACTACACATCTCTCTAAACCACTCTCCATGTGAAGTCATGAGTTAGAGGCACTTGAGTCTATATATTATACATCATTCTTAGATGAACCATCCACAGACATAGTATTCATAAAATGTTACATCACAAATAGCTGTTAACTTCAATGATTTATTTATACTAGTAGAAATACAGTTGCCTTATTATCTTTTCCCATATCTAATTTCAGCCTTCTTTTGACAATGGCTCTTAGGAAGGTAGCTTTTCTCACCATAATGGCAATATTCCTTCTTATCACCAGAAATCTACTATTTGTTGTTGAAACCTGTAGTGTGCCCTCTTTGGCTCCTCCTTTCAAGGAGCTAGTCCCTTTTATTTCACTGTGCATCATAATATTGACTACGACCAATACCTTTGCCTCGGCCATAAGATCTCCTTCTCAAGTATCAATATAGAAATCAAATCTTAAAAGTCACAGATATCATCCATGGCATTCATAGAGGACTTAAAGCTCTTATATTCATATCTCCAAGTATATCTAAACATATACTCACAACACCATCATTATCAATTGCTAGATTGATAGATCCAATAGCATCCAAAATATTGATGATATTTATGTATAATCATTGGTGGAAAATTTTTCTCTTTTAACTTGATTTAGCTTTGACTTGAGTTACAAATTTTTGAGATTTGTGTTTATTTCAAAAAATATTAATAGATTCTTCCATACTATAGTAGGGATTTTAGAATCCTACAAATATCCCACCATGCTATTTGTGATACTCATAGATAACCAATATATTACTTTGTGTCTACTCCCAATCCTTCTTAGACTTTATTTATTCAATGATAGCATTTCACATAGTAACTTTGGGTACCACCACATTCTTTTTGTCTATGTAATTCCAACCAAATTTGTCCTTTAAGAATTTTGTCATTTTGAACTTTTATGTAGGATAATTTCTTGTATTAAGATTCTCACTAATAATAATGTGGTTAAAATTGTTAGACATTTTAGCAAGACAAGAAACTTTGCAAAACTTGCAATTTGCAAAACCAAGACAGCCAATATACTACCAAGTGTACTACAACTAAGCATATTTTCAAGTGATTCCACAACAATAACTACAATTTGCAATCTGAATGTAGATGCTCTCTTTGTCTATAGTGCACTAAACACCTAGAAAATTATAAAACTAAAATTTGTAACCTTTACATCTTTAAATAGTAAACACAATTGAAACTATGATATAAACTATTTTCAATTAACTTCTAAGGTCAAAATGAAAGCCGAAACTATCCCAAATGGCAAAAATCATAGTTGAAAAGCCCAAAAGGACATTATCTTTAGAGTATGCACTACTCTTCACGCTCACTAGGTTTCATTACAACCAGAGACTATAGCCTTACCAATCTCAAGGGCCTCTTGCAACTGTATTCCAATTGAAAAAGATGAAAGAGCTTCTTAAGTGTTATTTATTTTGTTACTTTCACACTTTGTTGCTTTCACCTTAGCCTTCAATCAAGTTTTGCATTGTTGTGGGATGGTTCTAATACCATGTAAACAAAAATATAGGAGAAAGATAAAACAATCAAGAGCACACACACATACACACAATGGAGACTCAAGTACATGGAGAAGTAGGCTGAAATCTTCTTCTCCTTCTTTCTTCTTCTTCCACACAAAAAAATCGTGTCTACAACATGATAAAAGACTAATATACAAGTACTCAAACATATATATGTGTGGTCACTAACTATAAATCTACCATGGATAGATGAATTGGCACAATGAATCTTCCATAACCAAGAGTAGACAATGTGGTTGTAGTCTAGCTATAGACTCATTAGCATATCCTCCTTGCCTATCACCTAATGTGCTAATGAGTAGAGTCCTCTTACATCATTGAGGCATGTAGTGAATGCCAAGTCATGTAGAGCTCAAATCACAACAATTTAAGGCTCAAAGGGGCATCCTACATGCATCTAAGGTGATTGAGCACTTAAAGTTGTGTGATATATGCAAGTTACAAATATGAGTATTTGCCAATTAGATGACATACTGAGGCAAAATTCTACCCTAGTTTGCAATGTGTATTTATTTGATTTGGAAGCTTCTGCATAGATATTTTTTCCTTTTGAAATATTTAAATGGATACATCATTGCATCCTTTTCTTCAAGGGGGCTATGCACTAGGCTTCATTCAACCCATACTAGACTTTATTACCTTCTAACTAAGTGATTGTTGGGGATAAAGGTACATGTGCCTAGTTGCCCACATTTACACACTATACATTGTACCTACATACCTATACACTGTAGGTGGCGGGTGTCCATCACTATCACTTTATTCTTTATTCTTTTAGTGACTATTGAATAAGGAAAGATCAATCACACATTGTGACTATTGGAGTTCCCACATACAATGTCACTATATTGGTTGAAGAAACTTGCAGACCTTCGCATGAAGGAAGGTACAAAAATGTCTACTTATTTGAAGGAGTCAGTTTGAAGATAATATCAAGTATATGTTCTTGCTTGTTATAGTGCCTGAGTCATGAAACACCTTTTGTACTACTATGAGTGCTCATCCTCTTGAGGGTGGTTTTAAATGTAATGATGTATGAGTGCTCATCCTCTGAGGGTGGTTTTAAATGTAATGATGTAGAGAGTATTCTGTTGACAGAAGTGATAAATAGGAAGAACATTGATGCAACTCGCACTTCTTATGCATTGACTTGTTAGAGGTAGAAATGGTGGTAATGACAATGAACAGTGGTAGAGATTGACAAACAAACAAGGACAAGGCTCAATCTTGTGGGCAAGCTCATAGTAAGTCCCATGGACATAAGTCCTCTTTTACATGTCATTGTTGTGGACAACAAGGTAATGCACAATGATAGGTGCAATGAGAAAGGCAACCGAAAAGTAGAGGATAATGCAAAGTCTAATTATCATAGCATTGTCCATAGTAAGTCCAACATGAAGATTGCAACGATAAATGGAATGTAGCCTAAGTCTGATGATGACCGTATCTTGGTTACTTCATCTCTTAATGCTACTCAGTTGGCCAATGCTTCATCTACTTACTCTTGGTATTGGCTACTTGATTTAGGGGTTTCTTTCCATGTTACCCTACATCGGGACTAGTTTCATATCTATCGCAACATTGTAGGCTCTATGAGACTAGGGAGTGACACTACATTAAATATCATTGGCATTGGGGATGTTAGACCACAATTTGCTTCAAGTAGCTTTTTTGTTTATACATATAACATATGTTTTGTACCAGCTTTGACCAAAAGCCTACTCTTTGTTACATAGTTAATTAATGTAGGATATCATGCTCTTTTGGTGATTCTACATGGAAGATCACCTATGGTCATCTTGTTTTTGCTCAAGGTGCCAAGGTTGGTAGCCTCTATTCTTTGTTTGTATCTAGGTATGTTGACCATGTATTGATTGTGCTGGACTTACTACATGTATCTTTGTGGCAGCATCACCTTGGACACATGTCTTTGAAAGAAAATAAAGTCTTAGCTTATTTGTAGGATCTTCTCTCTCTTGATTAGTTGTATTTTTTATTCATGTGACCATTCTCTTTATGGCAAGCAAAATTGTAACTCACATAAGAAGTCTAGTTTTATGCACATGGGTGAGTATCTGGCGCTTGTGCATTCCAATGTATATGGTCCCATGCCCTGTTAGTCATTGGGTGGTGTGAAGTACTTTGTAATATTTATTCATGATTATTTACATAGGGTTTGAGCTTATCCCATTAAGTAGAAATATGATGTTTTGGCTACATTTTAGAGCTCTGTTGCTCTGGTTGAGAATTAGTGTGGGTAAAGATTGAAATGCCTAAGGTCTAAAAATGGAAGTGAATATGTCTCTAAAGAATTTGAGAAATTGTGTGATAAATGGGCTATTAAGTGTTAGTTGACTACCCCATACACTCTACCCTATAATGGTATTGTTGAGCGCATGAACATGACTATTTAAGAAAGAGTCCATAGTATGCTTAGTCAAGTAGGCTTATTGCAGTACTTTTGGGTTAGGCAATTGCTACTGCCATTCATCTCATTAATAGATCCCCATGCACTACTCTTGGTTGTCAGGTTGTTGTAGAGGAGGTATGGTTTGGAAAACCTCCGTCATTTGTTCACTCATTATTACAACATTAAGTAAAGCTAGAGTAAGAGCATTGTTGAAATTAGAGGAGAGAGCATGCCACAAATTTTGGGATTACTTTTTGGATCACAAAATTATGTATGACCTTTGTGATGCTGTTGAATATCAAAGTTGTATTTTGTGTCAGTTTGGTCTAGATGATTCAAGTGATGAAGATGATATCATGAGTACTACACCACTTGAATTATAGAGAAGGCTTCAAAGTTTGATAGTTGGGATAAGAACGCTTTTGGGCCATCTTAGAACCTCTCATCAAAGGTTGAATATCAATCAGTTGCCACCATTGAAGAGAAGAAAGTAAATAACACTTAGCCACATTGCTCCAAACCCCAAAATTTAGGTAGCAAAGTTTTTAGGGGAGAGAGAGAGAGAGAGAGAGAGAGAGAGAGAGAGAGAGAGAGAGAGAGAGAGAGAGAGAGAGAGAGAGAGAGAGAGAGAGAGAGAGAGAGAGAGAGAGAGAGAGAGAGAGAGAGAGAGAGAGAGTAAAATTCTCACTCACCATTCAAGAAAAAGCCCTCTTTATTTCTTAATACCAAACTCCTTCTCCTTGTTCCACATAAGCTCGCGAGCCTTATGGTTGGTTATGATGCCCAAGGCAAAATTTTAAATAATATATATGATAGATTTCATACGTATTATGAAATTTCAAAAATTTATCCAATGTACTGTTAATCAGCATATGTGCATATAATGTTATAGTCATTTTAGTTCCCTTATGCATGAATGTTGGTTGTATACTAATGTATTTGACCCTCCTCTCCTTCAACATTACTAAGATCTCATATTCTTATGCATGAGTGACACTAAGTACTCGCTTTTAAAATTAGGGTACTACAAGAATAACTTTTTTCTTTTTCAATTACTTATTTTACATAAAGACGAGGTAGTTGTCTTTTACAAACTGCACTATAAATTATTTTTCCTTGATATTCCTTTCAAGTTGAGTGTGTTGCCCAAAAAAAGAGAGGAAAAAAGGTTTGTTGCTTTGTCCAAAATTTATGATTTTACTACAAGGAAATAGGCATGTTGACAAGTAAATAAACACATTTTATGAACCAATGAAAAAACTACCATGGATATGCATTTATACACACTTTTATAAACCTTTATCTACAACCACATAAAATTTGCACACAAGTAAGCATGCAAATAAACACACTTATAAACATGCTTATTTTTGCAATTTAATCATGCATATAAATACAAATGTAGGAGTGACCAACTCTAATACAAAAGTTAGGTGTTGAAAGTTGCAAAATTGTATACAAAATAATATGCATTTCTAAAACCAATAACATTTTTTAAAAACCATATATTTCATGTGTTATCGATTACAAAAATGAAGAGTTAATTTCATAATATTGAAAAAAATTAATAACAACTTGTAAAATTCCAAAATGATCCAATAGCAAGATGCGAGATTATATATATGTGTGTCACTATAATAAACATTGTATACATCAATTAGAAGCCAAAATTTTTTGTAATATAGGCAAATCAAATCTTAAACAAAAAGTAATCTAAAATGTATACATCACTTGGAAGCCATTTAGTGTAGTTTTTAGTACAAAAAAGCCACCTACCATATGCATCTCATATACTAGATTATAGCTCATCTAAGAAGCTACAATAATTAGCCCTTCCCTCCTTATGAAAAAATAATTAATGTATGTATCCCTATGGTTGTGGCTAATCAATCCTTCCCCCTATGAGTCACTACTTTATATGCCCTACGAAAAAAGAAGTTATAATAATAACAATTCTCCTAGGGTTGGGGATTTGGCCTATTCTCAATAAGAACAAAGTCAGAACACAATTGTTATCTGAATCTCTCTCATCCTTAAGAGAAAACCCACGCTCATGTCTATAGCTTGGCTAAACCTCGTGAGAGGGAAGCGATGGTGGGATGTGAGGTAGAAGCTATAGAGTGCAAAAGGATTGAGAGAGAGAGAAGAACACAAGAGAGTTGTCTGGGTGCAAAAATGAATCGTGCCATTATTATTTCTTATATTCACATATATATGATTTTATAGTCTCTCTATATATAAGGGATACCCACTCAAATATTAGCAATTGGCCTTTACCCCAACACCCTTCCCCTTAAAGGCTAATGTACCTTTATGGGAGTATAAGAACAAAGTGAAGATACTATTTACAGTGTGCAAGTGCTTAGAAGGTAAACTCTTTGCGAGAATATCTATAGGGTTATCCATATGGATCTTTACTTGCTCAATGCACTTTTCTCGAGTGTCTCCCTAATGAAGCAATTCTTCACCTCAATGTTCTTTGTCTTTGCATGAAATATAGGGTTTCATGCCAAGTGAACGTACTCTGCCTCAATGGTAGATAAAGTTGTACATGCCTACAATCAAGAGACCCAAGATATTGCACCACCTATGAAAATGAAGATAAAATATGTAACGTACTCTGTCCAATGGTAGATAAAGTTATACATGTATGTCCTCTTTATTAAGGTTCAAATATAGAGGCAATGAAACACTAATAGCCTTCCCCCTCTCCATATTGAAATGCTCAAATACCTTGCCAATGTATTTCTTTTGAGACAAATAGAGTATTTGTTTGTCTCGATCTCATAGGATGAGTATACCAAGAATGTGACCAACATTCCCCAAGTCCTTCATGTTAAAGGTTTCACGTAACCTTTTCTTTAAAGCATTCACATCCATAATGGACTTCTTAGCAATCAGCATGCCATCCACATATACAATCAAGATCATAGGGCTACCATCCCTAGCCTTCCTCTTATATAGACAATAATTAGTCTCACTCCTACTGCACCCTTGAGACCGCATAAAGGCATTGAACTTATGATAACATTCCATGGGAGCTTGTTTCAAACCATTTAAGCTCTTATGTAGCTTACACACAAATTTCTCCTTGCCTTTCACAACAAACCCCTCAGGCTACTACATGTACATATCCGCATGTGAGTCCCAATGCAAGAAAGTGGTATGTATATCCATTAGAATAAACTCCATATCCTTCCTAGCAACCAAAGCAAGGACTATATGAAGGGTAGTCATCTTGACTAACTAGTGAAAATCTCTCATCAAAGTCAATCCCCTTCTCTTTCTTAAACCCTCTGACCACCAATCTTGCCTTGTACTTAGGCAATGCATCAGAGATACCTTCAATGTGTAGATCTACTTGCATGGCAATACATGTTTACCCTTAGGCAAAGAAACTAACTCCCAATTAGAATTATTTTTGAAAGAATCCCTCTCCAACTACATAGCCTTCTTCCGTTTATGGTGACTGTCATCCCTAGTCATTGCATTGGTATAACAAGAAGGGTCACCACAAGTCGTGACCATGACATAGTCTAGAGATGGAGTGTATTTATGTGGTGGTTTAGAAACCCTCATAGACATGCATAAAATTGGCTCAATAGAAGCCTCTAGCTATCCCACCTATTTATCTTATAAGACATGAGATTGTCATCTTGTGGCATTACTACCTCAACATTAGCAGGTTATCCAAGCCCTACATCATGTGAAATAGTTTGTACAATCTGCTCATGTGATGGCTACCTATCTTGTTGAAATACCACTTTGTGGATCTCAATTATTTTGATAAGCTACTTATGACTCTTATCCTTATTCAAGATGATAGTATGGTTACATACCACCTTCTTTCATTTAGGAGCCCACAAGCGATAGCCCATTTCACCTAACTCTCCATAGCCAAGAAAAATGCATTATAACATTTAGAATAAAGCTTTTATTTTGCTTGTTTAGGTATATGCATAAATGCCTCACAACTAAAAACACATAAGTAATCCAATGGCTTGCTAGGAGACCCGTTGATCAAATGTATTACTATCTTTACAACCTTAGCCCAAAATCCATTAGTAACACTAGCATTAGAGAGAATACTATGAACCCTTTCCTGAATGGTCTTGTCCATCTTCTCATAGCCACACCATTTTGAGTAGGATTCTCAAGAGTTGTTAACTCTCTCTTAATATCATAGCTTGCACAAAAGTTCATAAAGGCATGTAAGGTGTATTCTCCACATAAGTAAGGTGTATTAGTCCTCAAGCACTTAAGCTTCTTGCCTGACTAATTCTTTACAAATGCCAAGAACTTTTGAAATGCATCCAATACATCACTCTTCTTACAAAGAGGATAAGCCCAAACCTTCCTTGTGGGATCATCTATAAAGGTGAAAAAGTACAAATCTCCACCCAATGAAACGGTGGAAATTGACCCATATAGATCACTATGAACCAAATTAAGATATTTTGATCTTCTACTCTCTTATGTGACATTTTTTTTTCTTTTAAAAGAGACAATGCTCACAGCAACCAAGATTAGAAAAATTTAAACAAAGAAAGATAGCTCAAATGGTACAAAGCTTTCATTCCAGTGATTGACATATGCCCCAAATGGTGATTTCATAAAGAAACAAATGATTATTCAGTGAGAGCTACAACATGGCCTTTAACACCAAAAACATGCAAAGGATACAAAGTACTGGATTTCATTCCTTTGGCCACAACAAGAGATACCTTGTAAATCTTCCATACATGATCACTAAAGATCACTCTATAACCACAGTCATTAAGCTGTTCTATATTACTGATCAAAATTTTTGTCGAGTCTGGAACATGTTGTACATTCTACAAGTTAAAAGAAGAACCATTTGGCAATGACAAGTGTATATTCCCAATGCCAATAATGTTGCATGCATAGTTGTTTCCAAGATGGACATATCCTCTTTTTCCAGCATCATGAGTAGAGAATTGCTCCCTATGTGGAGTAACATGGAATGATGCTCCAAAATCTATAAGCCAATTTTGAGACATGGCATTATCCATGGCAACAAAAAGTACATCACCAAAAGAGAATACAAACAAGATATCATCATCATCATCATCATCATTGCCACATGCATTAATCTTCTTAATTTTTACCTTACTTTTCTCTTTTCCATAAATTTTATTTGCCTTCTTACCTTTTTGCTTGTTCTTCCAGTTGTACAATGCTTTTTTGATGTGCCTCTTCTTATTATAGAAGTAGCATTCCATATCCCTTTTACTACGTGACTTGCTTCTTGATTCACCTCTCTCACGAGAGTTTCCCCTACCATTTGACCTTCCTCTCACCATAAGTTCTTTGGAGTAGTTTAATCCAAAATCATTCTTTCTATCCACCTCTTCTATGATTAAACTACTTTGCACATTAGCACTCATAAGACTACTTGGACATGTGGAGTTACTAATGATAGTATTGACAATATCCCAACTCTTAGCCAAGGTGACTAACAAGAACATGGCCTTCACTAAATCATTAAAGACAATCCTTTGAGATGTTAGTTGGTTCAAAATAGTATTGAACTCATTGAGCTTTGAGGCTGTAATTTCTTTTTCATAAACACCATCAAGCTTTTTCCATATACTATATGCACCTGTTGTATCTTTCACATTAAAGTACATGGACTTTGAGAGTGTCAATATAATAGTGGAGCATGCCAACTTATCCAATTCCTCCCATACATCGACATCCATGATTTCAGGGTTATTCCCACTACATTTGATCAGTTTTACCTACTTCTTTTAGACCAATACATTGTATATTTTTTGTTTCCAATATGAAAAGTTCGTACATCAAGCTTTTCAATATTGAACAATGCATTCCTTGAACTCGATGAAGAAGCCATAATGGAAAAATTATGTCTATACACAAAAAACAACAAGGTATACCCAACTACAAGCTCAAGATAGACCAATAGACTGCAAATGAAGTACCCCCACAAAGTCAAGCAATGACTATCCAAATATTAAACTAATATAAATATGATGTAAAAATGCTATTTTAGCACTCTTAAGGGCATATATAAAATAGTCATCATCGAAGACCAAGTACATGCAAATTGCCTTCACAAATCAATTTCAACTTGCATGATCTTTGCAAAGCGAGTATAATCTAGCAAGTGAAATCCTCCAAATTGAGAAATTCATCAAAATATTTGTGTAATCCAAAGCTAGGAGTAATTTGGGAGAGTGCATTATATTTGTGAGCTTTCATTTTCATTCTCTTGCTATCAAAATTGGAATTTTCAAGATTTATAGCAAGAAATTTGTTTCATCATGTGAATACTATGCTCTACAACACATTGGGCAGTTAAGAAAATCGTATGTGGATTTGTCACATGTTTTGGAAAAGGACAATTTACCAAGGTCAATAAAAAATAAAAAGATAATCAACATTTAAAGTATTCATTACCAATGTCAATATAAAAATAAATTGTCCAATTGTGAAGGAGAGAGAGAGGTTGGAATAACCAAGGTACACAATGGGAAAGAGTTAATTGTGGGAAGTATAGATGGGCACTAGCATTACTTCTTTGCAAAAGCTAGGGTGACCCCTCAAAAACTATCACAATCCTCGAAAGTTTTCTTTCTTGGAGGGAGCAAAAAAGTCAATGTGAATCCAAATTGGTTCGATTCAGATCTATTTCTAAAAAATAATTTCTGGAGGTAGAGAAACACTTCTCCAGAAGGAAGTTCAAAGAGATTTGGCCTGTGGAGAGAGATATGAAAGCTTTAAGCCGATAGGGTGTTGCTAGCTATGGCTGCAATGGAAGATTCATTGAAGGTAGGAATGCAAATGAAGTTGGAGATAGGGTCCAATACTCAAACTAAGCTGAGGAGAGATGGAAAGGAGATGAGAGGAGTGAAAGGAGAGTTGGGCCATGCTCAACTGAGCTTTGATACCATGTAAAAATATGCGAGATCTAAAGCATGGCTATGGTGGCTTGTAAGCATAGACTAAACTCATGATGACATTGACTGAAGACCGCAACTGTTAAACAAGTGAATTAGGTTCCAAGATGGAAGCTTGGACTCATAAACACAATCTTGTGTAGGACTGACAAGTACAAGACTGACACTAACTAATAAAGAAAAGCATAATCATGTATTCATTCATCTATCAAAAGTGGTAGTCAAGTACAGTGCTTTATAGTTGTTGGATGGGTACAGTTTTCCCTTTTTGTGCATATGGGATTCTTGCAGCCTGCATGTCTTAATCCCAAACTGCCTCATACAAAGAGGCTACATTAGATGTGATTGCTAATATTTCAACAAACATGTGTCCTAATAGAAAACCTAAAAGGACTCCACTCCCTCAAGGTGGATGCAAGGCTGTTAGGTCGAGGCTATTCATAATATGGTCTTTTGGAACTTTGGCTACTTTGTCATCCCACAAAGGACTTGTACATATTTTGGTTGAAATTTAATCTTACTATCATTTGCATTTCAAAAAAGATCCCTATTGTAGAAAGAAGTATACTAAGGATAAGTCATATCTAAATTTGGAAATGATCCCAATTTAGAGTGAACTTAGAAAATAGTCATAGTGGAAAGTTTAGAAGTAAGCAGGATAGATAAACTTTACTAAGAATAAAGAGATATTTAGGTTTGGGATTAATTTAATTCAAATTGATATAAGAGGATCTTAGTGACTTATAAGCATGGCTCTAGATAACATTTGCTAATCTTAAGTAATGGAAAAAATGATGCATATTTCACTAAAGTAGGAAGTGTTGTGTAAGAGAATATTAAACATTGTTAACCCCGAGTCAAGAAGGCAGAAGAATGAATGAAAAAGCAGGAAGAGAATGGAAAAATAGCAAAGACACAAAGGCGGCCTCTAAAGCTAAGCTGGGGACAAAAGCATAATTTTAAAAGAAAGGCACCTCAAAAAACTCCAAAAGCTCGTGTAAAAGAGTGCCAGGCTTCCTCCTGTGCCAATTGTAAAGTATTAGACGGGTGTAGGCTAGAGGCATAAGGCTAGAAGAGGGAAATAGAGAAAGGACCTTGCCACAATGGCCGGTTATGTAAAAGAAAGGGATGGGTGCCCATGAGAATTTAGGGCTTTGTATATAAAGTTCAAAAAGTGAATGGAAGCTCATTCTTTGGTGTGTGGCTAACAAGAGCTCTTCTCTTCTTCTCTTCTCCTTGCTTGTGTGTGCTCTTGAGAGAGGGAGTGTGAGAGTGTAAGAAAGTGAGTGTGTGGGAGTGAGGGATCAAGAGGGTGAAGCTCTTCACCATCTCCTCTTCTCTTCTTCTCTTCTCTTGCGCGCGCAGCTATGGTGGATGGAGCTTGGAGATGGAGGAGGCTTGAGGATGCTTGACCTAGCATCTAGAATCGTGGAGCTACCGGTGTGTGCGAGAGAGAAGGCAACTCATATCGGCATCAAGGTAAACTCACTATACTCGTAGGATCGATGGCGCGTCGGCTAGGTTAGAGATAGCCATTAGAGCTCACTTCGAACGCTTGAAAAAATAAGCTGTCCGTGGGTCTTTGCAGTTAAGCGAAAGCTCCAACATTTTGGTTCTGTTGCCAGGACCAATGGATTCCAGCTTGAGTGCTTGCGCATCTCATGTTGAGCATCGAAGTAAGGGATTCATCCCCGAAACAGAGCTTGAGATAGGTAGGAAGTTTGGGTGTTTTGAACTTCGAAACAAGTAAGTATTTTGGGTTAGTTAGTTTGTTTCATGATTGGAAAACATGGAGAAATCATTTCATTTGTTGCTTTCGATTCTTATTGCATTTAGCGTAGGATAGGATTAGGAAATCGAATCGGAAAAGAGTAGGGTTTACTATTGCAAAATAGGGCAAAACATGGCATAAATCATGCAAAAATTGGCAAAAAGCTTACTTGGGATGCTTAATGTCGGCAACTGAGTGATTGGGAGCATCAAAACCTTACCCAAGAGGGGATTTAAGAGCCAAGAGGCCAAGGGAGAGCTCATTTGCAACCATTGCAGTGAGAGAGTGAGAGAGAAAGAGAGAGAGAGAGCCCTCGCAAAGATTCGATTCGATCTCGTGATCGGAGAGCCTACCGCTCACCTCAGGTATACCAATCACCTCCCTTGGTACCTTAGTTAGGATCTAGAAGTTTGTGCTTGGAGTGATTGCCTAAGTTGTGAGATGTTAACCCCAAGCTGAGAAGGCAGAAGGACGAATGAAAAAGCAGAAAAAAGATGGAAAAGGAGCAAGGACATGCAGGCAGGCTCCAAAGCTAAGCCAAGGCCAAAAGGGTAGTTTTAAATAAAAGGTGCCTCAAAAACTCCAAAAACTCTTGTAAAAGAGTGCCAGGCTCCCTCCTGTGCCACCTGTAAAAGAATAGTCAAATATAGGCCTAGGGCATGAAGCAAAAAGAGAGAATTAGAAAAATGGACCTTGCCACAATGGCCGGTCATGTAAAAAAGGATGGGTGCCCATGGGGTTTTAGGGTTTGTATATATAAAGTTCAAAAAGTGAATGGAAGCTCATTCTTTGGTGTGTGCCCAACAAGAGCTCTTCTCTTCTTCTCTTCTTCTCCTCTCCTTGCTTGTGTGTGCTCTTGAGAGAGGGAGTGATTGTGAGAGTGAGGGAGGGAGCGAGTGGAAGTGAAGGATCAAGGGGATGAAGCTCTTCACCATCTTCTCTTCTCTCCTCTTCTCTTTCCTTCTTTTGTGCGCACAACTATGGCGATTGGAGCTTGGAGAAGGAGGAGGCTTAAGCATGCTTGAGCTAGCATCTAGGATCGTGGAGCTACCGGAGTGTGGAAGAGAGGAGGCAACTCATATCGGCATCAAGGTAAGCTCACTACACTCGTAGGATTGAGGGCGCGTCGGCTATGTGAGAGGTAGCCATTAGAGCTCGCTTGGAACGCTTGAAACAATAAGCGGTCCGTGGGTCTTGGCGGTTGAGAGAAAGCTCCCACATTTTGGTTCCGTTTGCCGGGACCAACGGATTCAAGCTTGCGCACCCCATATCAAGCATCGAAGTAAGGGATTCTCCCCCGGAACGGAGCTTGAGGTAGGTAGGAAGGTTGGGTGTTTTGATCTTCGAAACAAGTAAGTATTCTGGGTTAGTTAGTTAGTTTGATGATTGGAAAATAGGGAGAAATCATGTCATTTTGTTGCTTTCGATTCTCGTTGCATTTAGTGTAGGATAGCATTAGGAAATTGAACTGAGAAAGGGTAGGGTTTACTGTTACAAATAGGGCAAAATAGGGCACAAAACATGCAAAAAATGGCAAATAGCTAGCTTGGGATGCTAAATGTTGGCAAGTGAATGATTGAGAGTGTCAAAGCCCTGCCCGGGAAGGGGTTTAAGGGCCAAGAGGCCAAGGGAGAGCTTATTTGCAACCATTGCACAAAGAGAGAGAGAGAGAGAGAGAGAGAGAGAGAGAGAGAGAGAGAGAGAGAGAGAGAGAGAGAGAGAGAGAGAGAGAGCCCACAAAGATTCGATTTGATCATGTCGTCGGAGAGCCTACCGCTCACCCTAGGTATACCAATAACTTCCCTTGGTGCCTTAGCCAGAATCTGGAAGTTTATGCAGGGGATGATTGCCTGACTAGAGAGATTCGATCGAAATCGTCATTGTGCGGCATTCATCGCGCCGCGTTCGGCTCGTCCAAATGGCCCTTGTTAGGTCGAGTCCCAGACTCAGCCCTTAGACCCGCCCATTCGGGCCTCGACTCGAAAACCCTACTCGGCCCTCTAACCCGATACTCGATTAGTAGACGCCCTCCAAACAGTCTTCAGTGCCCAACAACAGGCCTTCCTCAACACGTTATTGGACACGACCTGGCCAGAGGGAAAGGAGTCGTTGGAGATGGTGCAAAAGAAACTGAGCATCGCACGCAGGGCCCTGCATGCAAGGCTACAGATGCCACCCCAACCTGTGGAGGTTAGGCTGGGCTTAGAAGAACAATGAAAGTACCTACTATTGGCTGACCTAACCCCCCAAGAGTTGGACGCACTCGGCTTTGAGGAAGGAGCGCAACTAAACAACCGGCAGGGGGAGGAGGCTGACATTGAATTCGTCATAAGGAGAACCAGCGAAGAAATAATCCCAGAACCCCCCTCGCCGCATGATCAAGAACAGTAACAGATTGACCCGCCCTCGGACAGAGACAAACCGCGCTCAGGGAGTGACAGAGGAAATTAGTTGAAGAAATCAGGAGGCAGTTAAGAGCCAAACCAATTGTGTGGCCATCCGCACCCCTCCCACCGTGCCCCGATGGCCTCTCGATGGGATTCCACGTGGAGCTGGTGATTTGGGAACGACAAGAAAATGAAAAGGACCCTTTCACCTTCAGCTTCGTCATGCCTATCAGCCTGAGAAGGGTCCTACGAATTAAGGTAATGGAGGAGGTGATCGCGATTGGCGACCGACTGGGCCAAAAATTGTTGGAAGAAAGAGTAAAGACCCCCACTCTGTGGGACATGGAGGAAGCGGAGTTTTGGCAAGACAAGGTGTTCGAAATACCACACATTGTACAAGGCTACAACTGCCAACCTCTTTGGAGGAGGTGAGTGTGCGATATTAGCATGCTCGCTTGGATGGTGTTTTGCAACACCTTACCCTACGAGAGAAACAACCCCACATTCATGGCGTATCCTCGTAGGGTAGGTGTGGATTTTGTTGCCATCCTCCATGGGCGGCATGATTTTCCCATCATCTGCAACTCCAACGCCACCTCCTTCGAGCATGCCCTCCTTTTTGACTTAGGAAGCCTAAATGATTCCTTGACGCGCTTTCTCGCAGACTTCTCCTCCTATCCTGGTCCCGCCTTTATAACTACTTGTAATTACCTTAGGCTACTTAAGCTATTACTCAAGTAGGACCCGACCCCGCAAGAGCGTGGCTTGCCCCCCCCCCCCCCCCCCTTTTTTGACCCCAATGCTATTGATAGCTGTGCCATAGTGCACCTAATGATGAGAGCTAGCCTTCTTCCCTCCTTTTGCCTAGCTCTCCTAGAAGATATGAACAACAGCCAATTTACTAGGTGCAATCATCCCTTCCTCTCCACCACCTCTCTCCATGTCTGCATGAACCTCAAAGGGTACATGCAAAGCTGTCAATTTTTTAGCAAGTCCATACGACCCCCTTCTCCGCCTCAATCAGACAAGGAAGATTAAGTACAAGCTATCATTCTCCTAGTATAGCACAAAAAAAAAAAAAAAAAACCGCACAGGTGGATCCTTACGCATGGAATAAACAAAACAACTCACTTCCACAATCATTTAGCACCACATAAAGCACAATCACTGCACCTAGGGATCCTCAAGTTAGGCGTGTCCTGTGGCTTCGGTCAGCTGGCTCCACTCCTAACCTCCTAGCCCTTTTTGCTCCCCCACTTCACGTTTAGGGCCCATCAAGGGCAGGACATACCTAGGAAGGCCACTCACCTATGGTTAGACTTGTCACCCTGAGCCACTCGCACTGCACACTAAGATAGACATCCCCCTCCTTAGGTGGAGCACCACCCCCTGTCCTTCCAAGCACCACCAGCACGACCACCCACTGACTTCGGAAACCCCCGTCAACATCTGTTACTTCTCCAACCAACCTTACTACCACGCTTCCACGAGCACCCGAGTCTACATGCTGCCCTGCCCTCACATGACTGCTCCACCAACTGCCTCTCAAAACACCAACAGTCAAGAAGAGTGCCATGGGACTGGCACCCATCTCGGAGGGGGTTAATGTTAATCCCAAGCCGAGAAGGCGGAAGGACGAATGAAAAAGCAAAAAGAAGATGGAAAAGGAGCAAGGACACACAGGCAGGCTCCAAAGCTAAGCCGGGGCCAAAAGCGTAGTTTTAAATAAAAGGCGTCTCAAAAACTCCAAAAACTCTTGTAAAAGAGCGCCAGGCTCCCTCCTGTGCCACTTGTAAAAGAATAGTCGAATATAGGCCTAGGGCATGAAGCAAAAAGAGGGAATTAGAAAAAGGGACCTTGCCACAATGGCCAATCATGTAAAAAAGGATGGGTGCCCATGGGGTTTTAGGATTTGTATATATAAAGTTCAAAAAGTGAATGGAAGCTCATTCTTTGGTGTGTGCCCAACAAGAGCTCTTCTCTTCTTCTCCTCTCCTTACTTGTGTGTGCTCTTGAGAGAGGGAGTGATTGTGAGAGTGAGGGAGGGAGTGAGTGGAAGTGAGGGATCAAGGGGGTGAAGCTCTTCACCATCTTCTCTTTCCTTCTTTTGCGCGCACGGCTATGGCGGTTGGAGCTTGGAGAAGTAGGAGGCTTGAGCATGCTTGAGCTAGCATCTAGGATCGTGGAGCTACCGGAGTGTGGAAGAGAGGAGGCAACTCATATCGGCATCAAGGTAAGCTCACTACACTCGTAGGATCGAAGGTGCGTCGGCTATGTGAGAGGTAGCCATTAGAGCTCGCTTGGAACACTTGAAACAATAAGCGGTCCGTGGGTCTTGGCGGTTGATCGAAAGCTCCCACATGAGATTTGATCGAAATCGTCATTGCGCGGCATTCATCGCGCCACGTTCAACCCGTTCGAGTGGTCATTTTTGGGCCGAGTCCCAAACCCGGCCCTCGGTCCCTGCCATTTGGCCAGCTCGACCCGAAAACCCTAATCGGCCCTAGGCCCATAGTCTACTCGGCCCGTCCGAGTGACAACACTCAGCCTGGAGTCCACTGGGCCCCATTTACCAGTTCGGCCCTTGGCCCAAGACCCAACTCGGCCCTCGGCCCAAGACCTGACTCGGCCCGTTCGAGTGACAGCACTCGGCCCTCGGCCCACAAAAACTTCGATCCTCGGACCAGTGTGATTCGGCCCGTCCGAGTCACCCACTCAACCCCCTACAATTCAGACTAGTTGGGCCGAGTGTGAATTTGTCTCAACTTTTCAAAAATTTGACCTGACCCTGCTGGAGCTCAGCAAAGCAAACTGGCGCAAGCCCTCCTGACGCTCAGGACTTGATTCTGGCACGCAGAATAGACAAAATCATAAGGTGCAGCCGCTTAGCAACTTGAGTGGGCTGTCACGAGACCTAGAGACCTAAAGACCTAGAGGCAACCCACTGAGCCATAAAACCCTAGTTGGACCCAAAAATAAGCACGGCAACGTAACTGAAAAGCCCTAAATGCCATCAAGACATCCAAAGAATTGATCGACAAATCCTATCAGACCCAAAACGAAGCGAGGGTGTGTAAGACGCTTGGACATTGTTTGCCGCACTCACCTTGAATTTTCGCGCTTGAAGTGCACTTAAGGAAAACTGAAAGCCTGATTGAGCACAAGTGCACTGGAAAGAACACACACACTGAGTGGAGATAAAATGAGGATTGTATTTAATAAGTCAAGGAACTCACTTAGATAAACCACTCAAGGAACCCACCAATAGGAAAGAACCCAAGCTTGACCTAGACAAACCATCAACACGCGAAGTAGGACCAAGCAAGCGGCGCCAACGAAGTGGATTTGACAAACCCACTCAACCTAATCGATAGCTTGGTGGAGCATGAGAACTCGACTATGGCAGAAGAAAGCTTAGACCGCATGTCTAACGAGGAACTCGACTTAGGCGTCTTCGTAGAGGCTATTCAGCAGTAGCTATGGTGAGCAACTACGATGTGCACGCCCGGTATGAGCATCGCGGCCGGATAGCAAATGCTATCATCGCAGACTTAGAAGAAGAGAGAAAGCTAGCCCACAAAGCATTGCAAAGCATAGTTGAATACAATAGAGACTAGCAGGCTAGGAGCCAAAGGCAAAGCAAGGAGTTACGTGAGGTGCAGCGCGAGTACTGAACTTAGCCGATAGAAACCGAACGGATCATGAGAGAGCCCTAGAAGGAGAATTAACACTGAGCGAGCTTCTCATGAAGCGACTGCTAGCCAACACTGCCAGCAGAGTAAAGTGCCGCAACATTGGCAACATCACTGCTGGCAAGATTAGGAGCAACCCAAGGCTCTAAGAGCTAGTATAAAATCCCAATAGTCGCAAAGCAGCTTGACAAGTACCAAACCCACGACGATCCATACAACTTTGTAGAGCAGTTCGAGCAAGTCTGCGAAGCCAACGGCCTCAGTGACCTAACTTAGCACTCTCAAGCGTTTGGGCTCTGCTTAGGTGACAAGGGCATGACTTGGTATATAAGCTTAGATGCCACAGAGCGAACCAATTTCAATGGCCTCAAGAATCTCTTCATCAAGAGATTTGCCGAGCCTGGATACTCTGATAATCTGCTAGTACGACTGATGAATGTCAAGCAGAAAGAGAAGGAGGACATTCGCAATTACGTAACCCACGTGAGGAGTCCCTTCAAGAGAATCCCTACGGGTGAATGATCGACTGAAAGAGCAGTTTCAATTGTATTCATCAGCGGAATTCAAAACAAGGAACTGTATAAGGCTTTGGCAGGCAACTCGAGCTTGCACTGAGATGCTCCAACTCAAAAGAAACCAACTCACGAAGTTTAGAGAAAGTGTCAGCCTCTAGTGAACGGCTAGCCCCATCATCCCAAGATAAGGAGAAAGCCATTGAGACAAACCAAGACTTGGGTGATGTCAAGATGGAGATAGCCAAGCTGCAAGACATGTGGAGACGACCAACGGGCCCACACATCCAATGTGTGTACTGTGGCGGAAACCATTTGCCGGCCGAGTGTCAAGACCCTCGATTGAGACCTTGCACTAACTGCGGCAGGTTCGGTCACGACATCATGCATTGCAGATTGCCGAGAAGACTTCCGTACTCTCAACCATACGACCAGCCTTACCTAGCGAACAAGCCGCAGCCACTCTTCAAAAGTGGAGCCCCATTGGCCCTTCCTACACCTAACGACATTAATCCAGCTATCCCTAGGGTGGATATAAACCCTGCAGGCATACCTAGACCGTTTGGTCCTTACGTAACCCATCCATCGAGTGATGCCCTAATCCACTACGTGGAAGAGCCTAATGAGGAAGAGACTTAGTTATACCCTTATGTCTCTCACGACGACGAGGGCAACGCAGTCCTTATGGACTATCGACCAGTACCAGTGATGGTGTTAGGGAGAGGACGAGGTAGAGGCCTAGGAGGGTAGATGCAGGATCCAATCATGTTGGACTTGTGGTCACCCAGGTCATGTCTCATCACATTGCCCTGAGAGGGAGCAGCAGAACAGAGACAAAGCTGACCTAAGGTGCATTGAGTGCAGAATCACCCACCTCTTCGTCGATTGCCCAAAGCAGAAACCTTCTTCAAGTTCAGCCAATGTACCATCTGTCCCATTGGGGATGTTTGGTGTCGAGAACCTTGATGGGGAGGCCACACTTATCCCATTGCGGGTCATGACCCGGGCCCAAACGAAACAGGCCGGCATATCACTACCCGGACCTAGCAACCTCAATACAGCCTCGATAGGGAAGAAGAGCCGCACGTAGAGAAAGAAGAGATCAGAAGCTAAGATTGCACTAAAAACTGAGAGTGCTACAACTCTACCTGTTGGAAAGAAGGTCACGGACGCAAAAGCAGAAACTTCAGCCCCCAAGACAACCAAAAAGGGAAGTGCCAAGGTAGGGGAATAACCGCATCCAAAGCGCCAAATCGGGGCCATAGAGAAAGTGAAGGACTGGGTGAAAGAGACCCAAGAGCACTTAAGGGACGTTGAGCCCATCCTAGAGGACGAGGTCGATGATCTCCCCAACATAAGCACGCCTCTCACCCCCTCAACCAAAGTCAAGAGATGCAACCGCACCATAAGCAGCTCTGCGTAGGCCAAGCCTTGATGCTGCAGGCCCGCAAATCAGTCACAGCCATTGGCCAGGACAATCTGGTTTAGGAGAGAGATGAGTAGCCAACGACCTCCTCACTTTGTTAGTGACCACCCCGGTGACGTTAAGCATGGGAGACCTGCTTAAGCAACATCCCACCCTATGGCAAGACCTAAAGCAATGGGTTGAGGGGTCACGAGAACAAGCTATTGATCTGCATGACCATGATGCAGAAACACAAATACCGAGTCTAACGCTGCACTCTGTGCCAAAATCCTTGCATGTTAACACCTTCTGGGAAGGCACCGAGATGAATGTAGTATTACCGGTCCTAGCCTTAGTAGGCGAAACAACAAGAAAGGGAATCATTGACACGGGAGCCAGGATTAATGTGCTGAGCCACGTAGTACTTCAGACTTGGGGAAACCCACCTATCGAGACCACTCAATTTAATGTCACATTAGCAAACGGCATGAGAGTGAAGCCATTCGGGGTACTTAAAAACTGGCCAGTGAAAATTGCAGGTGTCCAGTCCTCTATCGACTTTATAGTCATGAAGGGGGTGGACACGTGGAAGACCTTACTAGTTGACTTGGATGCCATCTCCGTGATGCTCAAGGATGACGCTTAAGTCAAGAAGTCTTATGGGCCCTTGACCAAGTATATCCCACGCCCAAAGGATGAGCAAGATTGGATGCATGTCCTTGCTACAGTCAACCTTCCATTCTTGGATCATGAGGCATATGAGCAAGCCATCAAGATGAGGGGCAAGTCTGACGGCACACCCTCCATACTAGTTTGCATGATGGTAGGAACCCTTCGTCGGAGACCTAAGCCTATCACCTTCCAAGTGCCAAACAACAAAAGGTAACTCCAGGAGATTTTGGAATACTTAGCGAAAAAACTAGCTGAAAACCTAGCAGCAAACTTCAAACCACTCCAAGATCTCTTAGGCGAATCCAAGTGGCAATGGACCAGGGTGCATAACTTAAACCTTGCATACAAGTGGGCCCTAGTCCCCGATCAACGACAAGAGATATACCAAGCCCTAGGAGACGATGAGCAGTAGTCTGACGCAGAGGACTCTGATAACAAGTACGAGGACTGCCAATCCTTCAGTGACGAAAGTGAGGGTGAGATAGACACTGTAGAATACAACACTGAGGGACATGAAATAGAACAAATACGTGCGGACTCCAAGCCACAGAAAAGGAGTGTCTTCAGGATAGAGTGAGGGGTGATGTGCATGGATTGTGATCATGCTTGATTAGAACACGTAGGAGCCATAGATCTTGAGCAAGCAAGCCTAGCCCAACTGGGAGCGACACCAATGCTTAGGACAAAATTACCAATCTGAACTACAACCACCAGGGGAGACCACCTCTTCTAGCGAAGACGGCGAGTTCGACTTTGAGTCAGAGGTAAGTTCGGATAGCGACCCAGAAATACCTAGGCCACCCAAGACCTGACACACCAACGGGGACCTACCCGCCCACCTGAGGCACAGACGATTGAAGCAAAAAAGGGCGAAACAACCCAAGGACATACGAACAGACGAACAGCAAAAACCGAGGGACCTCTCTAAAAGATTTATGAAATTCAAGAAAGTAGATAGGGTAGTGATCCTATTGGGAGCAAGGGCAAATGAGCAAATCAATCGAGGGACAAGCCAAGGTCGAGGTGAACCTAGCCCAGGAAGGGGAGACACCCCGACCAACCTTCATTGCCGATGATTTGACTGAGGAAGAAGAAACGAGTCTTGTCACTCTCTTACGAGAGTATGTAGATGTATTCACTTGGTCCTTGAAAGAACTTAAAGGGGTAGATTCGAGTGTAGTGACTCATAATATACCCATGACACCAGACGCAACGCCGGTGAAGCAGCGACCGTACCCAATGAATCCAAAACATGCTCATGCTGTCAAGGAAGAGATTGATAAGCTGATGAGAGGAGGATTCATTTACGAAATTGAGCACACGGACTGGGTATCACCCATAGTCATCATGATGAAGAAAAACGGAAAAATTAGAGTGTGCATCAATTACAAGAAGGTGAACGCTGCTACTAAAAAGGACAATTATCCATTGCCATACACCAAGCACATGCTCGAAAGAGTGGTGGGCAAGGAGGCCTACAGTTTTTTGGATGGCTTCTCAAGATACAATCAGGTGCAAGTGCATCCCACTGACAGGCATAAGACTGCCTTCGCTACCGAGTGGGGCGTCTTTGCTTACATAGTCATGCCTTTCAGGTTGACTAATGCCCCTACCACCTTCCAATGCCTCATGTGCACCATATTTAAAGACATGCTTCGCAAAGAGTTGGAAGTCTTTGTTGATGACCTCTGCGTTCACTCGACTTGGATGGAACATTTAGACAAACTCCAAGCAGTCCTTGAGTGGTATCACCTATATCATCTCTCCTTGAACCCCTTGAAATGCCAGTTTTGGGTGAAGCATGGATGCATCCTAGTCCATGTGGTGTCGAATAACGGCATTGCCCTTGACTTCTCGAAAGTCAAGGTTATTGTCGACCTTCCATCCCCAATCAACTATAAGGGAGTCCAATGCTTCTTAGGCCATACATGATACTATCGGCGGTTTGTGCTGAATTACGCATTGATAGCTAGACCTTTATACAAGCTGCTACTTGTCTTTGAATGAACTGAAGCATGCCAACGAGGATATGAAGAGTTGAAGAAGGCTCTAACCACAACACCAATTCTATGAGCCCCAGATTGGACCATTACCTTCCACGTGCATATCAATGCTTCTAAATTTGATGTGGGGGCAGTATTGTGCCAACCTAGCAAGCACAACCTAGACTATCCGCTGAGCTTTGCTAGAGCAGACAACTCACTGAGATGGAAATGAACTACTCAACGACAGAAAGAGAGGGCTTGGCCATGGTTTTTTCCGTGAAGAAGTTTCGGCATTATCTATTAGCTACGCCCTTTATCTTTTTTGTGGACCATAAAGCCTTGCTATATCTAGTGAATAAACCTTGCGCTACAGAGGATGCATAGCTCGGTGGCTCCTTCTGCTTTTGGAGTTTGACTTCTCCGTGGTTGTACAGAAGGGAAAACAACACTACATGGCTGACCATATGTCACGCATCCCCACAGGAGAAACCGCCTGGAGAAGGCATTGCCAATGAATTGCCAGACCCCCATCTCTTTAACCTTTCCAATGAGAGAGATTTGTTCAAGGGTGATCTAATGCCATATTAGACAGATAGCATAGTCCAAGTTCTTGAGCACAAACTACCCGAATGCCCGATAGAGAAGGCAAGACTGAGGCAACTCATTCTTAATATCCAACCCTGCTGATTGATAGCAGGCCAGCTGTATTGCCTAGGGCAAGATGGATCGTTGCACAGATGCATGTGCAAGCATGAGATGCACGACTTGCTCTCAGAGCCACATAGTGGAATTGCTGGTGGACACTTAAGCCGAGACATGACGGCCTGCAAGGTGCTACAGTCTCAACTATGGTGGCCAACACTGTTTTTTGATGCAGCACGATTTGTTAAGCATTGTGATGAGTGTCAGCGGGACGAGGTCCCAATTTGCAAGGATCAAATGGAGTTGACCCCAATCATTGCACGACAACCCTTTGAAAAATGGGAAATCGACTTCATAGGACCCATCAGCCCCGCTGCACAATATTTGCAGGCCAAATACATCATTGTGGCCACAAACTACCTAACGAAGTGGGTAGAGGCGAGAGCAACATGAAATTACCAAGTTCTTGTGGGAGTAGGTGATCTCACGATTCGGCTGCCCCATCGAACTAGTCAGTGACCAGGGCACACACTTCATCAATGAAGTGATAGCGCATCTCCTATCCACCTTCCTAATTATCCATCGAAAATCCTCTCCATACTACCCTCAAGTAAACAGCCAGGCAGAATCCACAAATAAGATTCTTGTCAATGTCCTAACCAAGGTAGTCTCTGCCTCGCACTGTGACTGGGATAACAAGTTGATGGCAACCTTGTGGACTTACCACACAGCTTATAAAACGGCTATCGGCCAGACCCCCTTTAGGTTGACATACGAAACCGAAGCAATTCTCCTTGTAGAATTCTTTGTGCCTAGCCTACGAATTGCACTTCAGGAGCGATGGGAAGGAAATGAGGCATGGAGGCAACGTCTAGTTGAACTTGAACGCCTCTCGGAGACTCACCTTCTAGCCACTCATACACTCATATGTGAGAAGGTACGATACAAGAGCTGGTTTGATAAGCATATCAAGCAACGCGACTTCGAACAGGGCGACTTAGTGCTCCTATACTCAGTTAAGGGGCATGAGCAAAAAATGAAGTTTAGAGGTCTTGGACCTTTCAAAGTCCGTGCAATCAGCCAAACGGGCAACGTCAAGCTTGAGACTCTAGACGGTGAGGGAATAGGCTTCTTCAATGGCAGTCGTGTCAAGAAGTACTATCCTCCCACGCATCCTTTGCATGAGCCACCAATGTTGGAACCGCCTATCAAAGTACAAGTAGCCACCATCACCAAAATCGATGATGAGGATGAGGAAGCTGTAGAGCCCGCATACCTACACATCACGGTCACTACCAAGCAAACATGCGTCTTCAATGCCTTGATCGATGAGGGAGCAGACTTCAATGTCTTGACTCGTGATCATTGGACCCAACTTGGCAAACCACCACTACAACCCACTAACACCAAATTAAGCCCATATGGGGGCCGCTCATACGCACTTCTCGACAAGTGCAGGGCTTCCGTTTCTATCGAGTCTGAGACTATACCAATGATCTTCTACATGTTGCCAAATGCCAAAGGCGCAGGCATGGAGTCACTGCTAGGGCCAACCTTCAAAAAGCAAACTCGTTGCACCGTTGATTATGAGTTACAGTGCATCCACCCCACCATAGGCAATGTTCACATTGTTACAGCTTTCAGCAAGGGCTGCGCGACCTCACCACAGTCCGTAAGGCCACCGGTAGAAATATTAGCAGCCAAATCTAAGGAGGGGGGTAGTGCTCAGCCACCACCCACCAACTCTCTAGAACTGCTGCTCATGGCAGCAAAAGCTAAGGCCCAACAGCCTAGGTTTCAATGGAAGCCTAAACAACCGCAACCGTCGCCTAGGAGTCGACGCACACATCCTCATAAGACCCGAAGCTCTAAACCTAGGAAACCAAGGCGCAGTTTGGTGCATGATCAAGCAAAGGTGGATCCCTAAAGCCCTCTTGCACGCGCAAGGCTACTATGAGGGGAATGCTTGGATATGGATCCCTAAAGCCCACACGGCCAAGGGCACCACTCGTAGGCCGCCCTCAAGCTTGATCACCCCAAGCCCCATAAAACCTCAAAACCATAAGCCGCAGTTCTTCCCAGACCCATACCCATCAAGCTCATCCATGCACATGCCCAAGAGAGTTGAACAAGCCTATCACCCCAAATGACAGACATCGTCACATGAGCCATCACCTGCTAGAGCCAATCCGACTACAATGATCCATTCTGAAGGCAATAGTCCATCAGATGTAGCTGCTACTTCCCTAGCCCTAATCCAGGAGGTCCAACCGCAACCTCAAGCACACCCGCAACCACAACTATTCATTGTCAAAGGCTCTAGTGCTATCAAACCCCAACCACCAGCACGTCTCCTATGAGCGAAAATCATTTTTGACACTGGCCTTAGATCTAGCCAAAGATACAGGGGATGTCGTGGTTGATTGCATTAGATGACTAGATGCCACTTTCAGAGAGCTAGCTTTGAGCTACGACCGCTTGGACTTAGGCTTGTTGCCCGAACCTTTTGCAACCGAAGTTCGTACGATACCTTGTTCTTGGGAGACGTTTGAACTTGCCTTCGCAAAAGTAGCTAACTTCGTTGCTGAATTGCTCAACAGAGAGATCTCTAAAGAGCAAGCCCTCAAACAACGCCTCATCATGTCATATGATCAGCGAACCACTTCTGCCATCACAGACTAAGAAATTGCAGAATTATCCAAACTTGCTGAGACTAAATCCCCGTTCTTGAGACACTAGTACACTCTTAGGTTGCAATGGGAAGTAGAAGGGTGCCAAGTCATGACAAACGCTGATCAGTGCCGCGCAATCAAAACAGCGGAGTATGACCCCACTTATGTTGCGCTAACCTCGTATTGAGTGTTAACCACTCTTCGTGGCCAACCCCTGGAAGAGCACATCAAAGGACACCCTTACCTCGATCGCCTACTGACTGAGGAAGAGCTACATATTGCTAGCTGCCTCGCTTCCGGTGACTTTCTAACAGATGTTCTCACTTACATCACACACATGGGCACTCGACCTTTTGATCTAGACTGCGAAGCTCAGTTAGAATACAACCCCGAATTCTACACTTGGTTCCTATGCTCGGTAACTCCTAGACCCATTGCACAATACCCCTGACCTCCTAACCTTCAATCCTAGGAAGGATTCTTCTCGAGTTGGAAGGGGAGGGAGGTGAGGTCAAAACGCATAAACACATAAACAACGAGCAGGGTAGGAAAAATGGCACGAGAACTTTGAAATAAAGGGCAAAAAGTTAAATCTTGAAGGGAAGATTCTATATTGGATTAAATTTTTATGTTTTCATTCAATAAACATATAGAGTCTTTCTTTTTAATTATGACTTTTCCAGCGAATTATTAATTTGGAAGCACTAAGGGAAACTTGGGATTATGATAGGAACAAAAGATGTCGCAGCAAGACTGTGCCCACCGACTTCCGTTCATGGAGGAGGAAAGAGCACAATACCGCATCACTCTTGAAAGCCACGCCTACAACCAGCTCATGTTCCGAACCATTCATAACATAGAGGGGGTGGTGGCCAAGGAGGAAGCGGCCAAGAGAGTCATCGAGCAATGCAACCTCACCAAGTACCTCGAGAAATTTGCAGAAGAACCTGACCACACGAAGTGTGTGGAGTTTCTCAGGACATATGACCCTGACAATGAGTATGGCACCATCACGGTGGGAAGGGGAGAAAATGCTAAACAAGTACAAGTTCACTTAAACTCAGCCTTGGTGGTTGGGACCGGAGCCAAAGATAGAGAAGAAGCAGAAGAGGGATGTGTATACCATGTTGAATATGAAAAGGATGTGCTAACTAATGACGACATCAGCATCCAGGACATTCCTGATGCGGAAGCTAGACTGCAAGTGAAGTTAGTGCACACGCTCTTCTCCAGCCAGTGCTACAATGCCTTAATGCATCGAATCAACATGTCTGTGTTGGAGAATGTAGCAACTCACACCTCGCATGAATTCTACTGGAACGGATATGTATGCAAAACCATTGGCTAGGTGGCTAAAGCACTAGCTTTAGGAAGTACACAAGCAGGAGGGGAGTCCCCAGATTCCAAGGCCACGGAAAGAAAGAAGGCCTTGTGCAAGGCTTGGTGTATTGCCTATGGAAGAATTTTGACTACACTCTGCGCTCATCCAGGAGGCAGTGAAGGAGACACAAGATGCAAAAGAAGGAGAAGGAGAAACTCCTGACATGTCACCCCCCCACCAGGACCAAGAGAGGTCTAGTGATAGGACCGAGAGTGATAAGGAAGGGCAGGAACAAGAAGAACAATCGGGCAAAAAGCAGGCCAAGAAACCCAAGAAGAAGACGACACAAAAGAAAAAGAAGCCAGATGAAGGCCGCAAGAAGAAGAAAGAGGATTTGGAAAAGGCAAAAAGAGAATCCCTCAAGGAGGCCGAGGAGAGGGAGAAGAAGAAGAAACAGGAAGAAGAAAAAGTAAAGGAAGAAGTCAACAAGGTTAAAAAGGTGTTGAAACAGGAGGCCGAGAAGAGAAAAATGAAAGAACATGAAGAAAAAGAGAAATTGGAGGAAAAGTACAGGAAAATTGAAGAAGAAAGGCAAAGAAGAGCTGCTGAGGAAGAAGAGGAAGTGAGAAGGAAGAAGGAGGAGGACTTGGCCGACGAAGCCACATGTCGGTCCATCAAGCAGCAAAGCAGGGCCAATGATCTAGGAGCGTAGAGCCCACTGAGGGAAGAAGGGCCTGGTTCTAGCACACAATTACGAGAAATCACGCCGCCCGCTGTCTTTGAAGGCAAATGCAAGGCCCTTATCCATCCTATCCCTACCCTCATGGTGCCTCCCACCAAACCAACCACCCTCACCCCTAGCATCCCCACTAGCGTAGAGATCTCCAACTTCATGGCATGGATGCAGTATTTTATCAATAAATAAATGGCCCAGGGAAAGAGCACGGCGACCACGGCCATGGGGCAAAAGAGACCAGCCACAGATGCTGAGTTGAGACAGGACGAGAAACATCAAAAGGTGGAGACCTCAACCACTCCAATCCACACAACAATGATGCCACCAGCCAATTACGATGAGCACATCACCGAGTTGCTCTACCAATTGGAGAAGGCTGAGGAAAAGAAGATGGATGTGGCTAAGTTGGTGGTAGAAAAGGAGTCGGTAGCTGCTTTCCAGCTCGAAAAGGCCCGCACAATAGCTATGCAACAACGAGAGATCTTTGATCTCAAACAGGAATTAAAGGCCAAGGAGGACATGGAGGAGAGCTACAAGCAGCGGATGGAGGATGAGAATCAGGAATTGGTGCAGATGCAGAGAGAGTATAAGCTCCTCCTGATGCAACATGGGGAATTGGAGGCGAAAATTGCCAACATCGAGCAAATGATGGTGGAATTGAATGCCAAAGAAGAGGAGAGAAAGCAAGAGAGGGAGCAACAGCAAAAGGAGATCAAATCTATGACCCATCAGCTACACTTGGGAAAGAAAGAGCAAGAGAACATGAGCAGGGAACTGAAAGATCAAGAGCAGAGGCTCGTAACCCTAATACAGAATCAGGGAGAGAGCATGGGAGAAATGAACAAGAGAGCAGAGGAATGGGTAGTGTAGAATGAAAAAAGGGTGAAGACACTGGCACTCGCCTCGCTTTGGTGGAGAAAGAAAAAATCCTCGCATAGAGTAAAGCAGAAGCCACCCAGACAGCCTTCAGTGCCTAGCAAAAGGCATTCATTAACACACTAATGGACACGACCCGCCCAGAGGAAAAGGATTCATCGAAGGTGGTACAGAAAAAACTGAGCATCGCACGCAGAGCTCTGCATATAGGGTTGAAGATGCCACCCCAACCTGCGGAGGTTAGACTGAGCCTAGAAGAGCAACGAAAATACTTGCTACTGGCCGGCCTAACCCCCCCAAGAAATTGACGCAATGGGCTTTGAAGAAGGAGCACAACAAGAAGACTAGCAGGGGGAGGAGGCTGAGCTTGAATTCGATATGGGGAGATTCAGAGAAGAGGTGATCCCACAACCCCCCTCGCCGCATGTCCAAGAGCAATAACAGGTTGATCCATTTGCGGAGAGACAAGCCGCACTCAGGGAGAGACAGAGAAAGTTAGTTGAAGAAACCAGGAAGCAACTAAGAGCCAAACCGATCATGCAGCCATCTGCACCCCTCCCACCGTGCCCCGATGACCTCCTCACTAGATTCCACGCGGAGCTAGTGATTTGGGAGCGGGAAGAAAGAGAAAAAGACCCATTCACCTTCAGCTTCCTCATGCCCAACAGCCTGTGGAGGGTCCTACCGCTCAAGGTGATGGAGGAGGTGATCACGATTGGTAGCTGACTGGGACAGAAGTGGTTGGAGGAAAGGGAGAGGACCCCCACTCTGTGGGGAAATGAAGAAGCTGAGGTTTGGCAAACAAGGTGTTCGAAGTACCACATATTGTACAAGGATATAACTACCAACCCCTATGGAGGAGGCGAGTGTGCGACATCAGCATGCTTGCCTGAATGGCTTTTTGCAACACCCTACCCTATGAGAGGAACGATCCCACGTTCATGGTGTACCCTCGTAGGGTAGGTGTGGATTTTGTTGCCACCCTCCATGGGCGTTATGATTTTCCTATCATCTACAACTCCAATGATGCCTCCTTTGAACATGCCTCCTCTTCGACTTCAGAAGCCTAAATGATTCCATGACGCGTTTCCTCGCGGATTTCTCTTCATGCCCCGATCCAGCCTTTGTAACTACTTGTAATTATCTTAGGTTACTTAAGTTATTACTCAAGCAGGAACCGACCCCACAAGAACGTGGCCTGCCTCCCCTCTTTTTTGACCCTAACACCATCGACAGATGTGCCATGGCACGTCTGATGATGAGGGTTAGCCTTCTCCCCTCTTTTTGCCTAGCTCTCCTAGAAGATATGAATGACAGTCAATTCACTAGATGCAATCATCCTTTCCTCTCCACCACCTCCCTCCACGTCCGCATGAATCTGAAAGGATACATGCAAAGCTATCAAATTTTGAGCAAATCCATCCGACCCCCTTCTCCGCCTAAATCACACGAGGAGGATTAGGTACCAGCTGTCATTCTACTAGTGTAATACTATTTCAGCAAAAAAAAAAAAAGAACAAGCATACAAGGAAAAGCAAGAGGAACATTACGCACGGAATGGACAAAACAACTCACTTACAGAAGCACTTAGCACCACATAAAGCACAATCATTGCACCTAGGAGTCCTCAAGTTAGGCATGCCCAGTGGCTTTGGTCGATTGGCTCTGCTCCTAACCCCCTAGCCCCTTTTGCTCCCCCACTTCATGCTTAGGGCCCACAAGGACAGGACATACCTAGGGGGTATCACTCGCCTATGGTTAGACCTGTCACCCTAAGCTACTTGCACTGCACCTCCCTTTGTACGAACGGGGTCCTCAAGTGTGGGACATCACCCAAGCTAGCATGTGGTTAGACCCAACTCCCCATTTCACTAGCACGAGCACAATACACTACTCAATAAGATCGACACCCCCTTAGGTAGAGCACCACACCTTTTCCTTCCAGGTATCACAAAGGCAACAAACCACTGACTTCGGAGGCCCCCGTCATCCACTTGCTATCCATTTGGCTTCTCCAACAAACCTTATTACCAAGCTTCCACGAGAACCCGAGTTTACACGTGGCCCTACCCTCACACGACTACTTGGCCAACTGCCTCTTAAACCCCAATAGCAGCCAAGCGTGCCATGGGATTGGCACCCGTCTCAGAGGGGGGTAATATTAACCCCAAGTTAAGAATGCGAAAGAATGAATGAAAAAGCAGGAAGAGGATGGAAAAAGAGCAAAGACATGCAAACGGCCTCTAAAGCTAAGCTGGGGCCAAAATCATAATTTTAAAAGAAAGGCACCTCAAAAAACTCCAAAAGCTCGTGTAAAAGAGCACCAGGCTCCCTCCTGTGCCAATTGTAAAGTGTTAGACGGGTGTAGGCTAGAGACATAAGGCTAGAAGAGGGAAATAGAGAAAGGACCTTGCCACAATGACCGGTCATGTAAAAGAAAGGGATGGGTGCCCATGATAATTTATGGTTTTGTATATAAAGTTCAAAAAGTAAATGGAAGCTCATTCTTTGGTGTGTGGCTAACAAGAGCTCTTCTCTTCTCCTTGCTTGTGTGTGCTTCTGAGAGAGGGAGTGTGAGAGTGTGAGAGAGTGAGTGTGTGGAAGTGAGGGATCAAGAGGGTGAAGCTCTTCACCATCTCCTCTTCTCTTCTCTTCTCTTCTCTTCTCTTCTCTTCTCTTCTCTTGCACACGCGGCTATAGTGGATGGAGCTTGGAGATGGAGGAGGCTTGACGATGCTTGAGCTAGCATCTAGAAGCATGGAGCTATCGATGTGTGCGAGAGAGAAGGCAACTCATATCGGCATCAAGGTAATCTCACTACACTCATAGGATCGACGGTGCGTCAGCTAGGTGAGAGATATCCATTAGAGCGCACTTGGAACACTTGAAACAATAAGCCGTCCATGGTCTTGGTGGTTGAGCAAAAGCTCCCACAAACATTGCCATTGTCTTCTTCTTCTTCTTCTTCTTCTTCTTCTTCTTCTTCTCCACACACACATTACCAAACACACACACACACACACACACACTCTCTCTCTCTCTCTCTCATGCATTATTTACTACTTTGGATACCCCACTAAGATTGTGAGTGACCAAGATTTGACTTTGTTACTTAAGTGAACATTTATCTATTATTAACATTCATGGTCATTCACATGAATTCGGAACCCTATTAACAACAAGCCAATGACCAAGCTGAGCTGAGAAATAAAGTCTTAATTTTCACCATGACTATTTTAGCCTCTCAAAGTGACTAGAATAACAAACTCATGGGAGCATTTAGGGTCTATCAAACAAGCTATAAGATTGAGAGAGGTCACACACCCTTCAAACTTATGGCACTAATGCCATTTTTCTTGTTGAGTTTTTGATCCCTTACCTCTAGCTATACAAGATTTATGAGGACAATAGTAAACCTTGGACCAAGCAACTTGAAAATTGTTGCCGCTCTCATGAGCAAACTGTTAAGATCCACGAATCGCTTATTGCTTCAAGTGTTTCAAGCTAAGAGCTATGGCTACCTCTCACATAGCCATGCACACTCTTCCACACATAAATGTGGTGAACTTACCTTTGAATTCAATCGAGTTGTCTCCTCCTAGGAATCCACCGGTAGCTCCACAATCCAAGATGTGCTCTTAGCCAAGCTCCATCTCCAAGCTCCAAGCCTTGACCTCCATAGACATGCGCATGAGAAAGGAGAAGGGAAGAAGAAGATGATGAAGAGAGGAGAAGAAGAGATTCTACATAGTCCCTCACTCACACACACACACTCTCTCCCTCTCTCATACTCCCTTTCTCATGTACAATAAGGAAGCAAGAGCAATAACCAAGAAGAGAACAAGTTTAGTCATACACCAAGAACGAGCTTCTTCATTCACTTTTTGACTTTTATACATGCCCTACCTCTTCCTTGGGTGGCCATCCCCTTTGTGGTGTCAATTCCTCCACTCTTTTTTCCTCCTTCTTCCTATTAGCATTGGCCTTAGCCCACGCATCTCATTCTTTACAACTTGCATGGGAGAGAGGTTAGTGCTCTTTTACAAAACAAATTACAATGCGCCTAGCACTCTTCTTGCTAAAATATTAGGGTGCACTTATTCTTGTGCGCTTCCTCTTGCATTTAGAATTTTTCTTATGCTTCGTATTTTCAGGATTTTTTTTTAGTGCGCCTTTGTTCTCCATCTTCCTCTTGCCTTAAGACTGTCTTCCACTTTCAATTTTCTAGATTTTTCTGTCTTGGTTTTCCAAGGGTTAACATTATGCCCCTCCTAGTTGAATGCCAATACCATGGCACTTGAGGGTACATGCTGAACATGTTGAGGGTCAATTTCGAATGGGCTTGGGACCTTTGGAGAGGTAGGTCATGTTGGGGATGCTTTGTGAAGTAGGTTTTGAAGGTTACCGATGTTGAAGATATATGGTTGGTTGAAGAAGGCCTTCATAGTTGTTGGCTTGCTATGCCACTTTATAATGTACATGAAAAGAAGAAGAGTTCACTTTCTAGGGGGTTGTGTCTACCTTACCATGCAATTCAGTGTGTAATTGATGGTGGAATTGGAAGATGGGTCGAACTAAGCCTAAGATGTTGTCTCACACTAAAAGACCCGGTTTGTGTAAAGGAAGGTACTGTGAGTGACTTAGGGATACCAGTTTATCAAAATGTCCTACCCTTGATGTGCCCTAAGTTATGAAGTAGGGGAGGGCTAGGGGGTCTCTAGGTATAGTTATTGTGATGCTCATAGAGTACAGATGGACGGATTTCATTTTTGTGTTTCTCTTCTTTTCTTTTCTTTTCTTTTTCTCTTCTTTTTCTTTTTCTTTTTCATTTTCTTTTCTTTTCTTCTTCTTCTCTTTTTTTAAAAAAATTTAAAAGGGGAGCACATTAAGTGACATCTCGTTCATGGGTAGGGGCCAAGCTATGCAAAGGCTTAAGGGATTTGCTTAAGTACTTTGCTTGTAGCCCTTCAAGTTAACTCTTACATTGAGGGACATAGATTACAAAAATAGATGGTCGCATCCAATGAACCTATTGTCACTCAAATCATGTGATAGACTTATAAAAAATGCTAGTAAGAGGGTGGCTCTCATCATGAGATGGACCATTGCACATTTATCTATTCTTACATTAATATAAAATCCACATGTCCATCATAGTTTGCATCCATAAAGCCAACAATATATGCCTTTTTCTTACCAAAGCAAATACACAAATCCTTTTCCCTTGAGGTATCTCATAATACTTGTGCCATGCTAACTTATTACATTTTTTAGTCTGACATTATGCTTTGTGGTTGGTTGTCTTGACACCATATCATTCAACTATATTATTGGCATGTGACTATATTGGTTTTTCTTTCCCTATCATAACTTTAGCCAAAGGATCACATGCATTAGGATATTTGATTTGGTTGGTTATGTTGAGAATATGCCATGTTGGTCTTGTTTTCTTGATGTGTGTTCATGTAAATACAAATTATCATGTTATTTTAGTAATAATGAAGAATTACAATTTTATTTTTATGCCATTTCATGTCTATAGTTTGGATGACTATGAATTAGTAATTGTGCTATGAATGTATGTATGCAAACCATGTATGATTGGTATGTTGCACAAAAAAACTCAAAAAAACGAGATTGATTACAAAAGAATCAAAATGAAAGCTCACAAAAATAAAATCCCCCCAGCCTTTAGTTGCTGCCAATGCAATGAGTGTTCTAATAGTTGCCATTTTAGGCACAAGGCTGAAAGTCTCCTCATAGTCAAGGCCGTACTACTGTGCATACCCTTTTACGACTAGCCTAGCCTTATAGCATTCCAATGACCCATCCATACAACCACTTGCAGTCAATGGGGACTTTGCCTTCAGGCAACTGAACCAAATCCCATGTTCCATTTTTAGCCAAAAAATACTCTTCATCCATGGCAGCACACCAGTTCTCATTTGCAACTACCTTATCAAACTTAGAGGGTTCTTTGAAACCTATCACCTTAGTCATATAACCATAATGACGGCGGGCTGAATATCCAGTGTATGTAAGTTTTTCAACAAGTCTTCTAACCCTCTCAAATCTCCTCACACTCTGAGCTTGCCTTTCATGAGGCAGTACATACTGATTTTGCCTTGCACCAGGCGTCATAACAGAAGGAATCCCCAACTCACTATCCAAGCTATCACTGCTAGATGACTCATAACTTGCAGTACATGGACCTGTTACATCCTCAAACATATTTTATTTTCCCTTATCCAATCTCCACCTCACTGGCATGTCTATGTCAGTAGACGTAGGATTACGATTCTGCAACCATTTTGACCAAGGACTCACTGTAGATGACACATCACCTGTCAAAACACTCATAGATATACTGACTGCAGGGGTATTTTTAGCATTGCTTGTGTTGGTTGATCCATCAGTAGCCACTACAATTGGATTCCCATCCCAAGAGGCCAAATCATCAAAGGCAACATATCTGCTTATCAACATCTCATGAGTAGACATCACATAGCATTTATAAGCTTTCATATCTTATGCATAACCCAAAAACATGCTCTTTGTAGCCTTAGGATCCAATTTCTTCCTCTTTTCATCAAGAATATGCACATATGCAATGTAGCCAAATACTTTAAGTGCCTAATGTCATGCTTATGACCATACAACCTCTCATAAGGTGTTACATCATGAATCCCTATTGTAGGGGTTCTATTCAGCACATATACAATAGTCACCACTACTTCAGCTCAATAAGCATTAGGTAAACACTTTTCATTCAGCATAGCTCTAGCTGACTCCATCAATACCCTATTTTTTCTCTCTGCTACATCGTTTTGCTACGGTGTATAGCTGCAAGTAAGCTGCCTTCTAATCCCATACTTTGCAAGATATGTGTCAAACTCTTTAGAGACATTTTCTTCGCCTCCATCTAATCTAAGACATGAGATATAGCAGCCTAACTCATTTTTAGCATGCTTATTGAAATCTCTGAACGCATCAAACATTTCATCTTTATGTTTCAATATGTGAACATCATGCCACCATGTTTGCCTCTAGCAATTAATTTGTAATCATTATCGTATTCTTCAATAAAGCATCCATCTTTATTGAATCTAACCTGCAGATTTTGTTCTACCATCTATCCCATTGACAAGAGATTCTTATTTATTGATGGTACATGCAATACATCATGCAGGCTCTTTTTTTTGCCATCAGGGATCATCAATGGAACAACTCCTGTGTGCTGAATGTCATGCTAGGTGTCATCCCCAGTACAAACATAACCATGTGAACCTACAACCAACTCATCAAACCACTCTCCATGGGGTGTCATATAGTTAGAAGGCCCAGAGTCAATGTACCATGTCTCATCTCTATTCTGCCTAGGTGCATTCTTGGACATATGCTACATGGCAAACAACCTATCACCCTACTTATCATGAGCACTGCTAGAAGATGCATAGTTCCCATGTTGTCTGCCCTTAACTTTCATATCTACCTACTTATTATGATAATCCTTTGCAATATGCCCATATCTGCCACAATAATGACAGTCCTTGTCCCTATTGGACTGATCATTTGACTGCCAGGATCCACCACCTCTACCTCGGGGTGATCTCCCCTTGCCTCTACTGCCAATTACTAAATTGTTGTTGTCCATAGGTGTTTCGAGTGTCTCCTCGACCTCAAAACAAGCCACGGCCTCTACTACTTATACCACACTGGCTAGAATAAAGGATAGTGTCTCTGCTTTGAGATGTACTAGAACCTGTGTTCAATCCAGGCTTTACTTCCTCATGCAATAGCAAACCAAGAAACTCATCCCAGTCAGGAGGTTCATATCTAATAGAAATAGATCTATCAAATGCTTTATATTCCTTGCCAAGTCCATTCAGAGTGATAGCAATCATATCATCCTCAGATACCTATGATCCAATAGTGGCAAGTTGGTCCGCTATGGTCTTAATCTTTGTCATGTAGGCCTAAATGTTTCTACCATTCCTAGACATGTTGTTGAATTGTTGTTTCAATTGAATCTTTTGTACATGTGTTACATTTCCATAGTCCTTCATGACTATGTCCCAAGCATCCTTCGGGGAATCACATCTAGTGATCTATATTTCCATAGCATCAGATATACATAAGGAAAACCAATGTAGCACTTTGTATGCTCTCTCTATCCACTGTTTATGAGCTCTTCTCTGATCATGTGTCAGCCATTTAGGCAATTCAAGTTCAACTTCATCACCAGTGCAAAGATCCCAATAGCCTCTGCCAACCAAAAAGTTCTTCATTCTAAATTTCCACAATGAAAAATTATTATTATCCAACTTCTCACCAACAATCTGGGTAATGTTGTCAGTGCCCTGTGCATTTGCCATGTTGCAATAGACAATGTCTCGACTCCCTACAAGCCAACAAGTCTCATTGACCAACTGCAATCTTTGATTGTTTATGATAGTTTTTTGCAACAAATTCACTATTAAAACCAGGGTATTTCATCCCATCAACAACTCAAAACCATCCACAAACATGTGACATAACCCGTAGGTACATCAGTCAATACATAGACCATGTAGTTGCTTTAACTCTATCTCATGCAACCTTACTGTCAAAGTACATACATGCAGTCTGAAATCTATAAATTGTCAGTGATCAGCAGTTGATTCACAACTAAAATTGAGATATCTACATGTCATACATGCTCCAAAACTTCATAGACATTTGCTAGTACATGTAGCAGTCCAAATATGACCATATGGGCACAAATCAATGTATGACCAATAAGTACAAGTTTCAAACCTCATGTTCACATGTTGTAGTCAAAAAATACTCAGCAACACAAGGTTTATGCAGCTCCAAAATTTCTTGAAATCACTTCATACATTTGCTTCAGTGTGTCGGGGTCAATACATGACCATACATACAACCATAGACACTTTGTCTTCAAGAAGCAATGTCATGGACTGCATTCCCTACTTGTAACTAGCCAAGACACTTAAAATGCATTTGTTTTCAGCTCTAGACTTCAGTTTTTAGTAGCATTCAATGCTTGTCCTAATGCTCCAAACATTCCTAGACATATCCCAAGCCATAATTTGACATGAACCAAGCAATTGCATGTAATGCTTCAAGTGCAAACAATGCTTGCTATCCACAAATTCATGACAGTTTTCCAACTATGTAAATGCTTTAGATCTCAATGTTTTGACCTCCAAATTTTAGCTCCAAGGCATAAGAACAAGTGCATATGTCCTTCTTGCATATGCCTATGCTTCAATGATGCCAGAGTACATGTTAGAGAGCTTCACTGTGTCAAACATGACTAAGTACATGTTATCCAGTCAATGTACATGTTAGAGAGCTTCACTGTGTCAAACAATAGTTCAGCCCTCATTCTAGATTTATAAAACTGTTCACACATCCCAATGATGAGCTCAACATCAAGCATTTGATGATTAGATGCCTTCAACACCTTCCAAAGGTGTGTGCACAAACAATAGAGCACTCCAAAAATCTTCCAATGTATGATTTGCACGCAAGACAGGAGGCTGCCTTAGTAGGCACAATCATGCAATTCAGGCCAGTATCTTATTCTTCTCGTTCTTGATGATGATGATGGTCATGAGTAGCACTATAGTGCTCAAATAGGCCTTGGAAAGTCCCCCCAACAAGCTTTGATCAACTATTGCATGAACGGAAGCCATATAAGTTTGATACATACCTTCACAAAATCTCAATGCACCTGCTCTTTCAAATGACACACATTATCTCCAAGATCTAGGGTTAGCTCAACTATTGCCATGCTCTAGAGATCCCATTGTGAAATACGCGGGATCTAGAGCATGGCAGATGCAGAAGCTATGGAGGTTGAAAGAGGAAAAAGAAACTCATGAAGACATTGACCCTGACTAGGACAAATTGTTACACAAGTGAATTAGGTTCCAAGATTGAGACTTGGACTCATAAACACAATCTTGTGTATTGACAGTGACATGACACTTTACTGGAAAGAAAAGAGTACTATCATTGCATTAGAAAAAGAGTGCAAGTACAATGCTTTATAGGAATTGAGTGGTGGTACTTTCTCCTACTGTGCATATGGGATTCTGGTCCTGAGCCCTCACTGCTTCTCACAAAGGGACTAAAGTAGGTGTGATTGCAAATATCTCAACACCCCTCCTCAATCACAACCAAAAGTACAAAGTCTGTAGAGGCTTTAGTGAAAGCAACACCTGCAAAGTATGGGCACACCATAAACATGGCAAAAACACCAGAGGCTGTCGCAAAAAAGGCTAAGTGTGGGTACCACAAACATGATGGACATCCAGAGGCTATAGCAGGGCTCATAAAGTGTACAAAAGCTGTAGTACAAGGATAACTGAGGAGTTTACAAGTTTATGTTTGAGGCATTAGGGCTAGGAAATACAAAACTAAAAAAGTCTATCTAAATAGAAGGACTGATGAGGTTTGTCCTTCTCCTGGTGGTCTTCTTCTTCTTCTTCTTCTTCTTCTTTCTTTGCTCTATTTTCTTCTTCTTCTTTGACTGCAACTAGATAGGCCTTTTGGAACCTCTTTCTGGCATGGCAGAACTTCTCGGTGTGTCCGGTCCTTTTGTAGAAGTCACAGAAGAGCTGATCCTTCTTGCCTTTGTACCTATTGCCAACATATAATGCATGCTCATCTCTAGAGGTACTTGGTTCTTCCTTAGTTTTTAGCTTCTTTTCCTCCTCTAACAGTGATGCTTGGATATCAACAAGTTCAAGATTTGGCATGTCGATTAAAGTTGTTGATACATTATTATATTCAGGAGGCAAACTCTTAAGTAGAACACCAATGCAAACATCTTCTTCCATTTTAATGTTGATTCCTGCAACTTGGGTTAGAAGTCCTTCCATGTAATTTAGATGTGTGGAAAGTGATGTACTGGACTTCATTTCAAGCCTGAAAAACTCAATTGGGAGACCATACTTTGATTATTTAGACTGTGCATCAAACAAGGTGTCAAGTCTCTTCCATGTATCCTATGAGGTCTCACAGTTATCCACATGGTGGATATAGCTATCATCTAGCTCCAGTTTGATAATGGCCTGAGCCTTATCATCGTTCTTTTGCCAAGTGACAACAAGATCCGCATCACGAGGCTTCTTTTGCAATGGTAATGGCCTAGAGGCCCTTCTTCATCAGGATCAATTTGATGCGGGTCTGCTAGGTATGAAACCCGACTCCTTTGAAACGGGCAGTTAGAGAATCTTTGCCCATGTTTGACTTGAGAGACCAGAAGCAAATTAGCTTCAAATGACTGAGAATAACCAAGAATGCGTTGATCTTTGTATGTGTCAAAAGACACAAGCAATGGCAGTGAAGTATCAAAAAATACTAGTTTGAAATTTGATGTTTGTTGCTTGAGTTTGACTCGATGATCTTCAAAAACTCTTCATAGTTTTTCCTCCTTGCTGATTTTATGGTTGAATACTTGCTGAAAACTTCATATTAGAGTGGCCTTGGCTTGGTTTAAGTGGTAGGAGAGAGAAAATGAAGGAAAAATGAGCTTAAAGGTAACTAGCTATGGCTATCCTGTCAAAACAGGGACCAACAACTGGTAAATGAGCTCCCACGCGCTCTATAGGTTGAATCTACTCAAACCCTTTGAAATGGAGGACCCTCACTAATGGGTCTAGCTCCCCTAAGATGGTTTGTACTCATTATGCTCGAGTTGAGAGATCTAAGCCTTCAAAGTGGTCGCTGTCAAAACTGCGCCCAGATTTGGAAAAATGCAAATGTCGGGCATGGTGTGCATCAATCTCCTTGATTTTTGTGCCAAGAAGTTGTGCCTTGACTTGAATAACAACTGTCGAGAAGAAATCTCGAAGAGATATGGCCTGGTTGATGAGATATGGCTGCTCCAACAGAGGTAGGTAGGTGCTGTCCCCAAACACAGTTATGGTAGCAACTCTAAAAAGAGGCAATGCTGAAGCTATAGTTGCCCAATCTCAATGATTGAGGTGCCAAGAAGGAGCTTTGGAAGTAGAGAAACACTTCTCCAAAAGGAAGTTCTGAGATATTTGGCCTGTGGAGAGAGATATGAAAGCTTCAAACTGACAGGGTGCTGTTGTCTATGGCTGCCATGGAAGCTTCATTGAAGGTAGGAATGCAAATGAAGTTGGAGATAGGGTCCAGTACTCAAACTGAGCTGAGAAGAGATGGAAAGGAGCTGAGAGGAGTGAAAGGAGAGTTGGGCCATGCTCAACTGAGCTCTGATACCATGTGAAATACGCGATATCTAGAGCATGCCAGATGCGGAAGCTATGGAGGTTGAAAGAGGAAAAAGAAACTCATGAAGACATTGACCCTGACTAGGACAAATTGTTACACAAGTGAATTAGGTTCCAAGATTGAGACTTGGACTCATAAACACAATCTTGTGTATTGATAGTGACATGGCACTTTACTGGAAAGAAAAGAGTACTATCATTGCATTAGAAAAAGAGTGCAAGTACAATGCTTTATAGGAATTGAGTGGTGGTACTTTCTCCTACTGTGCATATGGGATTCTGGTCCTGAGCCCTCACTACTTCTCACAAAGGGACTAAAGTAGGTGTGATTGCAAATATCTCAACACCCATCTTGCATGGCTCTGATACCATATTGGAAGAGAGGGAGAGACAGAGAGTAGAGTCATCAACAAAGCCTCAACTCATATTCTTCTTCTTCGTTATTCCATTCACTTAGTCTACTAAGTGAAAGAGAGAGTATTACACTAGGTTTCACTAACCATCATCTAACTATGGTTGAGTCCTGACTTATTGATGTCACACACATGTACAGCTATCTTCGGTCAGACACACACACAAATAAAATGACTGGAGCTTGATATTCTAACACCATTTACCTTCAACTTCATTTTTCTCCATGAATCTTGCCTCTTTCCAACAATGGACTGTGTAGAAGGCTTTTAGAAGTACAACAAGCTGCATACCATTTTGCCCTATCCTAGCGGTGCCACATCAACAGAAGAACAACCCGAAAATTGCATTGATTTTTTAGCCTTGTTCCTCATGGTTTATCCAGCTTTTGGATAGCGTTGATGCTTCTAAATGATCATTGGCACAACATACTTCAAGTCATTGATGTTTGGACTCCCAAATGAAGCTCTATTTCTCATCCTTTCATTCTCTTGAAACCCTAATAGAAGAATCCATGGACAACAATGAAAGCTTCAAGTCGAGCTTCAAATTCTTGAATATTCTTCATCATTTTAGCTTTGGGATTCATTTTAGTAAAGATTCTTGAAGAATTTGCAAGGATTGAGCAAGAATGTCCAAGGATTAAAGTTCAAGAGCTTCTATGGAGTCAAAATTTGGAGGAAATGGATTTAATACTTCAATCGTAAGTTTTGAAGCTTCAAGATTGCTTCCAAACATTAAATGCACAAGAATTGAAGATTATTTTAGTAACATTGGGCAACTGGAGGCTTCACCAAGCATTTGGGGATCAATCGAGCCTTCATCAAACATACAAAAGGTATTCCTCTTCAATTCTTAATCTCTCTCATTCATCCAATTGTTGGGCTTCATTCAATTGATTGAGAGATTAGAGAATTGTAAAATTTTCATTGAATTTCAATCAATCATTGATTAAATCATCTCATTTATGGAATGCAATGTTTACTTGATGCATATTGGATCCAATCAATGAATTAGAAGCTTTTAACTGAAATTCTAGCATTGCATTCAATCCAATTGATTAAGCCCCATTGATTAATAAGATTGTCTACTCTAATCATAGATTTGTTGATGATTGTTTATTCATGGAAAATTTTATCATAATCCATTGTAAAAGGGTAAGTTAGATTGACTGCATGGTAAGGCCCTCCATTCATTTTACCAAATTTCTATTCTTTTGCATTTCATGTAAAGAGCTGAATGAAAATTTCAATAATACATATCATGCTAATTGATTAGAGTAGTATGCCATTGCCATGTTAATATTCCCATTGAGGAAAAAGGTGGATCCCAAGGGAGATAGTGGGACAATAGAGAGGTGACCCTCCCCCACTATTAAAGATCCCGAAGAGGTGCAACCAACCGACCAGGGGAAAATTTGCCCACCTCCTAATGATTCAGAGGTTGTGCAAGGATCTTGTCCTACTATTTTATCTCTCACATTGGTATAGGGAGTTGAGAATTGAAGATTGAAGCACTTTGAAAGACTCAAATACCTTCAAGATCAAAACAGGATAAAACAGGGGATTTACATGACACCGCAAGGTACAAGTTATTACAAGTACCATCTTCATCATTGAACTACAGATGCAAGTACTATAGGATGCCCACAAGTCCTATCTAGCTTCTTACAAGATTTGGTAGCCATTAGGAACTACCACTTTTCTCTCATAGTAGGTGAAAATAGGGTACTTACATGTTAAAACAAGATGCAGGCCTAGACATTTTAGCCTTAGAGATTGAATTGCAAAATTTTCTGTCCTAAACCTATTATGACATGCTATAGCTCATCTTGGAGGGCATTGATGGCTTTGATTTGAATTTTAAAATTTGGGAGTCAAAGTTTTCTAGATCAAGTTATAGCCAAATTTCTAACAAGGGGTACTATAGGATTGCGCTACTATGGCAAGTCATAAAGGAAAGAGTAGGATGAGGATGCACAACAAATAAGAGATTCCATGCTAAAAAATACACCTCAAGTGGGCCCTGAAGAGCCTCAAATGAAAGGAGAAACTAGTGCACTCAATAGTATCATGTGTGAACACAAGAATAGACATGCTTGAAGGCATATGGAGCTGTTATCTAGGGTGGAGGAGATGATATTGTCTACTTATCAAATGAAGTCTTCCATTGAGAAGTTGGTGGGTTCCACTACCCAAATGAAGGCTTCAATTGAAAAATTAATATAATCCAATTCTCAAATAATGGCTCAGTTCTCCCCAATGGATACAAATGCAAATGCAAACCAAGAAAGCTAAAGGGAAAGCTCATTCAAACAGTGAATCTTCAGTCCCACTTTAGCCACCTAACCAAAATGGTCAAGATCATGGTATCATTGGATGAAGGGTTATTCACAATAGTCAATATGAAGTAGGTGATACTTCACAAAATTAGGGGTATTTCCAAGCTTATGGGCTGAATTCCATGCGTGAAGATCTTGTTGTTGCTCCTATTGTTTTCTTTCTGTGGTTCCATAAATTGATGAATAATATGCTTGTTGAGTAGACAAGGTAGACTTTATTATAGTTCTTTCCTCATGTTCTTGGTGTTCTCTCAAAAGCTCCAAAAATCTATGTTTGAATGTGAAAATTGCTCCATAAATTCACTCATATAGAGTGGTATGAATCTCTTTATATTCAAGCAGAACTTTAGGTGCCCACCCATGTGCTCTCTCGATCTCCTTCAATCATGTCTACTCCCTTGCTCTCTAGTGGTTTGATTGTCGCATTGTTAGCACAAGTTTGGATTGGCTAATTTTAGTCCAAGCATTATGTGTCAAAATATTGAAATCAAAGGTTTATGTATGAGAGAATTTGTGGTGTGCTCTCTCTTTGCAATCAATTTGACCTTAAGGTATTCTTGATGGAACTAGCTCTTCATCTTTGGGGTCAATTTTACTAGTTCTCATTGCTCTAACTATAGCATTAGGCAATGGCATGGGTGGCTTATATTGTGGATCTTCAGGCATGTAATATTTATAAATATGGGTGCCATTCAAGTAGTTGATTACATTGTTGTCTAGCAATTCAACTTTTCCATTAAATCAATACAAGGTCACCTTTGTTAAAGTCTTATTTCCTGACATTTTTATTGAACCAATAATTTCTACATGCATTTTCACGTGTTAAGGCATGCATGGCTAGTAGTCTCATTTCAATTGGTCTTTCTAAGTTTTTGTTAACCCTCAGAAGACCAAGTTGGAAAAATCTAGAAAATCAAAAGTGACAGACAATCCTAAGGCAAGAGGAAGATGAGGACTAATCTAACAAGAGGAAGATGAAGGACAAAGGTCAAAAGTGGCAGACTAATCTAACAATGCTCTGAAACTACCCTCAAACCGATGGTCAAACTGAAAGGGTTAACCAATGGGTGGAATTATACTTAAGACATTATTGTCATGACACGCAATCATCGTGGGACAATTGGCTGCACCTTGCTGAATTTTGCTACAACAACACATAGCATATGAGCATTGGGATGGCTCCTTTTGAAGTACTCTATGGATACAAGGTTCAAACTCTCTCAGCCATGTTTCATGAAGATGTGAATCCACAATTGAAGGATGAGTTAGAAAGAATGGAGATGCTTATGAAGTAATGTAAAGAAAACATATGAAAGGCACAAGATGTCATGAAGTCCTATATTGATGATAAATGGAGGCACATGGAGTTTGATGTTGGAGATTGGGTCTTCTTGAAGGTGTCCAAGACTCATTATGCATCCCTTAAGGGTGGAAATAACAAGTTGACTTGTAGATTTTATGGCCCATATTTGGTGTTGGAAAATATTGAAGAGCTTGCATATAAGCTCCAATTTCCTTCAACTACTCGCATACATGATGTTTTTCATGTATCACAATTGAAGAAGTATATTGGGCAGGATATACAAGTTATTGAAGAACTTCCACCACTTGATGAAGATGGATTGATTGTCTATGAACTTGAGAAGATGATTGGGAAGCATGAAAAGGTTCTTAGGAGCCGAACTCTCACTGAATTTTTTATCAAAATGGAAGGGGCTACTTATGGAAGAGTCCATTTGGCAACCCTCTTCTTATTTGGACACTTTTCCATGGCTTTTGCAAGATGAATGATGATAGTCTGTGTAGAGAGATATCTTGTTTTTTTAAAATAATGTTATTAATTAAATTGACTTAATGACATCAAAAAGTGGTCTTTATGGTATGGGATGATTCCTCAAGTTGTGTATTTCATGTCTACACTTCAAACACTAAATTCGGACACTCCAATCAAAAGTTATGGCAATTTTACTGATACAACCCCATTTGGACAACAAGTAGTCAATTCATTGTTTCAGGTTCATTGTGACACTTCTTCACACAAAGTACTTCCACATGCTTATGGATCTTCATTGACATAATTTGCTTCATTAACAACTTGCCTACTACCTCATTATTTTCAGTTTTGAGGACAAAACATCTCTAGGAGGGGATGATTTGTAATGAAGCAAATTATTAACATGAGAGTTGAAGCCTATTAAAATTATAAACCTTGTAAATACTCAATCAAGAGAGATGAGAGCTTTAGGGTTTAGTATAAAAAGGAAATAAGTGCTAATGTGGCATCATTCTTTGGCATTATCACAATTTTATCATTCTTGTCTTTCATCTTCTTGTACTTGGTTAGCAACTCATGGCTACATTGTGTTATGGTAATGGAAGATGTTCCATGGCATAGAGATGTTTGTAATTCAATCTGTTACATTTCTTGCTATGTGTAGCTTAGAATAATTTGATTTCTTGTTCATTTTCATTGTTAGATTAGTCCTTCTTTACATTGGTATTAGAGCATTAGTTTAGATCCTGTCAGAAGTCATTTTCATGTATTAGATCTAGTTGCAGTGACTAGGGAGTGAAAATCGCAGTTAAAGATTAGTCAGAGCAGTTAGTACTTCCATAACTGTGGTTTGACATAGAGATCTGTCAGAAACCGTGACTAAGATGAAGATTCTTGGTATGAACCAGTGGATGATGGTGGCTCCAGTCAATTTTAGCAGGTATTGGCTCCATTTTGGCCCAAAAATGAAGAGAGATGGACAAAATGTAGGTAACTTGGGTTGAGGTTGAGTTTATTGGGGGTTACTTTTGAGAAGGAAGGGTTTGCTTTCTAGACTTAGTCTTTCTCTCTCTTGTTTCAAGCTCACTTCATACTCCATAGCCAATCTCTTGCAAAAATGTTTCAACCATGACTCTTCCAACCACAATGGACTCCATAACTTGGTTCTTGACCTCTTGAGCAACCTATAGAGTAGTGATTTGGCTCATCTAGCCTATTCCTTTCTTCCTCAACTCGTGGACAGCAGGAGCATGAATTGGGCTTGATTCAAGGGATCCACCATATCTCCACAAAAATGAGCTCTATTTCTCAAGTAACTCATGCTTGAGACTTCTAATCTCTCTGGCAAAACTGGCCTTCTTCAAGCTTGGGCAAGATTTCTTCCTATTCTTGGACTCTTCTCTCTCCCATGAAACCCAATTCTTGATAGCTTTGGACATAAACAAAGAATTTCAGTTTTCTTGAAGCAATTGAAAGTAGTCTTTGTGGCAAATCACTCCTGGAGCTTGCTTATGCATGTGGCTTCAATTTATTGACAACATTGAAGCAACTTTGAAGAATCTTTGGGCATATATTAGTCTATGAAAGATTTGGACATCATGCATCTTCGATGTCACTGAAATCCTTGATTCTCTTCTCAATTTTTGGATTTTTCAATCTACATTGGAGTTGTTCATTATCATCTTTCAAGCTCTACATCAAATAGAAGAAGATTATACCTCCATCAACCATACTTGAAGCATTGGGGCAACAATAGAGTTCATAGGAGAAGAGTATGAAGCTGGGAGATTATGCTATATTGAAGCATGCTTAAATTGGGACTTCTTTGGATCTTTTGAAGTTAAAGATAGAGGCCATCTTTGTGAGAGATATCTACATCAACGACACTCTTCACTTATAAGCATAAGAGGTACTTTCAATCATCTTTAATCTCTCCCTTTTGAATCCAATTGCTAAGCTAATCCAATTGATGAAAGAGGGATTAAATGATTCAAAATTCCAATCATTTTCTTAAATGCACTTCATGAAAAATACATAGAGCTACCTTAGTGATTAATCACTAATTGGTCACTTACATTCACTAAAATAATCACTTACATTCATTGAAATAATCACTTTGAATGACTCTAATTCTCATCCATTTTGCTCTAACCTTGACATTGAATTGTTTGCCTCTTGTTTTCATTGCCATGAATGAAAATTTTTCCCAATGGTAAGTGAATTAAAAATTGTAAAGCAGCGAGTCACTACTACAGGTATTCCTTACCTATTCCCATTTGATTTTTCATCCCAATTCCATACAAGTTCTTGCATATCATGAAATGGCAATCAAATTCCTTTCAATACATGCATTTCATGTTGTCTTCTTAGCCTAGCCTTGATCTTCCATGTCTATACCCATGAGGAAAAGTGGATGTCGGGCGAGTTGGTAGGACAAAAGAGAGGTGACCCTCCCCTACTGACGACGACCTTGAAGGGGAGCATAACCCGGCTTGAGAGGAAAATTTGCACACCCCTTAAGTCTCGAATCCCACACATTTAAAGTTTGGGTGCATGTACCACTTCAAAGGCACAAGAATTCAGTCTACAGCATGATGTAATTGGTATTGGTTTCATGATGTAATGGCAAATGCATGTCAACCATTGAAAAAGGTAAATGTATGGTAGCATAATGCAATGCAATTGGCAATTGGGACAAAGCTATGCTAAGCAAGATGTATGCTACTTGTGACATTTGAAATTTGGGTTGGCAATAAAGAGTTGGAACAGGGTATGCAAACAAGGTTCCATTGATTGGATCGTTATTTTGCAATTTACAGTGGGATTATTCAATCCTTTGGTTACTTGCAGAGGTTATTCTCAGTTTTGTAGATATATGGAGTTCCTTTGCAAGTCCACATAGTTTGTACATGCATGAAATTGATGGTACAAGTCATTAAATGACCAAAACAGAGCATTCACAAGTTGCAAGAAATTCCAGATAGCTACATTAAATTATCTATAGAATTTTTTGTACTCAATAATTTTCAATACTTGATAGCTCATCTGAAAGGGGACATCCTAAACTTTATACAGAGCTAAAAATTTAGTCATTTGGATCACTAGAGCTCAAGATATTTGAGTTTTTCTTTTGTTGTACACCCAGGACAAGACATCACCTATGGCTAAAAATAAAAGAAAGAAACCCATTATGGATACCATCAATGAAGGTTTAAGGGACTATTAGCTAGATAAAGATCGTGAAGCTTCACAAGAGGCGATTTACCATGAGAACCATGATAATGAGGAGCTAGAGATAAGTTCAGTACATGCTGCAATAAACAAACAAGTGAATGGGGTTGGCATTACTCATATCTCTACCGATTCTAACATTTTGCAACAACTACATGAAGTCTGGCATTGACAAGCTTGTGGCTCTCTGGAGTGAAAGCATATTACCTACAGCAATTCCAAATGCTCCAAGTCCTCCCATTGTTCAAGAATAGCCCATGACCACAACTCCCAAGGTTGTTGGACACTATGAAGTTGGGGAGAACTATCAAGAGCTCATCCCTCTCATTTTCAGCCCCTAAATCAACCCAAGACCTCCACTAGCCCTCATGGACAAGATTTGGGAGATAAGACTCATGCTAACTCAAGGCTTGATGATGACACACATGGATGCCATCGTTTTTACAAGTCTTTTTATGGACAATAATCTACTATCCCTAAATCTACACATGAAGAGAAAGCTGAAGAATAAATATCTTATCGCAACATCAAGTCAACAATAATCATGTAAATAATCAGCCTTCTAAACAAGGTCCTCATTCAAATCAGTTTTGGCCTCATCAAATAAGAGGACAGCAACCACCAATGAATGCCACAATAAATATACATTCTCCAATGTATGGACATCAAGTCTATGGACATCCTCATGTTGTTGGCAACTCTCTCTTTTCGCCATAAGGACAATTTAATTAGCCAAATGGGTTTGTACATAATCATGGACAGCAACAACCATATGTTCATGGAGCATGGAGTAATGATGTTCAACAGTAAAATTCTTTTGGTCCAAACTTTAATGGATAGCAACACAATAATGGCCAATCTCATCAATATGAGCGGGAATACAAGGAGAAAATAACCATTTCTAATTTCAAGGGTGAAAATCCATCCCCTACTGAATTAGAAGAATGGTTTGACAAGCTTGAGATGTATTTTCTTTGTATCCTAGACCGGAGAATGCCAAGATTAAATTCGCATCCCTACATTTGGAGGGATATGCACACACTTGGTGGCGGTACATGTCAAGGATTGGTAATGAATTCTTCACATGGGATGCATTAAAGAGGGCAATGATCGAACTTTTCATGTCTCCTATTGAAAAAGAGAAGTTAGAGAAGAAGTGGTATGCTCTTGAGCAAAGGGGATTAATGGTTAGAGATTATTCTAACCAATTCCTTAACCTCTCCATGTATGTGGATGGAGTATCCCACAATGCCAAGCTGAATAAGTATATATTTGGGCTTGAATATTCTCTATCTTCAGAAGTGGGAGCTATGAAACCATCCTCTGTACAAGCTGCTATACAATTGGTGAAAGGTATGGTAAAAAATATATGAGTTTTCAGTAAAGAACATGGCAATATTTTCATCCAAACTAGTCCACTAGAACTACTGCAAATTCTAGGCAAACGAAGACTGAATTTCAACAAGGAGGAAAGAGAACCAATGCCTACAGCAAGATTTCTACATTTCCTTCTATTTATGGATCAAAATAGGGCAGTAATTTTAGATTTAATGCTAAAAATAGATCATATGGAAAGAGGATTGAAATAGGTGGCAAAAACTCAGCTCCTATGGTGCAAGGAAAGCATGTGTCTAATGACAAGCTGAAAGACTCGTATGCGAAAGGTCTATGCTTCAAATGTGGGGAGAAATGATCTCTCGACCACAAGACAAAATGCAAAGCCAAGAATGTCAAAGTGAGCATGATCTTTGAAGAGGAACTGGATGTTGAGACAAATGAAAGTAGTCTATCTCATCTTGAGTGCTTACCTACTCTTGAGGAGACCCATGACATGATGATGATTGCCATGAAGAATTTTATGACCCTATGGATGGTTTTCCATTCGACCTGGGTAGTTACTACATGGATGATCCTTGGACAAATTTGGATTCATTGAAGCTTTGTTCCATCTCCCATGATGCATAGAATGGTTCCAAAGGGGACAATACATTACGCCTTAAAGGATACATTAATGGAAGAATTGCTCATATTCTTATCGACACCGGGAGTACACATAGCTTTGTTAATACACGGTCTCTTAATGGGCTAAAGTTGTATACACAAGAAATGCCTTCATCACTAAGAATCCAAGTGGCAAATGAAGCTTATGAGAGCAGTAATCAGATTTATTCTAATGTTCCCATCACCTTATCATCATCTTGTACCACTTCGGTGAGTCTTATTGCCTTGGAGATGGGTCCCATTGATGTCATACTTGGCTGCAATTGGCTGAAAAGTATTGGTAGGTTTACCATGGATTTGAATAGGCTGCAAATGGAATTTCAATGGCATGGACAACAAGTTACTCTTCAAGGGATTGAGAAGAAGAAGCTAGAGGTGATTAGCCTAAAGAATATTAAGAGAGAGATCAATGAGAAGGCATGTATGTTTGCCCTTCTCTTGTCAAAGTTTGATGAGGATCAGCCCTCTACTCCTTCAAAAAGTATGGATCCTTTATCTTTGGAAATTGTTGAAAGAGTATGATGATTTATTTCAGCAACCTACCTCTCTTCCTCAAAAGCGTAAAGTGGATCACCCCATCGACTTGCTTCCAAATACCAAGCTATCAATAAGCCTCCATATCGCCTTTCAAAAGTGGAAAGAGAAGAAGTTGAGTGCCAAGCAAAGGAGCTACTTGAAATGGGTCTTATACAACCAAGTCAATGTCAATACTCAGAGTTTGCAGCAAGAAGGATATGCACAAGGGAGATGAGAGCTCAAAGTACAAGAACAAAATTGTGTTTACTAAGTTGCTTAGAGTACAACTTGGGTACACTCTCTCACATTGATAGTGACCCATAGGTTGTTTATATAGCCTCTACCAAGCTAGGGTTAGGGTTTCCCTTGCCCCTTAAGGTCATTCACATACATCTATCCTTATAGACCCTTGCTTAGGGTGGATTCCCATGCCTACATTCTAGCACCCCCCCTCAATGCCAGGGTAGCATTGCATCACAAGACATGTTAAAGTCCCTCTCCCCAATCAAATGGGATGCCTTTATAAATCAGGCTACAAGGATATTCATAGATAGAGGATGTTACAAGACTCAAAAGAGTCAATCATCTGTGGATTGGGAGGCAAAGTTGGCCTCCAATTCCTTAGTTACTTCTAGAACACTGAGACACTTACTGGTGATATGCCCGATCTTTTTGCATTTATTGCACTTCATTTTGTCAGGGTATTTCTTCAAGCAATTGCTTACAGTATGCCCTTTTTTGTGACAGAAGGAGCACTTAGTAGAAGTGGTATGGACTAACACTTGCTCATAGGAAGTGAATGCTGAAGTTCCTTTAGTATGGTTTCTCTTCTCTTCATCTAGGCTGTTGGGGGTAAAGGCGCCTCTGCCTAGCTGCCCGTGTATTACTACACTGACAGTCACCGCCACTGCACACTGCAGGTGGTAGGCACCCATCACCGTCACTTTATTCTTTGTTCTTTTAGTGATAATTTGAATAAAGGAATGCCCGATCACACATTGTGACTGTTGAAGTTCCCATTTCTAGTCTCTCCCTTTCTTGCTCTTGCTCTGCCGCCATAGCTCTCGAGTCCAACCTTCGATCCATCACTCCCTTTCAACTAGTATCAGAACTTTTCTTTCTGACTCTTGAGCTTGGTTCGTGGCATTCTCAGCATCCCATCGACTCCCTACTTGCATTGGGTCTCCTTCCCGGCAACCATATCCGACTCCTTCGAGCTCCCGTCACTCCCCGGCTTCCCGAGCACCTTCCCAGCATTGTTGGGCACCTTCAGGGCATTACATCAGAGGTATTTGATCGTTTTCTTCAGGGTTTACTTTAGTTCTCATGTCTCACAGGCTATAAAAAAGATTGGGGCAGCCACCATTGAAGCTCCCTTGCTTCATATCTCACTTGCCTTTGAACAAGACTTGATGGAGCTTGTTTGAGGCCTTCCTTGGCTTTAACCGGACCCCTCTGAAGCTTGGCCACCATTTTTTGTAGCCCCAAGACCAGCATTATAGTTGGCGGAATCGCGCAGCCCTCCCATATGTGTCTTTAGCATTGACAATCATAACAGCAACTCTCCCCCTCCATTGGCACTTGGAAAGGCTCCATTTTGGGCATATGAACATGTTTTGATGCTTGGTTTTTATGGTTGATGTGTTGGCATAGCATTTGGACTAATTTAACACTATTTTGGGACTGTCATAGTAGTCCACAGGCAGTTTATGACAGTGTTACACTGACATTTGATGCTACAGCTTGTTTTGCATTGTTATTTGATGCCCGATTGGTTCTGTTTGATGCCTGAATGTTAGGGGAATGTATGCCTGTTGTTTGGAAACCATTTGGAGCTGACTTTGGTGCTGAAATTCTCTGTTTTGAACAGTAAATCATTGCTGTACATAGTTGGGCTGAATCCATTTTACTCATGTATGCTTATGCCTATGCTTTTCGGGCTATGTTTTGGGCATATATGGTGATGTATTAACACTTGGGGCTCGACATAGGGCTTGGTTTTGATTCGGGATCATTGGTTGAGCTTGAGCTTGCTTTGCAAAGCATTTGGATGCTCCGCCTTGGATGTACTTATGGCATGTATGTTGCTTATGTCTGACCGGTCTTGACATGCTTAGCCTATGCCATTACTACATGCTAGTTACATTGTTTGGAGCCTATTGCTACTGGAGCTTGGTCTTGGCTTGACCCTGGATTCTCAGAGCTTACTTGAGCTATTTATTGGCTTGCCAAAGTTGTATCTTGGGATGTACTTGATGTCTTACATGCTTATGGATGCTACATACGGATGCTCTACCACCTACATGTTCGAGATGTACTATTGATGTATTGTCTTGGACTTATGTCATTGGCACTATGTCTTGCCTTGGCTTGAGCTCTTGAGCTCGTACATACGGCTTTTGTGCCATTGGGAGCATTCTTGGTGAATGCTTATCAGACATTGAGCAGGTGGTACTTTTATGCATTGAACCGTTACATGCTATTGAGCAGTTACAGACACTTGAGACTTTGGGACTTCTTACCTTTTGGGATGATACATCATATGTCTTGGTTCACTGTATGCTTATGAGCTAAGTCTCAATTTTGGATCCGTATCTTTGTCAACTGACACCTACTTGTGTCAAGTTTTGGTAGTGGCAGGAACACTTTGCCCCATTGCTTGGGGGGTGTGCCTACTCACTGGCAGATGTTTGTATGACATACTTGGGTGTTGGATTCATGCTTATCAACCGTCATATGCTTATGCTATGCCCACATGATGCTGGCTTTGGTCTTGGCAGTATCTGATTGCCTTGGGATCCAATTTTGGCACTATTAGCTCTCTTTTTACTGAAATCTAAAATTTATTACAGCAAGCATATATGTATTTTTCATGCTAAAACACTCTGAAATGATGTACTTTCACTAATACTTGGTGGGCAGTATCTTTTGTTCCACTTTCTTCGCCATTTTTCCTCGATTTTGGTGATTTTTTTGTCATTTTTTGCAGTAAACAACAAGCAGTTTTGAACTGTCTACAGTCTTCCAACCTGCATTATGGCGAGTTCGTCCACTGATCATGCTATTTTCAACATCACTAAGCTTGATGGTACGAATTACTCTTATTGGAAGAGCCAAATTTGGCAGGTGTTGGTGCAAAAATTGCAGATCAAACCTTTGAGGTTAAGCGGGCATCCGCCTGCAACTATGCCAGATGAGGAATGGCTTGAGCTTGATGAGTTATGCAAGTCCACTATTGTATTGTCTCTCACAGAACAGATTCACTATAATGTCTTTGAGGAAGAACAAAGTACATGGCAGTTGTGGAAAAAGATCAAAAATCTCTATGATAAGAAAAGTCCAGCGAGTCAGATGTATTGACTGAAGCAACTTATGGATCTGCACATGAAGGAGAATGTGACTATGTCTACTCACTTGAGCCAGTTCCATGCTATACTCAAGAACTTGACTTCGCAAGACATCACTTTTACAAAGGATGTCACTCCTCTTTCCTTGCTTGGTACTCTTAAAGAGTCATGGGGTGTATTCCGCACTGCATTATGTGCCTCTACTGCTACCTTGAAATTATCTAATGTTGAGAGTGCTCTTCTGCAGGAAGAGGTTAACCGTAAGAATTTGGATGCCTCTCATGTGTCTCATGCTATGACAATTAGAGGCAGGAATGATGGATATGGAAAGCATGGCAATGGTAGTGGCCATGGATGGGATTCTCAGAAATCTCAGTCCAAGTCTCGTGGGAAGTCACGTAGCAAATCTCGTGGCAGGAATGCAGATGTTACTTGTCACCATTGTGGGAAAAAGGGCCATATTAGGCCACAATGCCATGAATTGTGCAATGAAAGGAGCAAAGATAAGGGGAAAGACAAAGTGCAGGATAAGTCTTCTGATTGCAGCATAGTACCTGCAAAGTCCAATGTTAAAATTGAAGAGATCAATGTTATGCAACCTGAGAATGTTGATGATGATGATTATATCCTAACTGCTTCTTCTAGTGCTTCGCAGATGACAGAGATACACTCTATGTATGCACAGTGTTGGCTCTTGGACTCAGGTGTGTCCTTTCATGTGACACCTTGCCGAGAGAGTGGTTTCATTCATACCATGTGGGCATTGGTTATATTAGGCTGCAGTTTCCTTCTAGCAGCAGTTTTGTTATGCAGGATGTACGTCATGTACCTGCTTTGACATGCAGTCTCATGTCAGGTGGATAGCTTGATGGCGCAGGATAGCATGTATGTTTTGGAGACTCTACATAGAAAATCACTCATGGCAGACTTGTGATTGCGAGAGATGCCAAGGCTGGCAGCCTCTTTCTGGGTTCTATCCCACATGTATCTCTTTGGCATGCCCATTTGGGCCATATGTCTTTGAAGGGAATGAAAATGCTTTCTGGTTTGCAGTACTTACCGCCCCTTGATTATGCATGTTTTGATTCATGTGAGCATTGTCTTTATGGCAGGCAGACCAGGTCTACGCATAAGAAGTCTGGTAGGCCACGCATGATTGAGCCCTTGGCATTGGTACATTCGGATAACTGTGGGCCCATGCCTTGTCAGTCTATGGGTGGTGCAAAGTATTTTGTTACTTTCATAGATGATTTTTCACGAAAAGTTTGGGCTTATCCCATTAAGCTGAAATCCGATGTCTTGGCTTTGTTTCAGAGATGGCTTGCATTGCTTGAGAACCAGTCTGGGTATAGGCTAAAATGCCTAAGGACAGATAATGGGGGTGAGTGTGTCTCACGTGCTTTTGAGTAGTTATGTGATGAGAGGGGTATTAAGCGTCAGTTGACCGCTCCCTACACCCCCCCAGAATGGCTTGGCTGAGCGGATGAATAGAACCATCCAGGAGCGTGTACACAGTATGCTTAGCCATGTAGGCCTACCATAGAGCTTTTGGACTGAGGCAATTAGTACAGCTGTGCATGTCATAAACAGATCACCCTCTAGTGGTTTGGATTTCCAAGTTGCAGAGGAGGTATGGACTGAAAAACCTCCCTCTTATGCGCATCTCCATGTCTTTGGATGTGAGGCATTTTGCCATATGCCCAGGGACAAGAGAAGTAAGCTGGATCCCAAGAGTGTCAAATGCATTTTCCTTGGTTATGGGGATGCAGGCAAGATGGATTACCATCTCTAGGATCCGTAGGCGCAGAAAGTCATCCGCAGTCATGATGCAGTCTTCCATGAAGACAAAATGCATAGGCAGCCTGAGAGAGTTGTTGAGATCCGTAGGGTCATATTTTAGGAGGAGTCGAGAGCTCTTGCACAACCAGTTGGACAGCCTACAGCTCTGCAGTAGATGCTCATGGTCAGGGTGTTGGACAGGCAGCTGGGCAGGCAGCAGAGCCTGCCGGGAGACGGTCTACTAGAGACAGACGTCCACTTGATAGATTTCAGCCCTCGATGCATTATATCTTGGTTACAGATGCAAGAGAGCCTTTCACCTATGATGAGGCTATGCACAGGGGTGAGAGTTACTCCTGGGAGAGGGCTATGCAATCTGAGATAGACTCCCTACATAAGAATGACACTTGGGATTTGGTTTCCTTGCCTACGGGCAAGAAGGCTTTGCCATGCAAGTGGGTGTACAAGCTAAAAAGTACCCCTGGACACCCCAAGCCTGCAGACAATGCTATATTGGTAGCAAAGGGTTTTAAGCAGGAGCATGGTGTGGACTTTGACGAGGTCTTTTCCCCTGTGATTAAGATGACCACCCTGCACTTAGTCTTGGCTTTGGTTGCTCAACTTGACTTGGATTTATACCAGATGGATGTCAAGACGGCTTTCTTACATGGGGACTTGCATGATGAGATTTATATGGAGCAGCCTAAGGGCTTTACAGAACCTCGCAGGCAGCACCTAGTGTCCAAATTGAAGAAAAGTCTTTATGGCTTGAAACAGGCACCTAGAGAGGGAGTGGTATCATAAGTTTGATGCCTTTATGCAGTCACAGGGCTACAGCCGGAGTGCTATGGATGCGTGTCTTTACACGAAGAAAGCCCGTGATGGTTCTTTATTGATTTTGGTACTCTATGTGGATGATATGCTAATAGCAGGGAAAGCTCATGATGAGCTAGATGCTCTTAAGGCTCAGCTCAAGAAGAGCTTTGAGATGAAAGATCTGGGACAGGCCGCTCACATACTTGGTATGCACATTAGACACGACAGGCATTAGGGACTCCTCTACTTGTCACAGAGGGAGTACATTCATAAAGTCCTTGAGCGCTTCCACATGCAGGACATAAAGCCTATTGACTGTCCATTGCCTTCTTATGTGAAGGTATCACAGGCTGATTGTCCACAGATAGATGAGCAGAGGGCCGAGATGGCCGAGATTCCCTATGCATCCGCAGTGGGCAGTCTTATGTATGCCATGATAGCCACTCATCCAGATATTGCCTTTGCAGTTGGTGTTGTGGCACGCTATATGGCTACACCTTGCAAGAAGCATTGGGATGCCGTGAAGGGTATCATGAGGTACCTGAAGGGCACTGTAGATATATGCATATGCTATGGCAGCCATGATACAGGAGTCGTGGGATACACTGACTCTGATTATGCAGGACATGCAGATAGTAGGAAGTCCACTTCCGGCTATGTATTCACCTATGCTGGAGGTATTGTTTCTTAGATGTCTAGGGTGCAGAAATGCATGCCCTTTCTACTACAGAGGTCGAGTATGTTGCAGCCACTGAGGCTTGCAAGGAGGCCATTTGGTTGGGTCGTTTAGTTGCTGACCTTGGTATTGATGCTATCCCTACACTACATTCGGATTCTATGAGTGCTATTCAGTTAGCCAAGAATCCAGACTTCCATGCGAAGACGAAACACATTAAGGTGAGGTATCACTTCATATGTGGGGTCATTGATGACAAGTCTTTTGATCTTGTCAAGATCTCGGCTGACCAGAATCCTGCAGATCTGCTCACGAAAAGCCTCTCTATAGAGCGCTTTGCCTTTCTCAGGAGGTTGATGGGCGTGGGATGAGATGATGTCTTTCCTCATCCTGTTGTACATGTGTACATGTTGTACTTTCTTTTTTTCTTTTTCTTTCCACTCCTCATCGGGGCAAATTCACCTTTAAGTGGGAGGTTGTTGGGGGTAAAGGCGCCTCTGCCTAGCCGCCCGTGTATTACTACACTGACAGTCATCGCCACTGCACACTTCAGGTGGCATGCGCCCATCACCGTCACTTTATTCTTTATTCTTTTAGTGACAGTTTGAATAAAGGAATGCCTGGTAACACATTATGACTATTGGAGTTCCCATTTCTAGTCTCTCCCTTTCTTGCTCTTGCTCTCCCGCTATAGCTCTCGAGTCCAACCTTCAATCCGTCGCTCCCTTTCACATGCAAGATTAGAAGGTACTTACCAAGGTTGGATTTGGAATGTTAGTTAGGGTAGTCACATGGGTTGGAAAAACCTTCTTCACAGATTTCAGAAGGATGGCAATGGCATCTTCATCATGAATGGGTGCTTGAACGGAGGCAAGTTGTGCTATAAGCCCCTTCATAATATGTGAAATAAACTTGCTTAGATCTTCTCCCTGTTTGTATTCCAAGCTGAAAAACTCAATCTTTAGAAAGATCTTGGAGTTCTTTCCTGCAGCACCATAGAGCCTTTCAAGTTCATCCCACTTCTTCTTAGCAGTGGAGAGTTGGTCCATATGATGAATTAAAGATTCATCTAAATGAAGCATGATGATGGCCTGAGCTCTTTCATCATCTTCTACATCAAGGGGATTGGATGGGTCAATAACTTTGGTTCCTTTTAAGGGACAATAGCCTCTTTTCATCATTTTGTATTTTACCACAACTTGCCAAGGATGGAAATCTTTTCCATTGAACTTGCAAATTTGAGGCCTTACATTTGCATAGGCCATGGCCATTTTAGGAAGTTCTTACATATTTCCTTAAGCAATGACAGTGTCTATTCCTTTACATGTGGCCAAGTACAGCCGAATAGTAGAACTGTTAGCCAACTTTAAAGTTGTAGAGTTGAAAACGATTGGAAATCATACATATGCAATATCTCAAGATAGGATTTAGGAGGTCTTGTTCTTCGAACAACTCTTGATTTAAGCTTTACAGTTTTCATGGGTTTCAACGAGGTGAGCTTTGACTGGACTTCAAGCTCTTCCTGATAATGTGGCATGTTTGAGGAGTTCTTAGTAGAGCACGGCTTATCGAACAACTATATGCTCTTGGATGAATCAGAGGAGAGTATAATAACACTCATATCTCTGATGTACCAGCAAACTAATATTGGGATATGGTCTATGTGTTTATAGTTGTACACATAGCCTTACAACCAAGCAAGAAGAGATAACTGACATAAAGCACTTGATGGATTTACTTTTTTAATAAAAAAACCAGATTGAGTTAATATCTAGCTAGCAACATGATTGTAAAATGCAACATTAGTGCTTACAAGCACTCATATCAAAGTTTATGCCACTTGAGATGTAAGATGTGGGTTGTTTTATGAACTAAGGAGGTCCACCGAGGGTAAGAAACTTTGAAATAGAGCTTTCAAAGCTTCAATTGAATTTGGAGAAGATCAATCAGTGATTAGAATCACTATAGTGATAGGAGTATTGAAAAATTTGAAATTTGAAGCAAGCTTAACGTTTGGTTATGGCTGCCAGGAGATAGACAGTTAGGGTTTGCCTCTATGTGGCCAGCAGAGATGGAATTTTTCCAAACACTTTTAGGATTAGGAAGCCCACTTGGGGGGCTATCATTGCCCCAAGACACCCACCATTATTGTGTCTTCTACAAGCCGTGCCATGGTGATGAACAAGAGGCTGCAAATTTTGTGCCTAATTTGCGATTTCTTCAATGCTTCCCTCCATGACGCATAACGTTGCCCTCTAATGTGCCACACTAGGTCAGCTTGTGTTGGGGAAAAAGTCCTCAGTAGAAGTCAAGAGTTAAAATGCTCTCCTTTGGCTTCCCCAGGTCCTTCAAGGAGGGTCAAGGTTTGGCTATGGAGGTAAGAGGGAAAAGATGAAGATGATGGAAAATCACGTGCACTTAGTGAAGCTGAGGATAGAGGAAGCTGAAAGGATCAGAGGAAGCTCTGATACCATGTGAATACTCAGAGTTTGCAGCAAGAAGGATGTGCACAAGGGAGATGAGAGCTCAAAGTACAAGAACAAAATCTTGTTTACTAAGTTGCTTAGAGTACAACTTGGGCACACTCTCTCACACTGATAGTGACCCATAGGCTATTTATATAACCTCTGCCAAGCTAGGGTTAGGGTTTTCCCTGCCCCTTAAGGCCATTCACATACATCTACCCTTATAGACCCTTACTCAAGGTGGATTCCTATGCCTACATTCTAATAGTCAATCTCCCTTTGCTTCTCCCGTTCTCTTAGTCAAGAAGAAGGATGGTTCATTCTGCATGTGCATAGATTATCGGGACTTGAACAAGGCATCTATCAAAAATAGGTATCCAATACCAAGGATTGATGATCTCTTGGACGAATTGAAGGACGCCAATGCCTTTTCAAAGATTGATTTGAGATTGGATACCACCAAATACGCATGAAGGAGGGGGTGAATACAAGACTGCATTTAGAACAACCGAGAGGGGATTGTATCGTTTCATGGTTATGCTCTTTGGTCTTTCAAACGCTCCAGCCACATTCCAAGCTTTAATGAACAAAATTCTTCTGTCACTTTTTTTCAAGACAGTTTTGGTGTTCTTTGACAACATATTGATATATAGTAAAGACAAAGAAGAGCATTTACACCATGTTAAAGAAGTTTTTGACATATTGAGGAGTCACGAGTTGTTTGCTAAAGCAACCAAATGTACATTCATAGTCAAAGAAGTAGAATACTTGGGACATATTGTTGGAGAAAATGGCATCAAGGTTGACCCGAAAAAGGTCCAATGTGTGAAAGATTGGCCTACTCCAACAAATACCACTTCATTGAGGGGTTTTCTTGGTTTGTCTTCTTTCTACCAATGATTTATCCAGAATTATGCTCATGTGGCTGCACCATTGATTGATAGGTTAAAGAAAGAAGCTTTCTTTTGGGATGAAATAGGCGATAAAAGCTTCAATGAGCTAAAGCAACTCCTCATTTCAACACCCATATTGGTTTGTCCTGACTTTTCTAATGTCTTTGTGATCTATGTGGATGCTAGTGGGAGAGGATTGGGGGTTGTTTTAGCCCAAGAACATGGCATCATTGCATATGAGAGTAGAAACTTTGATGAAAAATAGAGGCAAATGCATGTATATGAGCAAGAGATGCTAACTATACTACATGCAATCAAAAAATGGCATTTTTACCTCTATGGAAGTCACTTTAAAGTGAAAAGTGACCATAGGGTGTTGAAATACTTCCTCTCACAGCCCAACTTGTATCCTAAGTAAAGAAGGTGGTTGGCAACTCTTCAATCATATGATATTGAGATAGCATACACAACTGGAAAAGACATGTAGTGGTGGACGCGCTATCTAGGATGTGGGCATGTAATGTATATACAGTCTCCACTATATATAAAGATTGGATAAATGATATACAAGAGGAATATATGATGGAGGAGCATGCTGCCATAATAATGCAAAAATTATAGCAAAGAGTAAATGAAGAATATCCAAACTTCAAATGCCATAATGAACTTTTATGGTACAAGGGAAAGGTCTACTTGATCCTCAAAGCAAATTTAGGCTAAAAGTCCTTCAAGAAATGCATTCTTTGCCCTTGGCTGGTCATCTTGGTCTCTTTAAGACTTTTGACAAAGTGCACAAGATTTTCTATTGGAAAGGCCTATCGCGGGATGTGAAGGAGTATGTTTCTCATTGCTTGGAATGTCAACAAAATAAAGCTTCTTCTTTATTACTAGCCAGTCTCCTTCAACCCTTGCCTATCCCACAAGGAAAATGAACCGACATTTCAATGGACTTCATCATTATGGGCCTTCCTACCACAAGGCATGGTTGCAATAGCATTTTTGTTGTGGTGGATAGACTTACCAAATCAGCCCATTTTATTCCAACCAAGACACAATTTTTAGCAAAACAAGTAGCCGATCAATTCATGGAAGGAATGTTCAAGCTACATAGTATGCCCTTGAGGATAGTGTCAAATAGAGACACTAGATTCATGGAAACTTTTTGGAAGGGTTTTTTTACTTCCATAGGCACCACTCTTGCCCCAAGTACGGCTTATCACCCTCAAATTGATGGTCAAACTGAAAGGGTTAACCAATGGGTGGAAGTATACTTAAGACATTATTGTCATGACACGCAATCATCTTAGGATAATTGGATGCACCTTGTTGAATTTTGCTACAACAACACATATCATATGAGCATTGGGATGGCTCCTTTTGAAGTACTCTATGGATACAAGGTTCAAATTCCCTCAGCCATGTTTCATGAAGACGTGAATCCACAAGCGAAGGATGAGTTAGAAAGAAAAGAGATGCTTATGAAGCAATGTAAAGAAAACATATGCAAGGCACAAGATGTCATGAAGTCCTATGTTGATGATAAAGGGAGGCACATGGAGTTTGATGTTGGAGATTGGGTCTTCTTGAAGGTGCCCAAGACTCATTATGCATCCCTTAAGGATGGAAATAACAAGTTGACTCGTAGATTTTATGGCCCATATTTGGTGTTGGAAAAGATTGAAGAGCTTGCATATAAGCTCCAATTGCCTTCAACTACTCGCATACATGATGTTTTTCATGTATCACAATTGAAGAAGTATATTGGGCAGGATATACAAGTTATTAAAGAGCTTCCACCACTTAATGAAGATGGATTAATTGTCTATGAACTTGAGAAGATTATTGGGAAGTGTGAAAAGGTTCTTAGGAATCAAACTCTCACTGAATTTTTGATCAAAATGGAAGGGACATTACCTATGGAAGAGTCCACTTGGCAACCCTCTTCTTATTTGGACACTTTTCCATGGCTTTTGCAAGATGAATGATGATAGTCTGTGCAGAGACAGCTTGCTATTTTAAAATAATATTATTAATTAAATTTCCTTAATGACATCAAAAAGTGGTCTTTATGGTATGGGATGATGCCTCAAGTTGTGTATATTTCATCTCTACACTACAAACACTAAATTCAGACACTCCAGTCAAAAGTTATGGCAATTTTATTAATGCAACCCCATTTAGACAGCAAGCAATCAATTCATTGTTTCAGGTTCATTGTGATGTTTCTTCGCACAAAGTACTTCCACATGCTTATGGATCTTCATTGACATAATTTTCTTCATTAACAACTTGCCTACTACCTCAATATTTTCAATTTTGAGGACAAAACATCTCTAGAAGGGGATGATTTGTAATGAAGCAAATTATTAACATGAGAGTTGAAGCCTATTAAAATTATAAACCTTGTAAATACTCAACCAAGAGAGATGAGAGATTTAGGGTTTTGTAGAAAAAGGCAAGAAGTGCTAATGTAGCATCATTCTTCGGCATTATCACAGTTTTATCTTGCTTGTCTTTCATCTTCTTGTACTTGGTTAACAACTCATGGCTACATTGTGTTATGGTAATAGAAGATGTTCCATGGCATAGCCATGTTTGTAATTCAGTTTGTTACATTTCTTGCTGTGTGTCGCTTAGAATAATTTGATTTCCTTTTCATTTCCATTGTTAGATTAGTCCTTCTTTACAAGGAGATAGGGCATGTATAAAAATCAAAAAGTGAATGAATAAGCTCATTCTTGGTGTGTGGCCAAACTTGTTCTCTTCTTACTTCCTTCTTGTGCATGAGAGAGGGGGAGAGGGAGTGTGAGAGAGGGCGAATGTGTGTGAGAGAGTGAGGGACTGCGGAGAAGCTCTTGTTCTCATCTCGTCATCTTCTTCTTCTTCTCTTCTCCTTTCTCATGCACATGGCTATGGAGATCGAGGCTTGGAGCTTGGAGATGGAGCTTGTTTGAGAGTGCATCTTAGATCATGGAGCTACTTGGGCAGATTCATGGGAGGAGGCAACTCGATCCGATTCAAAGGTAAGTTCACTACATTTGTGTGTGAAAGAGTGTGCACAGCTATGTGAGAGTAGCCATAGCTCTCGACTTGAAATGCTTGAAGCAATAAGAAGTCCATGGGTCTTCGTGATTTGCTCATGAGAGTGCAAACAAACCAATGGATTCAATATTGAGTACCTGCGCGCTCCAAATCGAGTGACAAAGTAAAAGTTGATCTCCAAAATAGTGTGCTTGGTTTTAGGTAGCAAGCGAGAGGGTCAAAGGACATTCGATCTCTCTTGTGGATTAGTTTAGGTTTAGAAAGCTTTTTGTGCATTGGTTAGAGTAGGAGAAGTGTATTTTGATCAAATTCGAGGCATTAAGGAGTGAAAAATAAGAAGAAAAGAAGAAAAAGATAAATCTCTGCATTTCCAAGAAAAAAGGGAACAGAGGAAGAAAGGAAAAAGATTTTAATGCATGGGCAAAAATAGGGATAGAGAAGAAAAAAAGAGGAACAAAAGGTGGAAAAGGGGAAAGAGAGAGCTCATTTGCACACCGAGAGATTGATAGAGAGAGCTATTGCGAGAGATAGAGAGCTACAGGTCAAGAGGTAGTAGCAACAGTAATCCTTGGCATTATCACATTCAAGCGCTCCACATATGTTTTGGGTCTCCCTTGATATTCATTGAATGAGGTTAGCACCCTAGGTGCATTAATAGGTAGTGTATTTGATTGATTTTATCCATTTCTCTCCATTCGGCATTTTTTTCCTCTACCTCTCAAGAGACCACAGGCCTTGAACAGCCAAATTCCCATCGGGCTTGGACATCTGAGTCACTTAAGTCCACTTGGACATCTAACTCAGACAAGAATCCACTCATGACTCAAACCATTTTTGGGCCTTGAATTGCCAAACCTCAAGCCTCGGACAGCCAACCCTCAGGCCTAGGATGGTTGACTCAAACGCTCGAACAAGCATCGCTCTTGTCCGAGTTCGCCTGACCACTCAAACGGTCATTTTCCTTAACATGCCTCTCAAACATCTGAATCTAGGACTTGAACAAGTTGTCCAAAATACCAATTTTGACCATTTTTTATCATTTCAAAACCTGTTAGGGCCTACAGCTAGCTATCCAACAATCCAGGTTGAAGTCTAGACCAACAGATGAGACCATAAAGATGTTTATACTCAACAATTTGACCTAATAGTCTAGGAGTGACTAAAATAACTGACCATCAACTGCTTACCCCTAGTAGAGACCTATGTTGACCATCTACATTGAACACCCATCGGGACCACCTATCAAGACCATGAAGGACCCAAAATCAACTACTAGGATTAATCATGATCCAGTGAAAAAGTTGCAACAGCATGAAACTGATTGGATGTGATTAACTTCATCTAAGGTTACACTATGTATTGTAGGCACTTAAGTGCATGTGAAAGCTGGAAAGCTTGATTTTGCACAATTCACATCGAGTCACACCACTCAAATTTATAAGTGTGTGTACATTTGTAGACTAGTTGCATTAACAAGGAACACTCTAAAAGGGATTAAGCTAAAACAAACCCACCAGTAGGAGTGCAACCCCAAGAAAACCAAATGAGTGACCCAAGACACCAGAAACAAAGATCTAGGGAAGACAAAACCATTAGATTGCTGAGGGAAGGAAGGATTAGCCAAGATTAAGGACACATCTTTAGCCAACTACCATGGCAGATACTAATGATCTCGACCTTGATCTTGACCTTAACGTGGTAGGATACCCGGACAACATCTAGCAAGTTATCACATAGTATGACCAATGGACAAGGATAGTGCATCATGGAAGACCTATAGCTGATATCATAGCTATTCTTGAGGAGGAGAGGAGGCTAGGATGAATCACACTAAAACACATAGCAAGCTATACCCAGGAGCAAAGGGCTTAGAGGTTGAACTAGGAGAGAGAGCTCAATGAGGTTCACTGGATCCTAGGCATCTCATGTAGAAACAGAATGGGAGGCAATGTTGATAGAGAGAGAGCTCAAGAAGCCGAACTTACATTGATGAGCAAGCTACTCACAAAATGATTGCTGGTGGACAAAGCAACACCAAGAAAAGTGGGATAGCCTTGGCAACATCATTGCTGGCCGGTGGGCTAGAAGTCCCCAAAATACCATGAGCCAAACGAAGATACCCATAGTGGCCAAGTAACTTGATAAAAGCAAGCAATGACCCCTACAATTAAGTCAAGTAGTTTGAGGTGGTGTGTAAGGCTAACAACATCATGGACCCCACTCAACGAGCACAAGCATTCAGTCTTTGCTTGGGAGACAAGGGATGACTTGGTTTATCAATCTAGATAATGTCCAACACAATAACTTCACCCATCTAAAGGATCTCTTTATTAAGAGATTCTCAAAGGCAGGATACTCCAAACCTCATTATTTAAGATGATGTATATCAACCAAAAAGACAAAGAGGATATATGAGACTACGACACACATGTGAGGAGTCTCTACAAGAGGATACGTGCAGCTCAGTGATCCAATGAGAGAGCAGTCTCCACTGTATTTATTCATAGGATTCACAATGAAGAACTCTATAAGGCCTTAGCAAGCAACTCAAACCTGCAAAGGGGTATGCTTGCAAGAGTCTTTGAGGAGGCCATTTGAGTAGATGACTTGCTCAGAGAGAGAAGCTCTAGGACTATGCAACAAGGGAGTGACATGTTTAAAAATGCCGAGAGAACTGCAGTACTTAGCAAATGTGTAGTCCCCCAACGAGCAAGATAAAGGAAAGAGTGTCGACCAGACCCAAGCGATAGCTGAGCTCAAGTCTAAGCTAACCAAACTACAAGAGTCAATACAAAGGCAAGTACGACCTCACATCTAGTGTGTGCATTGTGGAGGGAACCACTTCCCATCTGAATGTCTTAATCCTAGATCTTGGCCTTGTGCCAATTGCAGAAAATTTGGGCACAACGCCATGCAATGCCAAGACAATTACCATACTAGCAACCCCATGCTCAGCGATGCTATCCAAGAGATAGGCACCCTTACTTCGACAGCGGAGCCCCTTTGGCTCTACCCGCACCTAATGATTCAAAGCCAGTCGCTCACATGATCAACAAAAAGAGGATATGCGACTCTTAGATCTATGGAGCCAATGAAGTCATTGGTGGTTGGACTAGCCCCAAGGTCTAATGAGAATGCTGGAGTATTTGAGACAAACCCAAAAGGGCACTACTTGGTATCCAAGACCGAGAGCTAAGTGGTGAAAAAGGCTAAGCGTGTTATTGCTACATCATCTTAGGCGAAGGAACTTAGAGGTGTTTTGAGCTAGTAAATCCCTCTATGGCCTATGATAACAATGTAGAGCATTGTGAACCCCAACCTCCTGTTAGGAATGGATAATCTCGAATTCTAGTCAAGTGGTGGAATGACCTTGAGGGATGAGGAAGGTTCCCCATGGATGGGGACTCTCTCTCTCTCTCTCTCTCTCTCTCTCTCTCTCTCTCTCTCTCTCTCTCTCTCTCTCTCTCTCTCTCTCTCTCTCTCTCTCTCTCTCTCTCTCTCTCGTGTGTGTGTGTGTGTGTGTGTGTGTGTGTGTGTGTGTGTGTGTGTGTGTGTGTGTGTGTGTGTGTGTGTGTGTGTGTGTGTGTGTGTGTGTGTGTGTGTGTGTGTGTGTGTGTGTGTGTGTGTGTGTGTGTGTGTGTGTGTGTGTGTGTGTGTGTGTGTGTGTGTGTGTGTGTGTGTGTGTGTGTGTGTGTGTGTGTGTGTGTGTGTGTGTGATTCTCCAAGCCCTAAATTAGAGTTTTTTTTACAAGAGGTGGACAAAAAAAAGGCATAAAGAGATGTCTACATTGCATGTTGATCTATGTTACATTGGGAATATGCTCTCTTGTCTATGTATATTGAAATCACATGCACTTAAAATTAATGAGAAATGCCATGCTTACATGCTACTACTAATCATGATAGTCACAATGTTATCATATTGATTACTATGAGGCTTTCTAATATGACATGTTATTCTCTACATATGTTCAATTGATAGAATCAAAAAGTCTTGGGTTTTGATTCATGAAGGTTTATGTGTACGCATATTGGCATAAAAAGTGGCATTATATAGTAACATACATTGCATCATGTAAGAATTATGCATTTCAAACAATACTATATAACCAGGTAAGCTTGGTCCTAAAAATGTGGGGCATGGTACACTAGTCTTCTCTAACAAAAGGTACCTTGAGATTGCAAATTTTGGACTCACGGCACATGCACATACACACACACCCTCACACACTTACATATGTGCACACATTATGCATGCATACACACGCATTCTCATACACATGTATATATGAGAGTGTGCATGTACTTTGTGTGTGCATGTGCACGTGCGTGCGTGTGTGCGTGTGTGCGCATGCGTGCGTGCGTGCACGCATGTGTGTGTGTGTGTGTGTGTGTGTGTGTGTGTGTGTGTGTGTGTGTGTGTGTGTGTGTGTGTGTGTGTGTGTGTGTGTGTGTGTGTGTGTGTGTGTGTGTGTGTGTGTGTGTGTGTGTGTGTGTGTGTGTGTGTGTGTGTGTGTGTGTGTGTGTGTGTGTGTGTGTGTGTGTGTGTGTGTGTGTGTGTGTGTGTGTGTGTGTGTGTGTGTGTGTGTGTGTGTGTGTGTGTGTGTGTGTGTGTGTGTGTGATATAGCCAATATAATCACCTAATATGGAATCCAAACATGTAAATTGATTTTTGTTTAGATTCATACTCGATGGCGTATACCAACTAAAATAAGCAAATGAAAGAAGAATGTTATAAAGAGGCATCGCTAGAGTTGCCACTACATCAAGGATGTAAATGTACCCTAATCCCTAAACTCAATATCTCAGTTCATCCTTCAAACCTCCAACGAACTTGCTCTTTGATACAACCACCAGTCATTTCAAGGGGTATACTTATGAACCCATAAAAACTTTTCCCCTTATAAACTTCTTCAAAGCTAACTAGAGCACTTAATCCCTTTGGACACAATATGGAGTACATAAAATGATGATGAAGCAATATGTACAGGTTTAATATCAAAAGTCTCATGCATGACACACTAGGCATAACATAATAATAAGAGTATTATACATATGCGAGTACGTATGATACATATGTTCAACGTTGTGTACACCTTGCTAGCACATGTGGAGCTTGCTCTCTAGAAAGTGAACGTTGTGGAACAAGAGCACAAGAATCTCCTTGTTGCAAAGCATACAACTAGTACATGGTGCCACAAGGAGCCCTTCCAAGTCAAGGTTTCTCTCTATGCATCCTTGTAAAACCTACATAGTAGACATGAGAGACCTCTATAGAGAAGGATTTCTCCACTAACAATGTACAACAATAAATAAGCCTCCATCTACATATAGAAGACATTAAACACACATTAAAATTCATAACAATCATAAGCTAAGCCTACTAAAATGTTTTTTTAAAAGCTTGATTATGCGTACATCTTTTAATAAGAAAGAAATATAGTGATGAAGATGTTACATACCTCACAATTGGCTCGCATAGCAACATTGGCAAAACTACAATTGTTGAACTTTGGTCTAAAACAACAACCAAAAAATAGCTTCACTATTACCTAAGCTTCTAGCATGTCATGAATGCTCCACTATAGCCTAAATATTACAATTCGAAAACATTGCCAAGCATTTACTAACAAAACCAACTCAAAATAGCATCCAAATGTTTCTAGACTTGTCATATCAACATGAGAACTTCATGTCACCTTTAACTTTAACAATTCATTACAATAGAAACACTAAAACAGTTATTTTACTATATGCTAGGTCATTTCAAAAACCATCTAAAACCATAAATTCCATTGCACTTAGTAATCATTCAACCTTTTGCAAATGGCTACTTACCCTTTACATGTGGTCTTGACCTTTTGAAGGTTCTCTAAATGGATGGATTGATTTTAAGAAGCACCCATGAGGCATCATGATGCTGATCAAGGCTATCTTAGCTAGAATACTTGTGTCCATCTCCTCGAATTGGTCGTGATATGATGTCTCTACACATATTGTTGAGCTCTATGTTTTGCTAATGGATCTTTGTAATCAAAGGGGATGGCTTATGGATCATCAAGGGACTAGGCCCTTTTGAAACTTAAAGAGGATTCTCATGCTCAAGATCTTGACCATCTCCTCAACTATTGTTTTGAGCTTGTCTTCAATTCCCTTGACCCATCCTCTCACCTTTCTCCTGCGATTTTACTTTATATGTGGGTTCAAGGCCAATCTATACTTGTGAAGATCCTTTGCAATATCAAGAAATTTGGATTTCTCCTTTATAGAAGAGTATACTGCTATGACCTATTGGAAACTCATTGTTTATGATTTTCCTTTTGTCTTCATTAGTTCCAAACTATTGTAAAGGAGTATGAACCCTTAAGAAAATTAGTATTTTCTCAACTTAGTTGTCGTTGGATTTGAGGTTTTAGGAATGCAAGTACATTACTAGAAGAAGAGGAAGCTTGAGAGAGCACAACTCAAAGTTTATTGAGAGGTGTGAAAGAAGAATCTTTACAAGAGTAAGTATACCCTAAAGTGAATTGCCATATATACAAGGCCAAGGAAAAAAACCTCCTAAAGAGAAAAAAAAGTGTCCCAACAATCCTAAGTATGTTCACACACATCAATATAGAAATATGGTGACAAAATCCCCTTGGGAGTGATGCAGTGAACAAGAGCTAGCACTCATGTATAGGAAAGTGCATGTATCTTATCATACCAAGCCCGAGGTGCTTGCCATAAAATGCATTTTTCAATATGTACACTTTACTTTATTGTCCCTTCTACACAAAACCACAAGGTTGGAAAACATACACTTCCCCATGTAAATCACCATTCACAAATGTAATTTCGATATCCAAGTAATGTACATTCCAACAATTATGATCTATTAATGCACAAATGCTACAAATACTTATCATGAAATACATGGGATCAAAGGTCTCATCAAAATTAATGCCCTTCTACTGAGCATAACCTTTTGCCACAAGTCCAACTTTGTAGCAATCAATACTGCCATTTGGTATGCACTTTAACTTGTAAATCCACTAGGTGTGAATGGCATTCTTGCCATGAGGCAAATCAAATAAGAACCAAGTTCCATTTTTTACAACACTATCATACTCAAATTGTAGAGCAATCTTCCAATTTTTTGAACTTTGTGCCTCTACAAAAGACATAGGCTCATCCTCAACACACAAACTAGAAACAACCAATATATAACAATTTGATACATAAGAGAGGTACTATGAGAGCCTAAATAATACAACTAGCCAACAATTCATCCAACTTACTGTCACATAATGTTTGCACCAACCACTCTGGCATAGTCCTAGACTAAATCTCTACTCTCTCATCAAAAAGTGCATCATTTACATCTATGTCAAAATAGGTTAATATGTGTTATCATGAGAACTTGCATAGACTAAAAAACTATTTCATTTGGTACCGCATGGGACTACACACTACTAAAAAGAGGCAACAAAGTATCGTAGATATTTTATGAGTTACATTTGTCTCTTTCATACATGAAAGTAAAGGTTGAAAAGAAACTTCCATAAAGACAACATCACAGTTGGCCAAATACACTTACTTTGAGGATGGTATAACTTGTAACCTTTGCTTTCATTACTGTATCCAACAAAAAAACATTTACAACATTATCATCCAACTTCATGTATTGTTGCACTAGAACCAATGCATAAGCTAAGTGGCCAAAAACACACAAGTGAGCCACAAATGGCTTTTTGTCATGCCAAGCATCATAGGGAGTGATAGACTACAAATCTTTAGTGAGATATATGTTAAGTACATAGACTACACATAAAATAGCCTCAAGCCAAAAATTATGTGGCAAAGCTTGATTCTTAATCATACATCATGCCATCGCCATGAGTGAGTGATTTCTTCTCTCAACTACACCATTTTGTTGTGGTGTACACGGCACTATGCATTGGTATTTTATTTCATATTCTACCAGATATGCATTAAAATCCTTCGATATATACTCCCCCCCTCAATCTAAACAAAGAGTGTCCACTTTATATCCCAACAAATTTTTAGCCATGCTGACAAACTGTTTGAAGCACAAAAATACTTTGAACTTAACTTTCAAGCCATACACCTATGCATGCATGAAATAGTCATCATGAAAGTCACAAAGTACAAGTAGTTTCCAAAAGATGTTGTTTGCATTGGACCACAAACATCACTATGTACAAGCTAAATCTTGCAAATAGCTCTCACTAAACCACCTTTTGGAAATGAAGAATGCTAAATTTTTGCCCAATGTGAAACCTTCAAAAATGTATTTTTCACGTGCGTCTAGATTAGGCAATGAAGATACCATGTCAAGTTTTACAAGCATAACAAACTAGCAAAATTCAGATGATTAAAATATGCATGCCAAAGGTTTGTATCTAAAGTAGCCTATGAATCTACAACTATGGATGCCACATCTTCCACACATTTACCATAATGATTGAGCTCGTACCAGTTGCAATAATTGTATCGCCACAAGAGGGATCATGAACTGTGCATCTATCATCAACAAACTTCATGATCAAGCCAATCTTGGCAAGTGCAAAAATTGATAGAAAATTCTTTTTTATCTCAAGTACATACAAATAACAATTTTCCAACTCCTTTACCATGATGAGGAGTAATTGGCACATGCCACAGTACTGCCCTTAGGGGTAGGCTCAAGAGAAGTGGCCAAACTACATAAATAGTTAATATGCTTCATGCCACCACTATCAAGGTAGCGTACATTAGAATCAAAGAAGGATCGTAATTGCATTGTGCACAAAATCCCACTATGTATCATGTACAACCTTTGCATATCCTAATTTAGAAGGAGAGGCATCTACAATAGCCATACTAACCTCTTGCTTCTTAGCCTCTTTTGCAGCCAATTTAGAATAGTCCTTAATGACATGATCTTTTGCCTTACCATACATGCAAAACATCCAACTCTCTTTTTTCTTCTCATCCTGATATTAGCCTTCTTTGTCTATACAACAATTGCAGATTTTTGTTTACTAGCACAAAAGGAAGCTTTTCTTTACCTTTATGATTAGCCACAAAATCTTAATTTGCAACACACATAATGAACCTATTTTGCATAAATTATTCTTCTTGCATCAAAATAGAAACCAACTCGTCAAATGACAAAGAATTTAGATTGCATTTCATCATCAAATGAAGAGTAGATGCAAAACTATGATAAGGATTAGGAAGGCTATTGAGAACAATGTGCATAAGTGGACTTTCTACCAAAATCTCATCTATACCAATCACCTGATCCTTAAGGATCTTTGACCTTTGTCAAAAAACTAGACATGGGATCACCTTCATCCATATGTTCACTCTCTAAATGCTTATGCAAGTAAGCAACATAAGCCTCATTTCTTCCTTGATACAGACGTCCAAGTATATCCCAAGCATCCTTAATTGTCCTATATAAGTGAGTGTGTGGGATCATAGTACATTTAACAGATAATGCAATCAAAGCATGAGACTCTGCATATCTACCATTCCAACACATCTACTCAAGAGTAGGTGGTGATGATAGTGCTCTAACTAGAACAAAACCTACAATAGCTTCTATTTCTGTCCTTTCTTCTACACTTGCAACTTTTGAAATACGAATAGGACATCTTTGAATTCCATATACAATGTTTCAAAGCCCCTTTGCAACCAATACATGATCTGTCATATAAGCCCACATTTGATAGATGGTTCCATCCAACTTGTCCTCAACAACCAATATGTGTAATATATCATTGTTGCCATCCATGGCCATTCACTATACTTGATACAAAAGTTGTACGTATAGAGGAAAATATTAAGAAAACTAATATGTGCTATAAAGCACAGTATGAAGGAGATTGTAAGGGCTCTTACCTACAAAATTGATTGATGATAAAAATTATGCACAAAATGACAAAATAGCCCATGCAATACTGGCATTAGTGCTAACAAAGATCAAAACAAACCCGAATCAAAAATCTAATGACCCAAACCCCTTAAGGGCTAGCCACAATACATGTCCACTTGAGAATGCTTATCAAATCTCATCCCAATATGAGAAAATCAAGTGGAGGGTGTTGACAACTCTATCCAAGAGGTCGAAGTCCGCTCTACTACCAATTGTTGGATTTAGGGTTGCAAAAATGCAAGTACACAACTAGAAAAAGAGGAAGCTTGAGAGAGCACAACTCAAAGTGCATTGAGAGATATGGAAGAAGAAGATTTGCAAGACTAAGTACGCCCTGAAGTAAATATGGATATATACAAGAGTGAGGAAAAAAAACCTCCTAAAGAGAGAAAAAAGCGTCTCGGTGGTCCTAAGTGTGTCCATACTCATCACTATCAAAATATAGTAATAGTTGCGTGTGCGAGCGCGCCATAATTGGTCATTCTCTATCATTCTTAGAATGACCTTGAAAACTTATGGTAGAAACAACCCTGATATTCTCCATTTTGTTCCATGAACATAATACCTAGATTCATAAGTATACTAATGAAATTCGTGCATTGACTATAGGATACATGCATATGGGGGATCCTCACACTAAATGAGAACAAGTTGAGTAGAGAGCCCATATGGGATTTGTTGTAATCTATAGGTTGTTGACATAAAGTAGGGTTTTCCTCTTTAACCCATGCTCTTTGGATTGTACATGGATAAGATTTCTTGACTAATAGAAGATTGAGGGTCAAGAGCACCATTAGCAAAAGTGGTCTTGATTGCAAACAATATTGTTCTCATCTCTAATTCTTGTAAAGATTACAATGACATTACAATGCCATATAGATTCTTTCAATATTTTCCTTGAAGAGAGACCTTTACATTAAAGACCCTATGAAGACCAAGATCATGATGCTTAATACCTCCACAAAATGGGTCACCGATTCAACAACACGATTCAAATATCATGGCAATTTGATGGGAGTGATTACCCCCATATCTATAGCTTGCTATAAATTTCCTTAAACCCAAGGTTTTCCCATGAGAAAATTTATCATGCCTACACCCAATTGCAACTCCATGATCCTTACCATCCTAAGGAAATTATGCATGTATTAGAAGACAAGAACGTGTCTTTATAAAGGTAATGGAGAGACCACATGTTATGTTTGTTGTAGTTGAGGAACACTTTCAAAGGAGCAATATACATCCATAAAATACATGACACCATGGTTGGCACTATACTTTTCAAAGCAGATTATAACAAAAGGCAAGCGGTATTGATTTGAACATAGTAATGCATGATTCATGGACCATGGCCTCTAGAAGGATGGACTACTATTTGCTACTTAGCAAAGATGAGCCCACCATGTAGTTCACCCACATTGAGGATAAATCTAGCCACCATCATGTTTTAAAAGATGAGGCATCAAGGTGACCTGGAGGTGGAGATAGAGGAGCAATATGTATGCCAATACCTAGCTATTATATGTGTTACTATTGTTATTGTCTCTTTTGTGAACCACTAGGTGTTCTTTGATGAATCAAGGCAAGTCATTAATCATTGAGCCTCTATCTTAAAACACATATTCATTGATGCAATCCAAATTGAAGGTTGATGCATCAAATAGGATACATCACAAACTCACCCCAAATCCTTTCTATCCCCATAACTAGCAATTCCTCCACTAGTCCCACAAAAGCACTAGAAACGAATCACCTCAAGACATAATAATAGGCAAAACTAGGCATCCAAGGACGTAATACCAAGAAAACAAAAAACAACTGGGACTACATTAGAACCTAGCCATGAACTCCTATCACTACATGTGAAAATTCCAAAAAAAATTATGTAATACGAGAGCCAATAAAGAAAAAAACTTTGGAATTTAAACACATACAAGATAAAGTTAAAACATTAAAGCAATCAACATGTTTTGAGGAAACCAAAATGTGAATCACATATGAGCTTACACTCCAACAATTCAAAGCACAACCAAGTGAATTCGACAAGATTAAGTGGCACGAAAAGAAGGAAAATAGAGTTTACATAGACAACATAGCTATCATAGAGTTCAAAATGCCCAAGGTGCTTTAGGGTCATGATGCATTTCGGAACTCTTGCAGCTTTATCAATTAGGTTTTCTTGTATTTGTGCCAATGGCACCATTGCACAAGGTTTGTGCACACTATCAAGTTACAATCTAAATTGCAATGCACCTTTTTAGTTCATATTAATCACATTGAAGATGCCTTAATTACAACGATGGTATTATGAGTTGGGCTTAAATACAATGATGAAGATTGAGATGGTTCCCAACACTACAAGTAAAAATATGCATGCCAATAGTACAAGATTTACAACTGCAAACAAATTGCAAATTGCTAACCATTAGGATTCAAGAGTTTGTATACACCAAGAGAGGTTTCAAATGGTGGCAAGATGAAACAATCTTGAAATAGACAATCCTTGGAAGTGGGACTAAAACCAGAAAGCCTCCTAGAAATCCTTGAAAATAATCAAAATACCTTGGATAAAAGAGGTTAATTTGTAGAATAGTAACCATGATGACAATCCTAATCGTGTTCAAATGATTGCACCTTGCATAATAGGAGACAAATATGTGGAATTCAAGTCATGATGAGAGAGCCCTTGAAAGGGATTAAAATCATTTTCAATATGTATAACTTGAACTACTAGTTCTTGTCATGTTCTCCCTGCTTAGTCATCAGCCCTCAACACGGTGCACCAACCAAACATCTACAGACGACGAACATCTACATACCAGGGCCTGTTCGCACCATCAAATAGACTGTACAAAACCACCCTCATAGACTTCCAAGCATACACTCTTCAACACTAACTAGAATGGGCATAAGTGTCTTCTAAGGAAGGACATGTGGTGGTAACAGAATTAATCCTACAAAATGCATATGCAAACTATCAGTGGTCCTTGCCATTTGCCTAACAAGTTTAATCCTCAACATTTTCACAGAACAAAATCTCTCATGTTTATCAAGAGAATTATGGCCTGTATGTGATTCCCATTCTCCTTACAATCCATTCCACTCTCTCCTGGACAAAGTACTTTTTAGGAAAGAAATGCCATCTTTATCATTATCCTCTGCTGCAAAAGCAGGAAATTGAAACTCTTGACCAGCAGCAGTTTGCACAAACTATTCATGTTCTTTTACTTCTTGTCCTGTCTCTCAACTAGAAGGTACAAAATTTTAAAACTGTGATGTGTAAGCACATATTACACCAATATGCTTCAATTGAGGGTGCAATTGAGACTAACACCCAAAATCACCAAAGGAAGCAGCTTTCAGTAAATGCTCGGCAAAATTATTTTAGAGCCCTTTACCAAATGAAGTGAGCAGTGCCTGATAATGGAGCTTCATAATGATTCAGGCACAAGATATGATGCCCTGAGAGTAAGGACAGATAACAATTAGATGGAAATAGAGACATAAAAGTACAAAACAATGCATCACGAGCCGAGTGTCAAATGCCTGCTGTTGGCACACACGCAAGAACACAGATGATGTGTCTCACCATCACCTTGAGAGTTCTGAAGACAGGAATGGTGCTCTGTTACTGGAACTTTCATCCTTTGTAAGAAGTTCAATTTCAGCACATATCAGTGCATGACTACGTCCCATACTCGTGCACATGTGGAGGTGGTGATGAACAGAAGGCACACTTATCACCCTGCTCAGAGTCGTCGATTTCTTGTTCAATCAAAAGAGCTTATCCCAACAAAGCCATTGTCAGGTCATAAAATCACCATCATGATGCATAACCCTCTTTCATATCCACTTCATTTTTCTTCCTTGGCTGATTTTCTTCATAACATTGGCTGCGGACAAACTTTCCAAGGCACCCATTTATGGTACGTGCAGATCGTCCATCAGAAAAATGCTTAGCAAGTTCCACAGCCTGCAGAGAAATGAGTGAGCACTCCCTCTGTTTCCTCCCCCCCCCTCCCCCCCCCCCCCCCCCTCTCTCTCTCTCTCTCTCTACCCCCTGCCCCCCCCCAAAAAAAAAAAACCAAAAAGAGCAGGCCATCAGTTTACTGCTGCCAGGTTGCACAAAGGTTATGCGGCACTTGGAGCACTCCATGTGAAATGTGCATATATTTAATTCCAGGAAGAACCCCGGACTAAATACATTGGTTACCCCAGCCTTGTTATACAGATCCCAATATGGGGCCCATATCTTTGCGAAAAGACTTTGGAAGAATATTGAGAGGCCACTAGTGATGATGACCAATCACATGATATGGAGCAAATCATTGGTACCCCACGAGATTGTTAAAGCAGAGATAGGAGCAGCACCTTAGGTTACAGGCCTAACTTCAGTCAGTGAATTGTTTGCAGAGGATATGGAAGCTCCCTAGGTATAGAAATCCACACTTGGCATTGACTTCCACCAAACAGTTAGTAGAGACTAGAGAGACATTGCTAGTATTTAGAGATGCAACATGGTTTGGGGAAGAAGGATTACAAATGGATGCACTTCCATCACTACAGTTTGGTTTGAATTGCCGTCACTCAGATATCACTCCTACTGAACTGAATCAAGTTATCAGGTCAGATATTGTCAAGATTGATATGCGAATGGAAGCACCCCCCAAAGCTCCTCAGTACAAAGATGGCACAATACCAACAGCATTTCTTGAACACACCAGTGAAGTGATTCATTGTTAGACCACAATGCATGGATGTACACCTCTCCCACAAGATACCTAGTGCTGTAGGACAAATGAGGATTGAGACAAGATGGTATACACGTGTCTGAGGATGCAAGCATTTGCTAGCCTTACCACCTCGAGCGTGAGTCCGAGGAGCACTTTATTTGCAGATCTAATGTTCATTATGAGATCAAAGAGAGATTTCATTGCCTTTTCCACAATGGGTTTGTGCCTCTCTGTAGGTTGATGGAGTACGAGATCAAAGTGTTAGAGATTTAGTCATCCCCTGGACTGCTCGCATTGTCAGACCGCAGTTGTATAATTTGTTCTCTTGGGCACAGTTGGGCATTCCAGCAGTCACCAAGAGTGGGCACCTATTTCGGGCAGGTCGGACAGTTTGTGTGCACGTGATAGTGCCATGTGTTATAGCTGATCAAATCACTAATTTTTGTCATTATTTTACATGTCGGCCAATTTTAGCTAGTCAACCTCGTCAATTTTGTTGAGATGGCAAGCTCAACACGTGCAGACATTGATGATGGATCACCTAGTTAGATGAGTCCACATGTCTACACTTCGCACGTCGGTGGTCATTATGATCCTCACACGGCCACTGACTTATCACTTATTATATTTGGTTTATTGCACTCACCTACAGCTGGCATAGTTATAGCGCCAGTCAATTAGTATAGTTAGTTATGCACTATTTGACTTATTCATAGTTGCCTGAAACAGCATTTCCACCTACTCAAAACAGACATGTTATGATCCCAAAATGCATTTCGAGATGAGGGTTTCAGTGGACAAGGGTTTTGACCTAGTTTTAGGTTGCAGACTACATTACGCCTTCTTGCATGAGCATTCCACCTTCTTTCCCCTACTACCCACCCTCTTTTTCAGCTGATCACCCTCCCTACTTACTGTCTACTCCACATCCCAGCCCTTCCGCAAACCGTGACAAGTTGGGAATAAAGGACCATCGTGCCTTTTATATGTGCATGGGTGTGAACACACCCTTAGCACATTTGTACTTTCATATATATCTATCTAAAACCTAAAGGTACACATACAAAATTGTACCCAAGAACATTGTGCATCTCTCTCTCTACTCTTGCTTACATTTTGCTCTCTACCTGACATTTTCATCGCAGGACATTGCATCACCATTGCGCATCGCTCACTTCAAACTCGTATCAGAGCACATAGGTTGTGCGCATTTCACAAAGCTCATGACAAGCGAGCAGGAACTTCAAACATCAGCTATCAATGTTTGATACGTGCAGAAGATTGATACGTGCAGAAGAGATGGCAGGGGCAACAAGCTACAGACCAGGCAGCAGGTTCGACGGTACTTGACAGGTCATAGGCTATAGGAAACAGTCGCAAGCGACCAAGCTGCAGGTGAAGCGACCAGGCGCAGGAGAAACGGGCTGCAGGCCACAGCGCGCGATCGGACGGGATGGGCTTCAGCGGGCATCTGATAGGTCACACGTGAGGGCCATGACCAGGCAAGCCAACACGAACCTGACAGTCAACGTTTTTCTTTTTTTTTTATTTAAAAGAAAAAAAAGGAGGTTTCCTTTCCTTTCCCTACCGGACATTCGCGCGTACAAGCACAGAATACAAATCTGTGCACATTTGCTCCTCAAAAATTTGGGGCTTTTCCTGGATTTGGGGATTTTAATACAAAAGTGGACAATCTAACTCAGAAATTGCAAAATCATTGCACAATTGCCTGTTAAATTTTGGGATTTTTTCACATTTCAGTGAAATTTCTGCAATTTCAATGAAATTTGTGGACACCAAACCCGAAAAAAATTGGGGATTTGTCCAAATTTGAAGCAACAAGACACAATAGTGATATTTGTCTCAAAAATTGCATGAATTTATGACATTTTGCCTCCGACATTTGGGGCTTTTCATGTACATGCAAGAATTGGGCTGAAATTTACACAACTTCTCGACATTGATGCACATTGGACCCAGTAGAATTTGGGACTTTTGCTGTTTGGTCAAAATTTGTGCACCATTTGGTCATTTTCTGTACGTGCGGATTTAATTCCATGCAATTTGGACATCTAGCACTTGGAAAAATTTGGGGGTTTTGTTGAAATTGCTCTATTTTTGGGGGTTTTGTTGAAATTGCTCTATTTTGGCAAAATTGGCCTATTCTATACTTTGAGCACAAAAACTTTGGGGCTTTTGACCGTGCATGTCAAATTTTGTACCCGTGGGTGCGGGTGCATGTACAACAGATATTGCAGCTAAATTTGGGACATTTCATGTAATGTGATGTATTTGTCCTTGGAACAGCTATAATCAGTTGTGGAGTGCTGTAGAACAAGGTTTAGTGCTTCTAAAAATTTATTTGCAGATCTGACATTTCTGCTTTTACCTGGTTATTTATTGCTTGTTGGTACTTTTTATACCTTGGTCACTCGTGTCATAGTTTAGGCCTGCATTTGCTGAACTTTTTGGTCACATTTGGGCTGAAAATCATGGCTGGCAGCAATGACAGCAGTCATCTAATGCACATTAAGAAGCTTGAAGGAGCACATAACTTTGCAGTCTGGCAAAAACAGTGCTATAATATCCTATTGCAAAAGAAGCAGGCAAGGCCAATTAAGACCAAAGGGGCAAAACCCGCAGATATTGAATAGGAAGACTAGGATGAGTTAAATGAGCTTGCATGCTCAACCATCGAGCTATCGATTTCTGATGCCTTGCTCTTTAACATTGAAGGTTTGGATTTTGCCTATGCTATTTGGACTCGACTAGAAGAACTGTATGCCCAAAAGAGTATTGCAAGCAAAGTTTACTGGTTAAAAAAGCTTATGGATTTGCATATGAAAGAGGGTACAACAATGTCTACTCACTTGAGTGAGTTTAACACCATTTTCAGCCAGTTGGTTGCCTTGAAGTTAATGATTGATGAAGAATTTAAGGCTACGTTCTTGCTTTGCACTTTGCCAGAGAGTTGGGATACATTCAGGACTGCTATGAGAAATTCTAATGCGATGCTTTTGTATGCTGATGTAGAGAGTGCTCTACTCATGGAAGAAATGAATTAGCAGAACAATGCATCCAGTAAGTCTTCCAGTGCTTTGCATACTAGGGGCAGATCATAGCAGAAAGGCAAATCTGATAACAAGGGACGCACTAAATCACGTGGCAAAGACGTTGAATGCCATCATTGTGGCAAGAAGGGTCACTTTAAATGTGACTGCTACAAATGGAAGAAAGAGAAAAGAAAGGGCAAGAAGACAGATGATAGCAAGGAAGAGAAGAAAGAGGGTCAACCTAAGAAGAGCAGCGTCAAAATTGAAGAGGTGAATGTAGTCACTCGTGACAGTGACAGTGGGAATGACGTACTCTTTGTCTCTTCACACTTTGGTGCACATGCTTTACTTGCAGATATAGATGATAATATGCATACCTGGATTCTCAATTCAGGTGCTTCCTTTCGTGTCACCCTCATCATGAGTGGTTCTCTGCCTATACAAGGGGTCGACATGGTGTTGTCCATCTTGGGGACAACTACACATGTGACATTGCAGATATTGGAAGTGTGCAGTTGCAGTTTCAACATGGCTCTGTCTTCACACTTCAGCATGTACGGCATGTACCTCAGCTCAAGAAAAGCTTGATTAGCACAGGGTAGCTAGATGACGATGGATTACATACCACCTTTGGAGATGGAAACTGGAAGATCTATAAGGGATCTAGAGTGATTGCCAGAGGTTGTAAAAGTGATACCTTGTATCCTCACCATGTATCTAGTGTGAGTCACCATATTGTTGCCGTGACCGAGCAGCCAAGTGTTTCTTTGTGGCATGGCCAGTTGGGACACATAAGTCAAACTGGAATGAAAGTATTTTCTCATTTCGGTTACTTGCCTTGTCTTCGTTATGCTGATTTTGAGCATTGTGATCATTGTGTTTATGGTAAACATGCACGAACGTCTCATAAAAAGTCTCTTTCACTGAAATCTTCTCCTCTAGAGTTAGTACATTCCGATGTATGTCAAATGCCAGGATTATCTTTAGGGGAAAAGAAATATTTTGTCACCTTTGTCGATGATGCTACATGGAAGGTATGGGTTTACCCTATTCGTAACAAGGATAAAGTGCTTGACAAGTTTTAAAAATTCTTGGTTTTGGTTGAAAATCAAACTGATAAGACACTCAAGTGTCTTCGCCCTGACAATGGTGGGGAATATGTGTCCGAGGCCTTTCAGGCATTTTGTGACAACAAAGGGATAAAGAGGAAGCTCACTACCCCTCATAATCCACCCCAATGGCGTTGCAGAGCGTATGAATCGGACCGTACAGGATAAGGCCCGTACAATGATGTCTCATGCTGCATTATCCCATGGCTTTTGGGCAGAGGCTATAATGACATCCATACACTTGATAAATCGGTCACCAAACAGGTCTTTGAGAGGGGGGGGCGGGGGGTTCCCCAAGAAGCGTGGTCGGGAAAGCCACCTTCATATGCTCACTTGAAAGTGTTTGGCTGCGAGACTTTTGTGCACATTCATAAAGAAAAACGTAACAAACTTGAGCCAAAGTCCTGAAAATGCATTTTCCTAGGATATGGTGACGAGGGTGAAATGGGGTATAGATTATCGGATTCCGAGAAAAGGAAAATAGTACGCAGCAATGATGTTATCTTCCAGGAAGATCGCATGCATAAACAGCCCGAAAAGACTGAGGAGGTCCGTAGGGTTGTATTCCGGGAAGAAATACCTTTTGGACAGCAAAATGTGCCCGTTGTACAGCAACAAATACCTCCTGTAAATGAACCTACAAATGCAGAAAATAATGCTAGAAATTATCAGCCAGCTATTGCCCATGATAATGAGCCACTACATTGTATTCCGGGAAAAAACCCTACGGACCTCCTCAGTCCCGAAAATCCACTACATTGTATTCCGGAATACAACCCTACAGACCTACTTACTAAAAAGCATTGGGAAGCAATGAAAGGTATTATGAGATACCTCAAAGGCACAAAGGAGTTGTGCATCTACTTTGGAAAGCAAAAGGCATTTGTTGTTGGCTTTACGGATGCAGACTATGCTGGTCATGCGGATTGCAGAAAGTCCATTTCTGGGTATGTGTTTACCTTCACAGGAGGAGCAATCTCTTGGATCTCTAGGCTACAAAAGTGTGTTGCATTGTCTGCTACAGAGGCAGAGTATGTGGCTGCCATTGAGGAATGCAAGGAGACTTTATGGCTTTCACATCTGGTGGGAGAGCTTGGCATTACAGAGTTACATGTTCTCCATTACGAATGCAGACTATGTTGGTCATGTGGATTGCAAAAAGTCCATTTCTGGGTATGTGTTTAACTTCATAGGAGAAGCAATCTCTTGGATCTCCAGGCTACACAAGTGTGTTGCATTGTCTACTACAGCGGCAAAGTATGTGGCTGCCATTGAGGAATGCAAGGAGACTTTATGGCTTTCACGTCTCGTGGGAGAGCTTGGCATTACAGAGTTACATATTCTCCATTGTGATAGTCAAAGTGCTATCATGCTAGCACGGAATCCCATCTTTCATGCAAAGACGAAGCACATATACGTGAAGTACCACTTCATTAGAGATGTACTTGACAGCAAGAGCATTGAGCTTGTAAAGTGCATACAGATAATAATCCTACAGACCTTCTCACGAAGGGTCTCCCAGTAGAGCGGTTTGCTCATTGCCGACAAATGATAGGAGTTGGATAGATATATGTATTTCAACTTTATACATACCTAGACTTAGCTAATTCTTTTCTCCTCTTAAGGCACATTGCCTTTGGATGGGAGGTTGTTGGGGATAAAGGGCCATCGTACTCTTTTATATGTGCACGGGTATGAACACACCCGTAGCACTTGTACTTTCATATATATATATATATATATATATATATATATATATATATATAAACCTAAAGTGGTACACTCGTCATTGTACCCAAAAACCGTGTTCACTCTCTCCACTACTCTGCTCTCTCTCTCTGTCTCTCTCTGCTACTAACAATCCTTGTGTGTCTCAATCCTCGCACTCCCCATCACTACAAAGTTTGTGACAAAGAGACCTAGAGTGCATGCCATTTTTAGAGCAAACAATCATTTGGATCTTTTGAAGCCATCAACCACTCACCTCGCTTACATTTTTATTGTTGTGGAGAGACTTGTTAGAGTCCCTCAAGGCTTCTTAAGGACAATTGTCTCTAGAGAGTGGGTTGCATGGAATGAGAGGGAGCAACCTAAGGCTTTGACATTTATCAAAAATGTCATGGATGAGGCCTGTTGGGAGAATGCAACTGCATTGGTAAAATTTTTGACTCCCATTTATACACTCTTTGAGAATCACTGATATGAAGGGCAATACTCCAGTACATAGCTCTGATTGGAGAGATGCTTGACAAAAATATCTTCTTGTCTCGAGATAAGGAAGTGAATCACTAACCATTCATTCTTGTCTCGAGATATGTATGAATCTATGATCTATCATGATTCATAATGTATATTGCTATGTGGATAACAAGTTAACTTTTATATATGTTATAGAGAGCAAGACATTCATATAGTATGGAACAGGAGATAGCAGTGGTTTCATAAACCAATCCATGTTGTTGCACATTGCTTGCATCCTCTTTGGCACAGCGAGAATCAATATGCAAGTGGGGAGCTTGAAAAGGGGTTGCAAGATTATTTTAGTAAGTGGACTCGTGGAGACATAGCAGCAAAGAAATGTGTTTCTTTAAGTTTCAAACTTACGAAACACTTCTTAATGTAAGAGAAGTTTCTGATAGTAAAAACGTGGGGTTTTTTTTTTTAAGGAGGGACCCAAAAACATGGATTATGTTATAAAAACTACTGGAAAATGTTAAACTTGATCATGATGATGAGTAATGACTCGTGAGGACTCAAGATTTTGGATGATAGACTTACTCTTATGAAATTTTGTTTAGTGATTGGACTCTGTCAATCTAGTATCTAGATTCCATTCTTGTCTTGAGACTTGATTATCATACAACTTTAGTCTAATTTACGAGTTATTTATTATATATTATGATTCATTCTAGATTTTGACATTTTGCCAGGTTATTTTAAAATGAGAATCATGATGTTGCAACTTGACGCGGTCCATATTGTACATGAGCTATTTACATGTTTATTTCAATTTTCTTTGTGTAATATGTATAAATCATAATGTTTGATGTCTGAACCATAGTATAACTTGCTAACTTTGACATAAGTCAATAATGAATCATGGATATGTAACGTACTATTCTCAATTGACTCTCATGTATTATCACTCAAGCTTGATTGGCCTTTCTTTGTTTGAGAGAGAGTTCCCTAGAGGTTTAAAACCTCTTTCCCTAGTTAAAGCTATTTTTAAAAACCTATATAAAAAACCTGCGCTTCTTATTTTACCCCCTCTTGAAAGAAACTTACAAAACACATTTCTAATGTTGTACAATTTACTGTCTTGAATTGAATCATGACTCGTGTATACTTTAAACTTGTCAAATCTCGATTCTTTTCTAAGTTCTAACGTTATATTGTTGAGGAATTTAAGTGTTTTGATGAAAAAGTTCAACTAATAGGTGTGGTTACTCTATCGTATATTTTTAGTTATATTTATGACTATATATTTTTATTTTTATACCTATATTTCTTGGATTCTCATTTTTCCATTTTGAACCAAGGCCGAAACTCCATTTCACGACTCCGAAACATATTTTTGTTTCGCCGTTTCCGAAACTCCTAGCAACTATGGACTTGTAGACCATTTTCCTTTATGTTGTATCTTATCTATATCTTGTGAACATTGTATTGTGTAAAAGAAGAAAAAGAAAAACAAACCAACAAAAAAAAAAAAGTTTTGGTCTCCATCTCTCTTATTGTATTCTTGAGTGAGCTTCCTCTTGTGTATATGGTGTATGTTTGGCACAACAACTCAAGCAAGTGCCCCCACCATATGATTCGTAACATGATATCAAAGCAACACCATTGAGAGAGGCTGGTTTTGAAGGCTGAAGTGAAAAAGAAGAAGCAAAGCACGCAAGCAATGGGTAAGAAACCCTCCCATTCTTCCACTCTTTCTCTTGGATAGTATTTGTGCAAACATCGGAAGCAGGGCAGAGCAAAAATCTCAAATTGCTATGAGATTTGAGTGTGAGAGAAGTTGCTTTTTTGGCCACCTGATACTATGTCAGGCCTCGTTTTAAACCCGCAAGGTTGCGGACAACAATTTCAAGGTATACTGTGATTTCTATTGTGCCGATCGAAAGTGGATGCACAAGTTGCAAATTTCAAAATTGTAATTTTGAGGTGTTTTTTTAAAAGCAAACATAAGTTCTATCTGCTAACAGGTTGCAAATTACATGTACTATTGGACAATCAATGAAAAAGACTACTTAATATATTATTGTGCACTTGTTATAAAAGGTTGCAAAAGACTGACTTACTGTTTTGTATCAATTTTGTAATAATGGCAGACAACACTAAAAACTCCATCATTGAGAAGCTGAACAAGAACAACTACCCATCATGGAAGGTTCGTGTGACACTTTCTTATTGGAAAATGCCTCTATGAGTTTGTTTTAAGTGAAGAAAAGAAGCCACAGCTATGTAATCTTGCGAACTGCAAAAGAGTTAAAGTTTTAGAAAAAATGGAATGCAAAAGACCAAAAGGCGATGTATTGGCTATCTGCAATCATTGATAATTATATTGGAACATATCAAAAATGTAGAAACTTCACATGCAACTTAGACAATCTTCGAAAATATGTTTTCAGTAAATACAAAGGCATAGAAGATTCAACTCAAGCAAGAGTTGGATACCTTAAAGAAAGAAAATATATATGTAAATGAGTATGTTTGGAAGATAAAAAGTATTGCAATCTACAGATGCCTTAGTGACTGTCGATCCAATGCTTGATGATGATGATTTGGTTTCATTTACTTTAGGTGGTCTTAATAATGAGAAGGCTTAGAAATCACTTGTCACTTTTGTGTATGCACAAAAGCCATTTTCGATTTTTGATGAGTTGGTTTTTCTCATGATCACTGAAGAGATCAACATGCAGAGATCATATGAAAGAAGTCATAAACAAGTCCAAGTATTTTACTCAAGTTCAAGAAGGAAACGTGGCAAATCCTCTTCAAGCTGGTAATAACCAACAAAACAAGTTAAATCATCAGTTCAATGAAATGCAAGTTTCAAGAGGCCGTGGAAACTTAAGAGGCAAGTGGAACTCTAGATGAAGAGGTGCATGGCAAAACAGAGATTCTAGTAATTCTAGTATTGTTTGTCATTATTGCGGCAAAATAAGTTATATTTCAACCTAGTGTTATGCTAAGAATGATGATATCACAATGGTAAATTGCACCAAGAAAACTATGCATTGTCTTCATGACAAAATGAAGACAAAAATGAGCATCTATTTATTATGCAACATGTGATGAATGTTGTTACAAGAAATAAAACACATGATGATGTATAGTATGTTGATTCAAGTACATCTAATCATATAACCAACCATGTTTGATGGTTTGAAAAGATGTAGGATTTACAAAATCCAAGTTATGTACAAACAAGTGATGATTCATCCACCCAATGGTCAAAGAAAGAGTCCATCAAATGTATTACATGTGCCATGCATCACAAAGAATTTAATGTCTGTTGGCCAAATGGTATAGCAAGGGCTACAGGTTTAATTTAATGCAAATGTTATTTTATAGAAGACTTTAATGATAAGTACAGGTTGGTGCAAAAAGAAGTACAGTTGACCGCATGTTCACTTTGTTGAGCTAAAACATGCATTACTTGCTAATTAGCCTCTTAAACAGCCCCAAAACACAGTAAAAAATACTCTTTTAGAGTAAAACCCTAAAACAAGGAGCAGTTCAAGAGAGTTCAATGGAAACCCTAAAATGGGGAGCGGTTCGAGAGAGTTTAGTGGAAACCCTAATTTTTGGGGCACCCTTCCACATCTATAAATAGGCAAGCTGCCCCCATTCAACCTCATTCCATCTGTGCAGGTTTCTCACTCCATGTGCAGATTTCAGCCATCAGCCTCCTCCCACGTGGCTGTCCAGCCCTCGAGACTGCTACCACTCCATCCATGTTTGCTCCTGCTGCTGGTGCCTTCGTCCATGCTGACGTCAGTTGCTGGCGACATCATCATCTACTACGATCTGATCATCCAGTCATCGCCAGCCACATGAAACACTTTTTCAGCCTGTTGTTTGCAGCACACTGTGCATTTCACATGGTATCAGAGCTGGTGCTCTTATAAAGAGTATCCTGCGGATATTGTGGAGAGCTAGTCTTTGTGCAAGGCACACAATACAACTCGTAACCGAATCACAATGTTCCAAACACCCTCTTCTCCAGTTCCTATGATGTCTTATCAAGCTTCTCCATCATTGGAGACCCTGAGACAGCATTATGGACTCAGTGAGAAGGACGACACTGCACTTTCACCTTCACCTTCTTCTACCCCTATTCCAAATTTCATTAACATGACAAAGGAGAACTTTGAGGAGGACTATCGCAACAAGTACGGTGATGTTTGCAGCCTTCCTACTAGTTTTGCTACCACATCCGGACCGGTTGGTGAGGCTGGCCATCTCTCCGATCATGGAGGACATACGACATTCGGAACGTCCGGCGATCCATCTTCATCATCTCAGTCACGTCCAATGTCAGGTTTGTACAATTCTTTTGTGTTGCATGAATCGAAACCCTTGCCTGTTTCTTCTTTTGAGGTACAGGATCCGGATGGCTTTGCGTATGAGAACTTCAATAGAGGGGGCTCACGAAGCAGACGCAATCCAAGTACATCTACAGCTTCTGTTTCATTTGAGCATATCATACACACTTCTCACTTCCCTCCCATCCCACCCGCTTCTATATCACACCTCGATCACCTCTAATCATCTTTCCAAAACCTTGGATTATACTCCACATCTGTATCACACACCCTAGGGGTTGGATCTTCCATCTCCGCTCCTAGCACCTTTTCCTTCACCCCATTCTCTACCTCTTTGCACCATGGTACTTCGTTAGGGGGAATGCCACCCTTTCATACAGTGCATCTCACCGTTCAGCAAATGAGCACACTCATACCTCCTAGGTCGGCTGTGATGGAAATCCCCCTCACTATCCCCAACTTCACATCTCACATGACCACTCATACACAGGGGTTTCCATCCTCAGCTTATGGTGCATCTTCGCACTCTCCTTGGGTTACACCTACGCAGGGATTCCCATCTTATGCTCCCCGTGTTCCCATCCCACATCCTTGGGTTTCTCATGTGGCTACCATGCCCATGCCTAATCAGCCCATCCCTACCTATGGATCCACCTTGCACGCTATCCGCATGTCTGGTGGGCACTCTGGGGTCCATTCCCAAGTGTACTCCACTCCCCCACCCTACCCCCACTACAATTTTTCACACTATCCATCTCCAAGCACTACCACTCTTGTTGCAATAGCCAAGAATACCTTCACGGATAAGACACGTTTTAACGGGTCAAATTTCACCACTTGGTCTAATTTTATGCAACAAGTGCTTGAGTCTTAGGGTCTTTGGGACCTCATCAATGGTCTCAAGCCTATGCCGGACCCTTGACTAGCTCACCCTGATTACATCCGTCAATGGAAAGCCCGCAATGCCACAATCAATATTGAGCTGATGCAGGGATTGCTTCCTGAGTTTCACTCTCAGTTGCAACACTTCCCGCTCGCGTCAGAGTGTTGGAGTCACCTTCTCGACCACTATGTGGCTCGTGATCGTACTCGGCACATCAATCTCGACTTTTGAGCTTCAAGAGTTCTCTATTAAAGAAGGGGATGATCTAAAAGTCAAGCTAGCTGAATATAGGCGGTTACTTGCCGAGTTCACCACTACTAGCTCTCCAAAGTCAGATGACGATCAAGTTACATTCTTCTTGAATAAGTTGCCCGAAAAGTACTTCAATTTCATTCAACACATCATCTCCCAACCTAGATTGCCAACCTTCTACAAGTTTGACTACCAGTTCTTGCGTTACGCGAGGCTGCATAATCAAGTCCACGAGAAATCCTCATCCCAGCCTTATTTAGAGCAAAGGGGGTTGGTTGCCTCTTCTTCGAGAGGGAAAACCACCAGTGGCAAGAACCATGTGAAGAAAACTGCTAGGGTTTGCATTGAGAACACACAGAGATCAGGCCATGTGGACGAGGAGTGTCACTTCAAGGCCCAAGGTCTTCCACCTAAAAAGCCTCAGTAGACTGTTGCGACTGTACAGTCCAATGGGGCTACGCCTTCCGCTCTTGCTTCATCCGCTCCTTCAACATCCATTGTTGCTCCTGGACATGTGGCTCAAGTACAGCCTCAGCAGCCCATCTCTTTCACTACCCTGAGGGATTGGCTGATTGGTCTGCAGGTTCTGATCCCATTGCACTTCATGTATCTATCTCACCTTCCTCCCCACCTCGTCAAGCATTCCCCTAGTAGAGCCCTGCTACTGGACGTACGCGATGGTAGCCATCTTCTTAGACTTGCATGTCTCTAAGTCTTTTCGGATATCCTAGGTCAGTCTAGGATTCATTTTTCGCACTCTTAGAGTTGAGCCCATAGGATTCATTGTCCTTAGCTTTTTCATTATTTTGTCTTCCGCTGTATTTACTCACACATTCATTGCATTTATTTAGAGTTAGATTTTCTTTCTATTATGTTTTGCTTTGAAGCATCTCACCACTAACCTCTGTGTTTGCAGATTCTCATCTCTTTTGCAAGATTTCCTCTTTTAGTATAGGGCTAACTTGCAAATTGCTTTGGTCCTATTTGGGCTAGAGACATGGAGATGCACACCATTTCTTTCATGGTTTCATCATCCTCAGAGTGCTTGCTCTTCTTCCAGCATGGCGATTTCCCCTCCCGAGACAGATCGTGCAGTATCTCTCTTGATGCTATCATGGCGGTGACTTCTACCTTGCTCTTCTAACAGGGTGCTTCATCCACTTCCTCTTCTTTCATTCCTTATGGCTCTCAGCACCATACGAGGACCGACATCAGGCTGCTCTTTCTTCTTCGGCATCTACATCCAAGTTGAGAGGGGGATTTCTACCCTCCTTGGTATTCTACAGCAGGCTTCAGCACTTTGTCTTTGACATCGGCTTCTTCCCCCTTTTGTACCTTACCCTTTGCATTACATAATTTCATCATCTTTGTACTAGGGCGCTTGGACAAGTGAACAATTTCCCCAAGAGGGACACTGTCCAAGTGGCACCTGTTGCGTGAGAATTCTTCAACACGTAGCACACTTTGCATCTCATTATGCACAGCACCACTTGAGCGGATCCTAAGCTGTTTCCACCAACAACGGTTGTTACCACACCACCATTCTCCATCACATGGATACCTCATCACCTATTTTTCCTCGTCATCAACACCTTGAGTGGATGGGTTAGCTTGTTTTGTTTTGTGATGTGTTCGGTGTACCCTCCCTACTCTGGTCTTCTAGGTCACTATTACTCAATCGGTCGCATCCCATCAAAATTTACCTCACTTATTTCAACAAAAAAAAAAGTTCCATGTAGTTCCATCCGCCTTTGTAGGGCTTAGTAGGCCATTGGGCAGCCGACGTGCACCCTTTGTCCGATGCCCTGTCCTCTCTAGGGTGACTACTTGGATTCCTTTGGTAAGATAATCATTTGTAGTCTTGGTAAGCCACTAGGCAACTGCCGTGCACCCTTTGTCCGATGCCCTGGCTGCTTTGGGGTGAAACACCTTGGGGTCACTAAACATCACAATGGCTGGCCTAGCCTTTCGGTTCAGTTTTGGGCCTAATAGGGGGTGTTGAGCTAAAACATGCATTACTTGCTGATTAGCCTCTTAAACAACCCCAAAACACACTAAAAAATGCTCTTTTACAGTAAAACCCTAAAAACAAGGAGCGGTTTGAGAGAGTTCAAAGGAAACCCTGAAACAGGGAGCGGTTCGAGAGAGTTTAGTGGTAAACGCAACAATGTACCACTGATCAGGGGCTGGAAACTGTGCACAGTCTGCTATAAACAACAGGCTAAAACTTGTGCTTCCATGCACATAAAAAATAATAAATATTTATCAAGCGCTTCAATAAATAAGTATGCCTAAATAAATATTAGCACCATGCCTTTAATAATAAGACGCGCACCTATAAAAAATGATAATTTCTTCTAGATAATTTGAATACATGTTATTGCCTATTGCTTCCCAATGCCACCGCCGCGCCTATTCTACACATCAACTGAAGCATTTACAATTGTTAGAAACTAATAAAATTAAAACGACAAAAGTGAATTTCTAGCAGTCTTCAGCTACAAAATAAATAAATAGGTTTAAACTCTCTCGTAACCTTAATTTAATACGAGTGCACTCTAAACTCATAAACGTCCATTAATTTAAATATGTATTTTGCGGAATCACCTGCTGTGGAGTCACCCACGTACACATTAAATTAACATGATGCTCGAAAAGGATAGGCGTCCCTGTCAACTTCTTGCAGAAGGAATCCACTTTGTGTACAAGCCCCGGCAAATAAATATAGTTTTATGGAATCCACTACAAAACCTCACGGAATCCACCATGGAATATGCCTCCTGGCATCATACCCCCGGGGTGGGATAGCAATTAACCTCAATTGCTATTAGCTCAATGTGAAACGAGCAGTAAGAGATAAGCACTTAGGTCTCGGGCATGCATCCATTGGGCCTCTTCAACATGATGATTTTTAAAATTAACCAAATATCTAGAGTATCTACGGCCAGTTCTAGTGGTCATAAAGTTAGTGTCTAGAATAGTTTCGGGTTCAAGGATTTCAGTTTAAGGACGAGAAGTTCAAGCAAGATAAAGCCAAGGAGTGATGAGTCTACATGCCACATCTATGGCAAGACTGGTGTTAACCCCAGTGCAAAGAAGTAAAAAAGAAATTAAAAAGACGCAGGGCAAAGCGGAAAAAGACGGCCTGACTAAAAAAATAGGAGGAAAAAATGCCAAAAGTGCAAGGACAACATTAAAAGTTCAGGGCAAGTGCAAAAGAGGAAAGGTACATTCTAAATGCAAAGGTGCACTCTAAATTTTTATAAGAGAGCGCCATGCTCTATCCAGGGCAATTTGCAAATGTAGACAGGCATGGTTGAAGGCACAATGTAAATAGGAAGGGAATAGGAAAAGAGAACCTACACTAAAATGGCTGGTCATGTAAAAAATGGATGGGTGCCAAAGGGGATTAGTGCTTGTATAAAAGACAAAAAGTGAATGAAGAAGCTCATTCTTGTATGTGGCCAAAACCACCTCTCCTCTTCTTCTTCTTTTTCTTCTTGCTTGATTAAGCTTGTGTGTAAGAGAGGGAGTGTGAGGGAGCGAGGGAGTAAGTGTGTGAGGTGAGGGACCGTGGTGGAGAAACTCTCCATCTTCTCCTCTCTTCTTCTTCTCTTCTCTTGTCTCGCCCGCAGCAATGGAACATGGAGCTTGGAGCTTGGAGCTTGGGATCAAGCTTGCTTGAGCTTGCACCTTGGATCGTGGAGCTACCGGATGTTGAGAAACCCTTCACCCTTCACCCGTAGTTTTCGTTTTTGCGTTTCTCCATTTTGCGTTTAGGATTTGTGTTTAGGGTTTGCAGCCCCAAAAAGGGGTGCCACCCTAGACTGACTGTGCCTATTTATAGGCCACACTCTCACTCATTCTTTACAGTTGATTTATTCAGTCTGTCACCTCTTCTCTCCAACCTCTACACTGCCCTCACACCCCTTCAGGAGAACATTGCAATTCGTGGTTCGTGGCTATCTTCATCATCTTCCTTGTGCTACGGCACCCTTGTTCCCTTGTATCGCATTCACTCCATGATTCAGAACTTCATCATTCCATTCATCAGAGTTTCTTCTCTCTTCTCTTCTCCATGTTTCCCGAGTTCACTCTGTGTTCCTCCCCGCAAACCCTACTGTCTCGCTGGTACGTCATCTTTTAACATGGTATCAGAGCCGGATCTATTCAAACAGTGGCAAAGATCCTCCACTCCATTGAAGGCAAAGACTAGTGGTAGATTCGGCATCCACTTCTCTTCTTCTTCCGCTGTATCAATATCATAACTGGCGACTACTCCCTCCTGCATTTGCTATTTCCAGCCTTGCACCCCCAGTTTGCAACTCTTTACAACAGAGCGACTATTGTTGATCACTCTCCATTCAAAAAATAATCTCGTTTTTGCATATTTCAGGTATTTCAGCTTGTTGCTGACACCCCGGACGCGGAGGACATCGTGGTCCAAGCTGGCCATTGCTGTCTACAACAGTCTAGTGTCTGTTTCCAACCTATCACACACTATTGGGAGCTGATTTTAGCATGCTGACTGCTACTGCTGGTTTTTCCTGCGTTTTAGTCTTTCTCTCTCCTACAGCCTACGTTTTTAGTCTCTCTCTCTCTCTCTCTCTCTCTCTCTCTCTCTCTCTCTCTCTTGCAACCTGCGTTTTTAGTCTTTTTCTCTCCTCACTGCCGTCTACATTAGATCCAACTTCTCACTCTTGCATTTGTTGGTGTTCGACATCTAGAGGCTGCCTTGCTGCGATTCGGGATCCATTCAGAGTAGAATACACTCTCTAGCTCATTACCCATGCCCTAATCCTTAGGATACAGGAGTTTGAGGTTCAGTATTCATTCACTGCATAGTGTGTTTGTTGCATGAGCATTGTATATTCAGCAGTTATATCACTTCATTTATTTTCTGTGTTCATTGTCTTTGAGTTACCCTAACCCTAACTGAGTTCTTTTATCAGTCTGTGCTTTGTCGTACGATTGTTATTTGTGTTTGTATTTTAAAGTATTTCTTTATCAGAGAAGACAAAGACTGGTGGCGGGTTCGGCATCAACATTTGATTTCTCTATCATTTCCGCTGCGCATTCCGAGATATCCTTTTTCTCCCTCCCTTCTCCAGTTTGCCACATGGTACCATAGCGTCTCCACTGACAGATTGCCCTTCTATTGGGTGCTACTATTGCGGCACAAATGGTCATTCCACTGATGACTGTCAATATCAACCCTTGCTCCCCACCCCTCCGAAGTATATGCATCTTCCACTAGGCACTCCTTGTGCCACCTCTCCTTTCTAGGCCACATAGATCGTTCTGCATCGACTATCAGAGTATTATGCTCAAGGCAATAAGCCGCAACAGACGCGCACTAAGTCCTTTCGAGCACACTCAGGCTCTAAGACCTTAAGAGGCGATAAGCCCTCAAGGAGACCACCCCACTGTGCGGAGGTTTCCTCCGCCTACTTCCCGGTACAATGGCTTCCATGGGCCACATCTCCTCCACAGTCTACTCTCCTAACAGCTTGCAATTGTTCCCCACCCTTGGCTCATCCTGAGTCTCCTTCCCCACCCTCTTCCACTCAAATTCAAGAGGCCACTTCTAGGTGCTTTCCAACTTCTTCTTCCGGGCCCCAGATACCTTCTTCGGCATGACCGGCGGCACTTCCTTCGTCATCAAATGCTTCGCAGTTTATAAGCCATGAGTGGTTGGATTCCCTTTCTCTCTCAGACTAGGATTCAGAGGGGGATTTTCTTACTTTACCCTCAGAGGGGGCTTCCAGTTCTTCTTCGGCTTTAGAGGGGGCTCCTACTTCTACTCCTTCCGATTTAAAAAGGGACCCTATGTGCCATGAAGTTCTTCACGCACCACCACTTTTCACTTTCAAGTGGCTCTCCTTTGAGCAATCATTTCCTCTACTCATACCCAGGATCTAGAGGATCTACCTTGATCGAGGCCCTTGGGTCTTCAGCAGCGACTTGGTGGTTAGGCCTTTGTATTCCTTCCAACATGGAGTCACGGAGCTAGTGTCATCTCTCCCGAGGTTGAGTTTCGGGTTCTATAGCTCATCCAATCTCCTAGCTATCTTCAAAGGTCTCCTTTCAGGTGGTATTCTCAAATTACAGGGTGGATCTTCTTCGTCCCTTGGTCGACATGGAGCCTACTCCCAAGATGGAGTACGGGCATATCCTTATGGTTCTCGGCACCACACAAAGTGCAACATTCCTCCTATGAATTGCATGTTTTCATCATCTTTGTACTAGGGTGCTTGGGCAAGTGAACAATTTCTCCACGAGGGACGCTGTCCATGTGGCACCTGCTGCATGAGTAATGTAGCATTGCATCTCCACCTCACTCTTCTCTTCTTCCCCTTTTTGGGCCTGAGGTGTTGAGAAACCCTTCACTTCCTTCACCCACAATTTGCATTTTTGTGTTTTGCATTTAGGGTTTGCATCCCCAAAAAGGGGGCGCCACCCTAGACTGACTATGCCTATTTATAGACCACTCTCTCACTCATTCTTTACGGCTGATTCATTCAATCCGTCACCTCTTAATTCAAACTCTCCACTACCCTTACACTCCTTCAGGAGGACATTGCGGTTTGTGGTTCGTGGCTGTCTTCATCATCTTCCTTGTGCTACGGCACCCTTGTTCCCTTGTATCACATTCACTCCATGATTCAAAACTTCATCATTCCATTCATCAGAGTTTCTTCTCTCCTCTCCTCTTCTCTTCTCTTCTCTTCTCTTCTCTTCTCTTCTCTTCTCTTCTCCATGTTTGCCGAGTTCACTCCATGTTCCTCCTTGCAAACCCTACTGTCTCGCTCGTACGTCATCTTTTGACATCGGAGTGCTTGAGGGAGGAGGCAACTCGATCGAGGATGAAGGTAAGCTCTAAGTGTGCCTTCATGTTGGATAATTGCTTCCACGATCATAGTTGAGAGATTGATCAAGGCACGTGTGAGATTCGTCACAATTTTTGTCATTTTGGAACTTTCGGCAACGCGCTCGAACGGATTCATAGTCATCCAAGTCTCACTACAGCTCAGACAATCCGAGCTCTTAGTCCGCTCAGACGAACCATACCAGTGCAAGTGAACTCGGACAGCAACATTCGACCTCAGACAGACACTTGGACTCAAACAACGATACTCAGCCTCAAACGGCTAACCTCGACCTCAAACAACCAAGTGTCCATTCACTCGGACTGCTCGAACTCAAATAGTCCGAATCACACACTCGGACACTATCACTTGGACAAACTGTACAGAATCTAAATTCTAGCAAATTGGACCCACCCTAAATCCTCGACAGAGCCTAAGCCCAAGCTAGACGATACCCCCGTAGACCTCCACACACGTAGAGCGGCTCATAGGGCCACCAGACCTCCACACTCCACACTATCACTCAAACAAACTGTACAAAATCTAAATTCTAGCAAATTGGACCACCCCAGGGCCGACAGAGCCTAAGACCAAGCTAGACAACACCCCCCTAGACCGCCACACACGTAGAACGGCTCATAGGGCCATCAAACTCACGAATGCGACCCAACGGTCCAGAAAATGACTATGGTCACTGACCCTCAACTGTGTATCCCAATAGAGACTTGGACTAACGGACAGAACCTGCTACCCCTCAAACCACACGTCTAGAACGCCATGGAGACCAAAATGAACCAGCTAGAGGGACCGACACCCACACGAAAGGATCAAGAAAAGTGTGTGCTACACGGTATTGTTTTCATTGAATTCACACACTGCATCAATCAAACATTTAACATGCACCAGAAAAGCTGAAAGCCTAATTTTGCACAGCGTACATTGAGGAGCACCCCACTAGTATGTGAGTGAATGTAACATTGAGGATTATTTTAAATAACAAGGAATCCACGCAAGATAAGATAAGCTAAACGAACCCACTAGTAGAAGGAGACCCCCAAACATCGAATAGTAGCCAAGGACACCAATCACCGAATACTGCGAGACTTAAATCATTGAGCCACTTAGGGAGCAACAGTGACAAGCACAATTAGAAACGCAGCTCTACCCGACTTCATCAATTTGATCGACACCCTAGTTTCTCAAGAAACCTGTAACATGTCAGGAGCCAGCACCAACCCTAAAAATAACGAGCTTAACTTGGGATAACTCCGAGTTTACATCCAGCAAATGATAACCTGGTATGACCTGCAAACCAAAATGGAGCATCACGGTAGACCAGCCGAGAACATCATAGCCGATCTCAAGGAAGAGCGAAAGTTAGCAAGGAAAGCGTTGCAGGGCATAGCTGCCTATAACCAAGAGCAACGAGCTCAAAAGCTGAGACAAAACATAGAAATGTACAAAGTCCAACGCGTCTTAGCACTCGCCAACCGAAATAGGACTGAACTGAACGTTGAGAGGGAGAGAGCACTAGACGAAGTGACTCTTAGACAACACGGTTCCATAGCAAAAGGAAGCAACCGTGGCAACTAAATTGCCAATAGGACTAGGAATCACCCCGAATTCTAAGAACCAGACCAAGATACCTCTAGTTGCTAAGCAACTCAACAAGTATCAGCCCAAAAATGACCCATATAGCTTTGTGGAGCAGTTTGAGCAAGTATGCCAGGCGAACAAACTCATGTACCATGCTCAATGCACACAAGCTTTCGAACTTTGCCTAGAAGACAAAGGATAGACGTAGTACACTAGTCTAGACAATGCCAAACACAATAACTCCAATGACCTCAAAAGTCTCTTCATCAAGAGATTCTCTGAGGCGAGATACTCTAACAACCTCATCGTCAGGCTTATGAATGTCACTCAAAAGGACAAGGAGGATATCCGAGACTACGTCACCCATGTGCAAAGTCTCTTTGAGAGAATCCTAGCTGCAGAGCGACCTAGCAAACGAGCGGCCTCCACCGTGTTCATAAGAGAAATCCGAAGCGAATAGCTTTACAAGGCCTTAGTGAGCAACTCAAACCTGCAAAGAGACGTGCTACCTAGGGTCTTCAAAGAAGCCATACAAGTGGATGATTTGCTCAAGGAAAGAAGCTCAAGATCCATAAACCGAGATAGCATTGCCTCTAGAACCTCAGAAAAAGCTATGACCGTTAGTGAAAGATCTACCCAAAGCACCCAAGACAAGGAAAAGAGTATCGACTAGAGCCAAGAATTGGCGAACGTAAATCTAGAGTTAGCTCAGCTTCAAGAGATGATGAGAAGGCATGCACGACCTCACGTGCAATGCGTGCATTGGAGAGGAAACCACCGTCCGACCAAGTGCATGGATCCTAGATCCAGACCCTGTGCCAATTGCGGTAGGTTTGGCCATGATACAGTGCATTGCCAACTACCGAGGCGATTGCCATACTCACAGCCATACAATCAACCTTACTACCTTGGGAATAGACCGCCACATTTCGAAAGGGAAGCTCCACTAGCTCTCCCAGCACCTAATGATTCAAAGCCAGCTATCCCTAGGATGGATATCAACCCCACAGGGATACCTATACCACCTGAACCCATCATGAACCATCCACCGAGCAACGCTCTGATACATTAGGTAGAGGAGCTGAATGAGGACAAAGCATACGTAAATCCTTACGACTCATACGATGAAGAGGGTGATCCCATCTTGATGGATTTTAAACCAATGTCAGTGATGGTGTTGGGCAGGGGAAGAGGTAGATGTCTAGGAGGACAGAACCAAGAACCCATCACATACTCGACTTGTCACAGTGCAGCAGTGCGGAAGCGTAGGACCGAGAGAGAGAGAACGCAGAGAGAGAAGAGAGAGAAAGAGACAGTGGAAGATGAAGATCTGCTGTATAAAGTGTGCTGAATACAAAGATATGCAGAAATATACACGGGCGCAGTGCGCTGGACTGCATGTCTCCACCTCGACAATGCAACCTGCTGTTCACCTCGAAGTCCGCTGCAGTCTGCACTGTCTCCTGTCTGAAATCTGCGAACAGAGACGGAATCTGCACGTGCCACTGGTCTGTAATCTGCGAGCAGAGAAGTGTAGGAGACTGCTGAAAACCTCCGCTATTTATAGCCAGAAAAACAGGGCGCCAGAAAGAACCTGTCGGCTGCATTTAATGCAGCCGAGTGTCAGGACAGGTCGGACTGCCACGTGGCAGTCCGACTGTGCAGTCCGGACAGTAACTGTCCGACTGCACCTGGTCAGGAGATGAATCTCTAACACCCCCTCTCAGAGCCTGGGCAGGGCAGAAGCCTAAGGGATCTGGAATGTCTCCGAAGGAGGGCCTGGGGAAGGGCCTTCGTAAACAAATCTGCAAGATTGTCCTCCATCTTGCAGTACTCCACAGTGATGGTCTCATCCAGAAGCTTCTCTCTGATGAAGTGGTACTGGATCTCTATGTGCTTCGTCCGGGCATGAAAAACAGGATTCCGTGCCAAGGCAATGCAACTCTCATTGTCACATTGCAGCAAAGTAGGACGAGTCTGGGGACACCCAAGCTCCTCCAATAATCTCCGAAGCCAGACAGCCTCACATGTGGTGGAAGACACGGCCCGATACTCCGCCTCAGTAGACGAAAGGGCTACCGTGGGCTGCTTCTTGCTACTCCATGAGATAACACCTGCACCCAAGGTAAAACAGTAACCTGTAGTAGACCGCATGTGGTCCACATCACCGGCCCAATCCGAGTCGCTCCAACCTGCAAGTACAAGATCTGAACCATCTGTCCCTGCGGGATAGTGAATCCCTAAATCAGACATCCCCCTCAAATACCGAAGTATCCTCTGAGCAGCCTACCAATGCACCGTCTTAGGTTCACTCATAAACCCTGCCAAGAGCCCAACAGCAAAACAAAGATCAACACGAGTGTTGAGAAGCCAAATCAAGGATCCAATCAACTGACGATAGCGGAAAGCATCCGCCATTGGAGAAGCTGAATGGGAAGTGGCCTTCCAGTTCGGATCCATAGGAGTAGAAAGGGTCCGACAATCCTCCATCGCAAAAGACACCAAGAGCTCCTGTACATATCTTTGCTAAGAGATGAAGATCCCCCTCTGGGACTGATAAATCTCATGGCCCAAAAAGAAATGAAGTAGACCCAAGTCCATCATCTCGAACGTCCGATGTAAAGCTGACTTCGTCTCTTGGACCTGCTATGCATAATCACCTGTGACAATCAAATCATCAACATACAACACAAAAAGCACACAACCATCCTCGGAAGTGTGAACATAAATCTGCGGATCGGCCTTAGAACGCCGATATCCCAACTGAGACTGAAGGAATGAATCAATCTTCTCGTTCCATGCACGCGGAGCTTGCTTGAGGCCATACAAGGCCTTCTTCAACCTGTAGACTTTCCCATCTGAAGAGCCAAAGCCAGGAGGCTGCTCAACATAGATCTCCTCCTTCAAATCACCATTGAGGAAGGCCGACTTCACATCCAACTGGTAAACAGGCCATCTCCTATGGCCAACCAAGGCAAGAACAGCTCTAATGGTCGCCATACGAGCAGTGGGGGCAAAAGTATCATGACAATCAATCCCTGGGCGTTGTGCAAAACCTTTAGCAACAAGGCGAGCCTTGTGCTTATCCAAAGAACCATCGCTAAGGTATTTGGTCTTAAAGACCCATTTGACGCCAATCACCTTCTTATTCGGGGGGCGGGGCACGAGTGACCAAGTGCCATTCCTCTCAATAGCCTCCAACTCGGCTTCCATAGCTTTCTTCCATGGTGCGGACTGTAAAGCCTCCTTCACGGAGGTGGGCTCTCGATCCTGCATAACACGGGTCATCAAACAATAGTTAGAGCAAACAAGCTCCGTAGAATGTGCCTGGTGCCTCCGTGACCGCCGCGGACCATCCTGCAGTCCCCACTCCTCAGGAACCCCCTCGATCATTGAATCACGGAGTGTGTCACGGGCCCAACGAGGAGGAGGCCGAACCTCCCCTTGTCTCTCTCCATCAGCGGAAGACTCTAGAAGATCCACCGGTGGTAACTCCTCAAGGGTGACCGGTGGAACAGTAGACTCTGTGTCAGAAACAGAATCATAATCAAAAGATACGGGCTCCAATGGACCTGTAGCAGGAGCCCAACTCTCCCCTGGATCTCCACGAACGGGATGCTCCTCACCCGTTGATATAGTGGGAACCTCCACAAACCGCACATCGCGACTAGTGTACACATCCCGCTTGACGAGATCATACAGTCGATAGCCTTGGGACTGGGAGCTGTAGCCAACAAATACCTGTCTTCGGGAAGCTCCTTCAAATTTATCACGGTGAGCCTTGGGAATGTGAACATAGGCATCACATCCAAAGACCCTAAAGTAAGAAACATCGGGCTTAGTCCCAAAGTAAGCCTCAAAAGGGGTCATCCCATCAACGGCCGAAGTGGGGGATCAATTAAGGATGTGGACTGCAGTAGCCACAGCCTCAGCCCACATAACCTGAGGGGTCTGTCGGTGCTCCATCATGGTGCGCACCATCTCGATCACACTGCGGTTTTTCCGTTCAAGAATGCCATTTTCTTGAGGAGTGTTGATATTGGCAAACTCCTGGTGAATACCTTTATTTGCACAAAACCGAGCAAACTCATTAGAAACAAATTCACCACCCTTGTCGGATCGCAAGGTCTTCAACTTCCGGCCCGATCGGTTCTCCTCAAAGAGAAGCCAATCATTTTGAAGTGGGAGAAAGCTTCTGACTTTAATGCCAAGAAATAGGCCTATGTCATCCTGCTGTAATCATCTACGATCAACATGAAGTACGAGCGTCGAGCTCCCACGCAAGCACTCGTTCCTCATAGGGCCACATAGATCCGTAGATACAAGCTCCATCGGTGAAGTAGACCGCTACGAAGCTATGTGGGGAATGGCATCCCTATGCTGCTTCCCACGAATGCAGGAGACACATGGCTGCTGGCTCACCACTATATCCGGCAATCCTCGAACAAGCTGTCCACGTGACGCCCTCCGAAGATAATCATAATTGAGGTGACCAAACCGAGCATGCCATAACTCTGACTGTGTCTGAGAGGTAAGAAGAAGAGTAGAGAGGGCGGTGGAAGACTTCAATTTATAGATGCCGTTCTCCTCATATCCGGATGATAGAACCTTCCTTGACCCACGATCAAGGACTCGCACCGAAGTACTGTCAAACTCCACCAAAAGTCCAAGGGAGCAAATCTTATGAACTGACAGGAGATGATACCCTAATCCTGGTACATGCAAGACCTCTGAGGTATGGGTACCACCACGTCCATCTGGAATAAGCTGCATCTTACCCCGTCCTGCAATAGATACGGAAGAGCTATCTCCAATGAGAATCTACCCACGCGAGGGTCGCAACTGGGCAACACCATCTGAGGAAGGAGTCATGTGCCGGGAGGCACCACTATCAACGATCCACTCTCGAGCCTGGGGAGCCGTCATCGCAGCATCAGAAGCATTCGGTGAAGAGTCCTCAATGACAGCTAGATGAAGAAATGCAGCTGATGAGGGTGCAGCCGCCGCTCCAGAACCCTTCCTGTCCTTCTTGTTGGTGTCCTTCTTGTCTTTGTCAGGGCAATCCTTCTTCCAATGGCCAGTCTTTCCACGAATATGACATGTGGATTCTTTGTCCTTGTCCTTGTCCTTCTTTGACTTGTTATCCCCCTTCTTCTTCTTTTGGTCCTTCCCCTTCTTCTGAGAGGCTTAACCTGTCACTGCCTCCGACTTGGAAGCATTCTGTCCCTTTAATTGTTCCTCTTGATCCAAGACCATAGGAACCAACTCTTCCCACCGAAGAGTAGACTCCCGCCCCGAAGCAATAAGAGCGGAGTAGAATGTACCGAATTGTGGCGGCAACTGGGACAAGAGTGTGATCACCGTGTCTTCGGAGGAAATCGGCTTCTCCGCATTCTGAACCTGCATCTGAAGCTGTCTTAGCTTGTTGATGTGCTCCCGCAGCGAAGAAGACTTGTTTACGGACAAGGTCCGCATCTGAACCTCCAAAGAAACCCGCTTCATAAGGGTCATCCGATTGTACATCTGATCAAGCTCCAGCCATATCTCCCGAGCCACCGCCAAGTGCTCGATGTGAGCTATCACGGCTGTAGTACAAGATAGAAAAAGAAAGGAGCGAATCCTGGCATTCAGTTTGTCCCAATGAGACTGAGCCTTGGCCAACTCCGCACGAGCATCGGAAGAAAGTTTGGACTCATCTCTTACCGAGGGCCGGTCGATCGCCTCCTGTACAAGCTCCGCCAAATCATAGGACTCAAGGATGGTGACAGATGACTCAGAAGAAGACTATGAAGCCAGAAGAAAACAGTCGTGATGGTTGAGCACGAGTTATTCCTTTCACCTTCCAGCCTTGCCTAGTATATTGCTGGCCAGACCATCGTGATCCGATTGCCAGCCGTCAAACCTTGATGAGTCCTACTATTCTTGGACTCTCTTCAGTTCTAGGCTCCCTTCGGGCGCCCAAAAGGCCGGACGGTCATCCTCATGCATGTTCCCCTTGATTTACCTTAATGTCACATTCAATGTTTGTGATCTTAATGTCACATTAAATATCACTTTAATGTCACATTTCCTTCTACTTAAGAATCGGTTTCGTCCTCGAAAACGATACTTGGAAGGTCTAACTCTAAATCGGGAAACCTTTTCTTTAAAGTACTTACTCGCTCCTATGTTGAGCTTTCTTCTGAACAATCTTTCCACTTAACCAAACATTCTTGATTAATAGTATTCCTTGTTCGTCTATTACCAACATTTAATATTCTTTCTGGTTCATGTGGATTAGATTGGTCATTTAATAGCTCCTCAATATCATCATTTAGGATTAGATTATCCAAATCACCCAGCTTCTTCCTTAATTTACTTACATGAAAAACCGGATGTATTTTACTACCAATAGGTAGTTGGAGCTTGTAAGCCAATTCTCCCACCTTTTTAAGTATTATGAAAGGACCACAATACCTTGGTGAAAGCTTTGGACATTGTCCCTTTTTCATAGTTTTAGTTTGTTCAGGCACCTTAAGATAGACCAATTCTCCTTCTTCAAAGGAGATGTCTCTTCGGTGAGGATCTGCATATGCTCTAGCTTGATTTTGAGCCTTTTTAATATTTTCTTGAGCAAATTTTAACATATTATTCATATCCTCCAAAAAGTCTTTGGCTGCCTGAACCTTTTCCTTATGCAGTCCTACTACAAAAGGAGCTCTGGGTTGAAACCCATACATTAACATAAATGAACTATATCTAGTGGAAGAGTGCTTGGCACTATTATATGCAAACTCTGCTATTGGTAGATACTCTTCCCAATTAGTTTGCCTTTTACTTACATATGCCCTAAGCATATCTTCAAGAATTTGGTTAACCCTTTCAGTTTGCCCATCAGTTTGCGGACGATCCGCCATACTCGTGCTAAGTTTAGTATCTAATTTCCTAAATACCGCACGCCAAAATTGGCTATTAAATTTTCTATCCCGATCAGAAACTATATTTGCCGGAAGGCCATACAATCGGTATATGTTCTCTACGAACAATCTAGCCAATTCTGGTGTTTTAACATCAGTTGAAGTTGGAATGAACCTAGCCATTTTGGTTAACCTATCCACAATCACCCATACAGAGTCGTGCCCCCTCTGTATTCTGGGTAAAGCAACAATAAAGTCCATGGAGATACTCTCCCATTTTCCTGAAGGAATCTCTAGTGGATGGAGAAGTCCTCCCATTTTCAATCTTTCAGCTTCATTAACCTGGCATTTATTACATTTGACCACACAGTCAAGGACGTCCTTATTCATTCTAGGCCAATAGAACTACCTTTTAATAAGACTATAAGTCTTATTGACTTCTGGATGTCCCACGCTAGGGGTATCATGACACTCAAAGAGTATCTGGCGCCTAATATATGTATCTTTCGGGACACATACCCTACCCTTGTAGAGTAAATAATCATTATCAATGGTAAAATTCTTCCACTTGAATCCAGTTTGAGCAACCCCTGATGCTCCATTTCCTTGTTGAACATCCTCAGATATTCCTTCCTCAGTAGAAGCACTTTCATTTGGATCCCCATTTTTTATTGCTTCCCATATGTTGGAATATGCCGGATCAACCTAGCATTTCCCTTTTAAAGATTCAAGCAAGTTGGAAGTGAACTGAGTAAAACTCAATTCATTAATGATGGGCATTCTGCTGAGTGCATCAGCTACTATATTATACTTTCCTTTTCTATATCTTATCTCATAGTCGAACTCTTGGAGGAGTTCGGCCCATCTCGCTTTACGCCTGTGTAAATCCGGTTGATCGTTAAGCCACTTAATGCTTTCATGATCCGATAAAATCAAAAGTTTGGCACCGTACAAATAGTGCCTCCATTTCTTCATTGCATGTACTATTGCATATAGCTCCCTCTCATAAACAGAATAATTTTGTTTTGCACGGTCTAATTTCTTGCTTTCAAAAGCAACTAGTCGACCTTCTTGTAATAAGACTGCGCCTATCGCCTTATCACTGGCATCAGCTTCAACCACAAACGGTTTATTGGGATTCACAATTAATAGTACTGGAGCTGTAGCAATAGCTACCTTAAGTTTTTGAAAACTTTCATTTTGGTCTGTTCCCCAATTAAAACTTTTTCCTTTCCCTTTAAGTTGGTCAGTCATTGGAACAGCTATTTTGGCATAATCTCGAATGAATCTACGATAAAATCCAGATAAACCTAGGAAGATCTGCAGCTCTTCCAGGTTCCTTGGAGATGGCCATTCAATAATTGCCATTACTTTTTCTGGATCCATGTTGATTCCCTCTTTCGAGATAATATGCCCCAAATATTTGACCTCTTGTGCAAAGAATTCACATTTAGTTTTCTTCGCATAAAGGAAATGTGTTCTTAACAGTTGGAATACTAATCGTAAGTGTTCCAAATGTTCTTCTCTTGATTTACTAAAGATCAAGATATCATCCAAGAAGACTACTACAAAATGTCCTAGATAGGGCTGTAAAACACCATTCATCAGCTTCATAAAGGTAGCTGGTGCATTAGTGAGGCCAAAAGGCATCACCAAAAAATCATAATGCCCGTATCTAGTATGAAATGCTGTCTTGGAAACATCTTGTGCCTTAATTCTTACTTGGTGATAACCTGATCTTAAATCTATCTTTGTGAAGAATTTTGCCCCTTGTAATTGATCAAAAAGATCTTCCATTCTGGTCATAGGGAATTTATTCTTCACCGTTATTTTATTAAGTGCTCTATAGTCAACACAAAGTCGCATAGAACCATCTTTTTTCTTTACTAATAAAATTGGTGAAGCCCAAGGTGAATTACTGGGTTGTATAAACCCTTTATCAAGGTAATCCTTAATTTGTCTTTCAACTTATTGATGTTGTGTTTCACTTAACCTATACGGTGGTTTAGAAATAGGGTGTGTATCCTTATTTATGTCAATTGGGTGATTTATATCACCCCTATCTGGTGGAAGGCCACTTGGTAAATCAGAAGAAAACACATCTTTAAAATCATCTAACAAACTACTTAATTCATTATTAACATTCAACTCACAAACATAAGAAAATTGTTGCTTTATATTACAGAAAGTAAAAGTGTTCTGTACAGGAAGAGACCATAACATATATACCTCACAAACTTCCTTCTTTATCAACTTCTGAACTTCAGTAGAACACAGCAAAGGATTATCAGATACTTCATGTTCACCTTGAATAACAAAAATCTTACCATCCCTTTCAAATTCCAGTGTATTATGATGGTAACTACGTTTTAAGGATGGTTCCAATCCCCATAGCCACTCCCTCCCTAGAGCAATATCAGCTCTTTCCATGTTCATAATTTGGAAATCAAGTTTATCTTTATATCCTTGAATCTCAATTTCCAAATTGGATACCATTGTATCCCATATTTTATTGTCTTGGCCTTGCATCATACGAACAACATATTGATGCCCACTCTTTTGTTGGGGAAGTTTCAATTTTTTTACAAGTGCATAGTTTATAAAATTATGTGTAGCAGAGTCATCAATCATGACTCTAACTCTCTTTCCAGCTATCAATTCATATACTCTAACTAAATCATGTGGCCCAAAAGTAGGCTGCCACATAGAAGTTGACATACAACACTTGTGTTGTACATCCATGCGCAAGACCTCTAAAGATTTGTACTTTTCATGCCCCTTTAATTCTAAGGTCTGCACTACATGGATTTGTTTTTCTTTTCCTTTGCCCTTGTCCTTATCCTTTCCTTTGTCTTCCCCCTTTTTCTTTTGAGGGCAATTCCAAGCAGCATGGTTGGAGGATAGGCAATTGAAACACAACTTTTCTTTTTTGGCCTTATCAAAGTCATCAGGACTTAACTTTGGCCTCACATATGGTTTCTTTTCAAAAGGTTGTTTTTTACCCTTTAAAAATGGCATTTTCCTTTTAAATTTGCCCACAAATATTGAGGTTTCCAATTCCTTAGACTTGGGCTCCGTATCAGTGAGACTAGTGAGTGTACCTGGACGCACATTATCTTCATTGATTAATGCAAATTTAATTGCCTCTTCCAGCGTCTTAGGTGAACTCCTTTTTACTTCCTTTTTACAGGCTTTATCTAGTCCCCTAATGAATCCTCTTGTCTTTTGAAATTCATCTATTCCTTCCAATTTGAGGATTATCTCACGATATTCCTCCAAATATGTCTGCAGGGGTCTTCCCTTTTGTCTGACATAATCCCAATCTTCCCAATTTCTTTCCATTTCATTTTCAGGAAGGAATTCTTTTAAAAAGACGGATTCAAATTGAGCCCAAGTTTCAGGTATTTTATTTGCCTCCTTTAAAGTTCGCCACCACTTATATGCTTTGGGCCCCAAAGTTAAACTAGCCTCCAGTGCTTGGAGATGTGGTGGGGTATTTTTAAGTTTATGTAAATCTTCCCATTTTTGGAGGAAATTAAAGATTGTATCTTTATTTCTATCTTTTTCCTCCCCATGAAACTGAGGGGGTTTCATATCCTTTAAAACTGGATTATCCCTCAACTTATGGTGGGGTTCCTTAGAATCTCGCATAGTCACATCTAAATCTTTCGATGAAGATGGGACATCCGAAACTTCTATCTTATTCTAACAATAAAGTTAATTGAGATTTTATTTCAGTGAGTGTTTGGGTTAAAAATTCCATTTGAACCCCCTGAGCCTATACACGAGCAGCAAGATCATCAAATTGTTCTCGTGTAGCAAAAAATTATTCCCACTGTTCTTCTTGCATCTCTGGTTCATGGGGATCTACCATAGGGCGGTCCCCAGAACTAGAACCTTCCATTCCTCTCTCTTTCCCTTTTTCTGCCATTAATATACTAGAATTGGAAAGCAAAGATAAGAAATTTGCATACAAAGTAAAGTACTTCCCCTGGTTTTAATGGCAGGCAGGCAGTTGCTGGTTTGTAAATAAACCCGAAGAGTAAGGAACAAATTTTATAGTCCAAACAAAGTCGGTCACGCAGGAAATGGAGCTTCTTTGCAGAAACGACTAGTATTCAGCCCCCTTCTTAATAATCACGCAAGCCATCAATACACATTTCCTGAACTTGTTCTCTGCTGAGCTTGTACTTGTGATGCAAGTGCAGTCGGGGCTGGTGAGAGAAATTCCAGAGTGTGCAGTCGACTGATCACTCATGAACCAGAAAATAGCTTCAGTTTCACGAAACTGAAGGACCAGCCTGCGGAAAGGTGAACAAGACGTCAGGTCCGTTGATGCATTTACAGATGGGCTCCAGCCAGAATTCGTCGCGCGATCCAACATACAGGGTTCGATGTAAAAGATAGCTTCCCCGCCATAAAATACGTGACGTAGGTAATCGTCACGTCAAATTTTATGTGATGTGTCACCAGGCGCTTTAGACCAACGACTTCACGGGTCGACGAGACAAGACCCGTCGACTGAAATGACTAGTGGGACCCGTCGACTTTGCCTTTTCGTTGAAGAACTTCACAGATCCACACGACTAGACTCGTCAACTCTGATACCAATGACAGATGACTCAGAAGAAGACTATGAAGCCAGAAGAAAACAGTCGGGATGGATGAGCACGAGTTATTCCTTTCACCTCCCAGCCTTGCCTAGTATATTGCTGGCCAGACCATCGTGATCCGATTGCCAGCCGTCAAACCTTGATGAGTCCTACTATTCTTGGACTCTCTTCAGTTCTAGGCTCCCCTTAACCCCGTTCGGGCGCCCAAGAGCCCGGACGGTCATCCTCGTGCATGTTCCCCTTGATTTACCTTAATGTCACATTAAATGTCACTTTAATGTCACATTCAATGTTTGTGACCTTAATGTCACATTAATGTCACACATGGCCAACATCATGACGCGCCAGATGCGGTAGTTGTCGCCACGGTAGTTGTCGCCATCGAGCTTCTGATCTGCGGGAAGAGCCGGTAAGACAGGCACCTTCCGGTCCATAATCGTCTAGAACTCCAAGTCAATCTCTGTAGACATCTTCACCTGTAATGCCTTCACAAACGCAAAAGCAGCCCCCTCTGACTGTGAAAACTTAGCCTGCTAAGGCTCTTCCGCGTCCTGTAACTTCTTCACCCGCCGGAGGCGATGAAAAAGCAAAACCTGCACTTGAAAGCTGAAAACTCAAACTTCCTCCTCGTCAAACAGCAGTAAACAGCAGCAAATCCACCACCTAGACTCCTTTCCTGCACGCCCACGCTCGCTTCAGCCTTGTTCCGAGGCACAGCCCTCCTGCCTGCCCTCAAACGCTGAAAACGCAAATTTGTGTCGCGATAGAAACTCCTCTTCAGGTTGGTTCTGCGCTTAGTCAACCCTCTAACACTGCTCTGATACCATGTTAGAGTGCAGCAAGGTGGAAGCGTAGGACTGAGAGAGAGAGAACGCAGAGAGAGAAGAGAGAGAAAGAGATAGTGGAAGATGAAGATCTGCTGTATAAAGTGTGCTGAATACAAAGATATGCAGAAATATACACGGCCGCAATGCACTGGACTGCGTGTCTCCACCTCGATGATGCAACCTGCTGTTCATCTCGAAGTCCGCTGCAGTCTGCACTGTCTCCTGTCTGAAATCTGCGAACAGAGACGGAATCTGCGCGTGCCAACGGTCTGTAATCTGCGAGCAGAGAAGTGTAGGAGACTGCTGAAAACCTCGGCTATTTATAGCCAGAAAAACAGGGGCGCCAGAAAGAACCTGTTGGCTGCATTAAATGCAGCTGACTGTCAGGACAGGTCGGACTGCCACGCATGGACAGTAACTGTCCGACTGCACCTGGTCAGGCGATGAATCTCTAACACGACTTGCAATCACCCACAGCACATCTCATCTCGATGCTCCAAAAGGAAGCAAGCCAATTGAGACAAGGCCAATCTAAGATGCCCTAAGTATGGGATCACACACTTGTACATGGAGTGCCCTAGGTGAAAACCTTCCACTAGTTTGGCTATCGTGCCATCCGTATCACTGGGGCCGTTCGGAGTTGAGATACTTGATGGCGAAGCCACGCCAATTCCACTGATTGTCATGACCCGAGTACAGACAAAGTAGGTTGCTATTTCATTACCCGGACCTAGCAAACTCGACGCAACTTCAATAGAGAAGAAAAGCCATAGAAGGAGGAGAAAGAGGACTAAGACGAAGATTACACTTAAGACAAACAATGCCACCACGTTACCAAAGGGGAAGCAAGTCATGGACGCAGAAGCAGAGACATCTGCTCCTAAGACAGCAAAAAGGAAACTACCAAGATTGGAGAATATCCCGATCTGAGGCACCAATTATAAGTGGTTGATAAGGTCTAATGTCTTGACCTACATTACACACGTAGATGTTAGACCTCATGACATGGACTGTCACGCCCACTTGGAGTATAACCCAAACTTCTACGATTGGCTCATGACGAAGTAAAGCATAGCAAACATGCGCTTAATGCCCTTAACCCTTCATCCTCCAATCCTAGGAAGAATTTTCATCACTCCTGAGGAGGAGGGGGTAAGGTGAAAAAGAAGACACAACTTGAGCCTTAAACCGAATTTTAAAAGTAAAAAGGACAAATAAAAGTCAATTTGTGCTTAAGGAAAATTTTTGTGAAATTCTTGTTTGGACTGTGGACGGCTTGAAGCGAAAATTTTCATTTTGTACTAGAGCATTTCACCTTTCCATAGCATATATTCATGATCCTCTTATCTTTTTGCAAAAAATCATTTCAAGTGGACTAATAGTGAGCTATTGCATCATGTCAGTAACCTAAGACGGCAGGGAACGACAAAGGTAGCAAGCTTCCATTCACAGAAGAAAAGCAGGCCAAATACGGCCTAACGACGAAAACAAGGGCCTTTAATCAACTTAAGTTCAGAAGCATCCAGAACTTAGAAGACATAGCAATGTCAGAGCAAGTAAGCCATTGACTACAGCAAGTGCACGGAGTTCCTGCAAACTTTCGATACTAACAGGAACCGTGGCACCGTGACAATGAGGCAAGGAGAAGAGACTCGCAGAGTAGAAGTTGCGTTGAGTCCTGAAATTGTGGAAAGAGCTCTAGGGCTGGTCAACAAGCCCGAGAGGTGGCCCAAGAGAGATGTTTACAACCTACTAGGGATAGATAAGGCCGAAGTATACATGAATGATGGAGTCAGCTTAGCCGACATCCTCGACCCCAACATCAGGCTGTAGGCAAAGACAGTACATGCTCTATTCTCCGATCAAAGATACAATGCTTTGATGGGCAGAATTGGAGTGCCACTGCTTGAGAGCCTCGCGACTAAGTCTCTAGATGAAATCAATTGGAATGGCCATATGCGTAAGACTATTGAATCTTCAACGAAAGCGCTAGCCACAGGAGCTAGAGCGGCAGGTAGGGAGTCTCCAGTTTCCATAGCGGAGACGGCAAGGAAGAAGCTAGCAATCAAGGCCTCCAACATAGGTTTGGAGGTGTACTTAGTGCCATCATCCAAGAGGCCGTTGGAGACTTAAAAAGACAAGAAGTAGTGGAAGAAACCCTCGAGCGCATCCAAGAGGCCGTTGGAGACTTAAAAAGACAAGAAGTAGTGGAAGAAACCCTCGAGCGCTCACCGGCCCACAAATCGCATGTACAATCACCCATAAAGATGAGCCCCAATCTCTTTCTCGACTGGAAACTTGGGGGATGAAGAGGCCGCAAGAGTGCAAAAGGAAGAAGTGGAGCAAGCTGAAAAAAAGAAGCTCTACTCCTAGTCTAGCAGCAACAAGAGGCTTCGAGTGAGAAAACTGTTAGTGGGGAAGGGAAGGAGTGCTCAGTCCCATCGAACCAAGAAGAAAAAGGAAAAATCAAGTTGAACATTCCAAGGAAGAAGAAGAAAACCACAGCAGGAGACAAAGAATTAGAAGCCCCACAAAAGGAGTCGAAAGACCTAGAAGATGAACGGAAAAAGAAACAAGAAGAAAAAAAGCAACTAAGAAAGGTGGAAGAGGAGTCCAAAAGGACAGAAGAGGAACAAAAAAGTAAGTAAATAGAGGACCAGAAAAGCCTGAAAATAGAAGATGATGAGCAAATGGCCCTCGCCTTAAGATTGTCAGTAGAACAAGCCTCCCGCCCCAATGAGTTGACAAGGAGGAGCCCAGGTGATGAACCAGGCTGGAAGTGGTGACAATGTTATTATAAGAGTTGGCCCAAAGTCAAGGAAAAATGAGAAGGCCAAGGCCTGGGAAGAGAGAATTCTCGGAAGGATCAGAGACCTAGCCAAATACCTTGCCCTAGTAGAGGCCGGGAGAATCATAGCGGAAGCAAGGGCCAAAGCAGTGGAGGCATGGCTAGAAGTCCAACAACATGCCTTCTTGAACACAATGCTTCATGTAACTCAGGCTAGAGATGAGAACTCCATGGAAGGGCTAAAGAGAAAGCTAGAGATCTCAAGGAGAGCCATAAGGTATAGACTCCAAGAGCACACCTTGAGAACCAACATTAGCCCAAAGCTTGACGCAACAAAGGCAACTTCTGATGCAAGCAAGGCTCTTGAGGACAGAGTTAGAGCAACTTGGAATTGAAGAGCAAGAGCACCGAGAGCAGCCAACCACAACGGCACAATCAAAACCACCAAGGAAAGAAGGGCCCGACTTTAAGCAACTTGATGGCACTACGGGATAGCCCAGTGAACAGAGCCCACCCCTACCTCCAACAACAAAAGTAGAAGACCAAAACGAAGAAGATCCTACCACTACAGAAAGAATGATCGAGGTCAAAAGGAAACGCAAGGAGTTGGTTGAACTCATGAGGAGGAAGTTTAATGCCAGACCATAAGACATGCCCGATGTCCCAATGCTGCAAATCGAGCTATTATTGTGGCAAAACACGTCATATTACAGTCCATTGTTATGCTAAGAAGGATGATATGTGTAATGATAAATTGTAGCAAGGAAACTATGCATCATCTTTATGATAGAATGAAGACAAGAATAAGCGTATGTTTGTTATGTAGCATATGATGAATGTTGTTATAGGAAAGAAGACACGTGATGATGTATGGTATGTTGATTCAGGTTCATCTAATCATATGACTAGTCAATCGAATGGTTTGGAGAGATATAGGATTTATAAAATCTAAATTATGTGCAAACGGTGATGATTCATGCCATCCAATTTTACATCTTGGAAAGGCTTCCCTGTCCTTACATAATGGCCAAACGAAGAGTCTGTCAAATATATTACATGTGTCATCAATCACAAAGAATTTAGTGTCTACTGGCCAAATGCTAGAGTAAGGGTTGCAAGTTCGATTTGATGCAAAAGGTTGTTTTGTAGAAGACTTCAATGATAAGTACATGTTGGTCACAAAAGAAAGTAGAGTTGGCTGCATGTTCACTTTATATGCCAAAATTCTTGCTATGAATGCTGCTATGCATGCTAAAGGAAAAGGAGCAATTGTAGACATTGAAATATGGCATTAATATATTAGACATGCAAATGTACAAAGGCTGAAATTAATTCAATCCAAATGATTAGTTATAGGGTTGCCTGCTTTTAGAGTTGCAGAATTTCATAAAGTGTGTGAAGCACGTCAGTTTGGTAAGCAAGCAAAACAACCTTTTTCGCATGACAAAGATGTGAGCATAAATATATTTGATGTTGTGCATACATATATTTGGGATGTTACACAAAATATATCTCTTGGTGGCAACAAATACTTCATCACATTTATTGATGATTGTTTAAAAAAGCTATAGGTATATTTCATAAAGCAAAAGAGTAATGTATTTGAGCACATCAAAAATTTCAAGGCTATTGTTAAAACAAAAATAAACTTGAAAGTTAAGTACTAAAGATCAGATGGAGAGGGAGAGTATCTCACTAATGAGTTCAGTGGCTTCTTGAGGTCTCATGGGATAAAGAGACAATTTACTTGCAGGTATAAACCCATTGCAAAATGGGATCACAGAAAGAAAAAATAAGCATATTGCAAAAGTTGCACAAGCATTGATGGCTGAAAAGAATATACCAAAACATTTTTTGTCTCAAGCTACTCATACTGCTATCTATATTATAAACAGAACTCCCACAACTGCAGTTCATGAGATGACCCCCGAAGAATGCTTTACAGGCAAGAAGCCCGATGTATCACACTTGAAAGTGTTTGGCTGTATCGCATATATTCATGTGCCAAGTGAGTTGCGAAAAAGCTTGAAAATATATCTTTATTGGATACTCTTTAGAGCAAAAAGGGTATCATTGTTATGACCCTGTCATAGGTGAGTTTAAAGTGAGCAAGGATGTTATTTTTTATGAGATGAGTAGTTGGTGTGCATCTAGTGGTGATACATTAGATGATAATCATGATCATGATCATGATGGTTATATGCAAAAAGAAAAACAAGAATCACAGAATCTTAATGGACCAAAAATATCATCTAGTACTACATCTACAATTACCCTTGGTCTGGGAGACTAAAAAATAGCCCCACATCTTCAGATGGATCTATAAGTGTTACAAGTAAGAACAAAGAAAATAAAATAATTCTAGGAGATAATGATACATCTACTAGTCATTTGGGATTTGATAGAGATTCTAGTGGTTTAGAGAGTTTGGATGCAAGACACCAAGTGTACAAAGAGCACATGGTAATGTAAAGGCTCCATTAACTGATCCAGTGTCACGAGGATGTGAAAACTTGATGCTTTGCTTATATTTAATTGACATTTGATTAAAGGATTAATCAAATGTACAATTAAAAGATACACATGTGAGGTGCAAGCTACTTTTTCACAGTTGAAGGCCAAAGGACCCTATGAAAAAGATGGGTGTCAAAGGTAAAAGTTGTAACAAGTTACACTTGTTAGATTCTAGGTGAATTTTGGTGTCAGTTAGTTTGCCCCTAGGACCATTAATTGGCCATTAAGTGTCAATGGTGACACTAGGGACTAGGCATTAATTAATGGATTAATGCTTGTCCAAGGGTGAATTAATGCATGGGATCACTTTGGGTTGCAAATGGCCTAGCCAATTAATTTTTGGATGGGCACGGTCAATTTTCTAGGCGTGGATTAAGGGCTGAATTAATTTTCAGAATTAATTAATTTTGAAAATTAATTAAACGGCTGGAAATTGCTGAAAATGGATTAAGAAAGCTGCCACTTGGCAAAATTTTCCCATGCACGTGGGGGAAAGGCTAAATAGGGCTGAAGAGAGAGGAAAATCTCGTTTGTTCATTTTGTAGCTATTGAAAAGAAGTGTTAGACTGTTGCTGCCAGCTTTTGGGGCCAATTCCCAGCCATTGGAGACCATTTTGGTGATGGAGATTGCATATTCTTGACCTTGGGAAGCTGACAATTGCTGCTGATGCACTTTCTCCTGAAGATCACAGTCTCTAATGCTCCTATTGTTGTTGGTGCATCCATTTGGGACTGGTACAGCAGAGCAGTAACTAACTTTGATCAGTTTTTCACGACAAATCTCAAAATTTTCTCTCTTTACAGCATTCTCTCATCTCCTTCAGCCTATCTCCTTCAGCCTATGCTCAACCATTCTCAACCATCCTCGGCCATTTGGAGGAGATTTGAGCCATTTTTGGTGGGCTGATCTGTAATTTCTGCAATAAACCCTAATTTACAGCAGAAATTAGGGTTTAGCAATCACCTTGGGATCCGTGCCAAAGATTGGATGCTCAAGGGACTGATATCAGCAGAGCTAATAATTGAAGATTATCAAGGGAATTTAGGAGCCAGCCCATCCCAAATTGATTTTGGGCAGCTGCTGCCAAAGCAATCACACATCTAATAGTTGCCATCCTAGCAACTGGGCTGAATGTCTCTTCATAATCTATGCCATATGTTTGAGCATAGCTTTTTGCAACTAGCCTAGCCTTATACTTGCTAACCGGACCATTTGTATTATGCTTGGTTTTGTAAAACCACTTACAACCAATAGCTTTCTTGCCCTTAGGCAAGGTACCAAATCCCAAGTCTTATTGGCTTCTAATGTAGCCATCTCCTCATCCATAGCTGCATCCCAATGAGCATGACCAACAATATCCTTAAAACAAGTGGCTCAACATCCTCAACTACCTTTACCATATAAGCATAATGGTGAGTTGTATAACATTCGAAACCAAATCTTTTAACAAGCTATCTCACCTTGCTAGACGTGCGTATCACTGGATGAAACCAGCCTTCCTTCTTGGAATGGGTGGTGATAACCTGATTTAAGAGTTAATTACAGCAATAAATAAATGCACATAAAATGCTTTTTTTGTTTCTAATATTGACCACTTACTTTATGTAAGAAAGGAAAATGTAGGCTTGGTCATCATAGTCATCCATGTGGACCACTTGATTGTTACAAGTGACAGTGACAATGATATAGCTAAAGTTAAGGACTTTTTGAAGAAAAAGTTTGAGATGAAGGATTTGGGTAAGCTGAGACACTTTCTTGGTATTGAGGTGATCAAATATAATGATGGTATATGGCTATCCCAAAGGTAGTATGGCTTGAATATATTATCCAAGTATGGTATGACAGCATGTAAGCCTCTTTCAATGCCATTGGAGTAAAATGTAAAGTTGAGTACTGATGTTAGGGATAAGATAAAAGATCCTACTATATTCAAGAGGATAGTAGGGAGTTTGATTTACATGATTATCACAAGGCCAAACTTGAACTATGTTGTTGGCCTTGTCAATCAGTTTACGGAATGCTCAGAAAGCCTCATTTGAATGCAGTTAGATGCATATTGAGATATATAAAGTCAACTTTACATTATGGACTTTTTTATGAGGCGAGTAAGAATGTACAGGTGTTTGGATACACGAATACAGATTCGACTGGCAGCATGTCAAACAAAAGATCAACCAACGGATTCATGTTTCCCCTTGGTAGTGTAGCAGTCATATGGAGCGACAACAAGCATCCTGTAATTGCTTTATCAAGTACAAAGGCTGAGTATGAAGATGTTGCTATGGCAACATGTGAGGTGGTATGTTGCAAAAGTTATTGGGTGATTCAGATGTGCAAGAAGATGGTCCAATTGTCATTCACTGTGACGACATGAGCAGCATACAACTAGCTAGGAACTCAATGTTCCATGCTAGAACAAAATACATTGCGTGTTGAGATATCGAGCTCCACTCATGATATGTCCGGGTGACCGTTGTGCATTTATGTCACCGACTTGTCAGTTGCAGATGCGATTGGTACACCGCCCATGAATAATAGCTAGATGACAGCTATCCTTATCTACTCTAGTCCATGGCTCAGTTAGTATGCCATCTTAGTTAGTTGTTTTTGGTTTGAGACCCATATATAGGGTTCTTCTATTTCTTTGTATGAGAGTTCTTTTGGCTTACACAACTAAGAAGAGGAAAACTATTTTCAGACTCCACCTTTGTGTGTATTCCCCCATTGTGCAAGCAAGAAAGCTACAAGTGAGACTCCTTCTTTCTCTCCCACAATCTTGACATGGTATCAGAGCCTTGTTCGTGGTAAGGAGCTCAAGAAAGCAAGCCAAGTTCGCGGTGTTCTGGTAAGAGGAGCAGTGTTGCTTTCATTTTCTATTTTGGGAGCAGATCTCTGCAGGTAGCACAACCCGAAATTACAAGAGTGCATTGTCTCAGGTTGAGACGCCCTTCGCGGTGAAGCAACAGGGCAGTATATGCTACGGCGAGGGCTTTAGCCCTCGGTGACCCTGTTTTTTTTATTTGAGGCCATTTTGAGGCCTGTTTTGGAGGCGGAAGTTTTCTGCACGCACTCAGGAAAAGGCCCTGTTTTATGCTGTGCGACCACTGTTTTACAGGTCAATGAAAAGTTACCACAGAAATTGCATTGTATGCTTGTGTGCAAAGACATTGGAAGTTACAGAATCATCCTTGTTTCCTGTTTATGCAAAATCGTCACTAGAAAGTGATTGTGTGGTCAAATACCACTTTCGCCAGTTTTGCAGATTTGCCCTTGTGAGAGTGAAGCTGTGTTTTTTGCAGTGACAGAATTTTTTGCAGTATTCTGTAATGGCATCTGATTCTCTTTCACAGATTGTAACTGAAAAGCTTGACAAGAACAACTTCCAAGCATGGAAGTTTAGAATGACGAATTTCCTTATGGGAAAAGAATATTGGGAATTTGTTGCAGGAAATGAAGAAGAACTAGTTCTTCTTGATATTCCCAATCAACAGCAAATGCAGGCATTCAAAGCATGGCATGAGAGAGCCAAGAAAGTTATGTACTGGCTGTCTATCAATATTTCAGACTCTATGATTGTGCATATTCAGGATGCAAGTACGCCAAAGGAGGCATGGGATACTTTGTCAAAAATGTATAGCACAAATACGCAAGCCAAGAAAATGCAGCTCAAGCAAGAGTTGCAATATGTGCAAAGAGAAAGTATGAGCATCAATGACTACCACATGAAGGTGAAGAAGATTGCAGATGCACTTGCTTCCATTGGATCGCCAGTGGAAGATAATGATTTAGTTTCTGTGACCTTGAATGGTCTAGGAAAGGATTATGCACAGTTTCGGAAATCCATTTCAGTTCGTGAAAGATTTCCTAATTTTGAGGAGTTGATTGCTCTTCTAATTTCTAAGGAGCAAAGAAATGGTAGTGCATCTTCTTGAGGAGGAACTTCAAAAGAAACTGTCTTCTACTCAAATGCTGGAAGAGATAGAGGCAGAGGTAGAGGAGGCCGATTTGGAGGCCGTGGTAAAAATCAGAATATGCAGCAAACTCAAGAAAACCAGTCCTATGAAGGAGGACGTGGTAGCTCTAGAGGCAGGGGGGACCAAAGAGGTCGTGGTGGATGGCAAAGAGGCCAAAATGCAAACAGCAATGTTGAATGCTACTACTGTGGTAAAATGGGTCATATGGCTAAAGACTGCTATAAAAAGCAGAATGACATCATGAATGGAAAATTGCAACAAGGAAATTATGCATATTCTAGTAGACAGGGTGATGACAGAAATGAGCATTTGTTTATGGTGCAGCACATGAACAATTCTGTGACAAGTACAGAAGAAAGCAACGAAGTGTGGTATGTTGACTCAGGTGCATCAAACCACATGACAAGTCATGTAGAATGGATGCAGGATGCAAGAAAAATAGAAAAACCAGGATTTGTAGAGACTGGTGATGATACTACACATCTTATTGTGCAGATTGGAAATTTTCCTTTATCTATGCAGGATGGAAAAAAGAAATACCTGTCAGATGTATTTCATGTCCCGAATATCACCAAGAATCTAGTTTCTGTTGATCAAATGGTTGAGCAGGGCTTGCAGGTCAGATTTAATCCTCATGGATGCTTTGTTGAGGATATGAAAAATAAAGGTCGCTTGATAGCAAAAGGAAAGAAGAAGGGCAGAATGTTTACATTGGATGCAGGCATGCCTGAATTGAGTGCAGCAATGTTTGCACATGGGACCGGTGTAGTTGCAGATATTGATATCTGGCATAAACGCATTGGTCATGTTAATGTACAACGACTTAAATCAATACAAGCCCAAAATATTGTTGCAGGATTGCCTAAATTCAAGGTTGCAGAAATGCATAAGGTATGTGAAGCCTGTCAGTTTGGAAAACATGCAAGAAAACCATTTCCTAGACATGTTCAAGAGAGTAAGAAGCCATTGGAATTAATACACTCTGATGTGTGGACTACTAAAGCTGCATCTCTTGGAGGCTGTCATTATTTTGTTACTTTTATTGATGACTATAGTATAAAAGTTTGGGTGTATTTTATGAAAAAGAAAAGTGAAGTTTTTGGGCATTTCAAAACTCTTAAAGCTATGGTTGAAAAAGAAACAGGCCTGCAAATAAAATGCCTAAGGTCAGATGGAGGGGGAGAGTACCTCTCAAATGAGTCTGCAGGAGCATAGCATAAAGCAACAATATTCATGCAGTCATACCCCACAACAAAATGGAATTGCAGAAATGAAAAACAGACATATTGGAGAGGTATCTCGTGCCATGCTCAATGAAAAAGACCTACCAGATTTTTATTGGGCTGAGGCAGTTGCTACAGCAGTCTACATAATGAACAGAACTCCTACTGCAGCAATACATGGGATGACTCCAGAGGAGAGGTATACTGGTAGGAAACCAGATATTTCTCATTTGAAAATTTTTTGTTGCATAGCCTATATTCATGTGCCAGATGAGTTGAGATCCAAGTTGGATCCAAAAGCTGAGAAGTGCATCTTTATTGGTTACTCTTTGCAGCAGAAAGGGTATAGATGCTGTAACCCTTCTACTCGTAAGTTTACAGTGAGCAGAGATGTTTTTGATGAGATGAGTAGCTGGTATAAATCAGTAAATGTGATTGATAATGTAGATGCACAAAATGGTAATGCTGCACAGAATTCACAGCAGCAGTCACAAGATATTAGTGGACCTGGAGCGTCCTCTAGCAGTGGTTCACATTCTTCGCCATGGACAGGCAGATTGAGATCAGAAGAATCTTCTCAAAGCAATGCAGATAGTGGTATACAAGTATTACGGAAAGGAAAAGAGAAGGTAGATCAGCCCATGTTTGATGTGAATGCAAGTCACTCTTATGTGGATGGTGAATCCAGTGGCTCAGAACAGAGCATTGATGATGAATTGGGTATTCCTTCTATTGTTACACCTAGAGTAAGGAAGACCAGGGATGTTTTGAGAGCACCTGGAAGTGAGCCTACTTTGCATAGGTCTACCAGAGCTAGGTATCCTGTGGATAGGCTGAAATATGATGGATTTACAACCATTCACTATGCATATATAGTCAAAGTGATACAGGAATTAGAACCCACTTCTTTTGAGCAAGCCATGGAAAAAGAAAAATGAGAGAAAGCTATGGATAAAGAAATGGATGCCTTGGAAGCAAATGCTACATGGGAGTTGGTACCTTTGCCTAAAGATAAGAATGCAATTGGCTGTAAGTGGGTTTATAAGGTGAAGCACAACGCAGATGGTTCTGTGAACAGATACAAGGCAAGATTAGTAGTCAAGGGGTATGCACAAACATATGGCATTGACTATGAAGAAACATTCAGTCCGGTTGCAAGGATGGCAACCGTAAGAGCAGTCATTGCTATGGTTGCATCAAAGGGATGGTCTTTACATCAGATGGATGTAAAGAATGCCTTCTTGCATGGTGATTTGCAAGAAGAGATCTATATGGAGCAGCCACCAGGTTATGTGCATGCCGTTCATCCTGAGTTTGTTTGCAGGTTAAAGAAAGCCTTGTATGGCTTGAAGCAAGCACCTAGAGCATGGTCTAACAAGATAGGACAGTATCTTGTCACTATTGGCTTTCAGATTTCCAAGGCAGATTTCTCACTTTATGTGAGAAAAACAGAGAAAGGTATTATGCTGCTTGTCATTTATGTTGATGATTTGATTATCACAAGTGATAGTGATGAAGATATCCTTCATGTGAAAATGCTATTGAAGCAAAAGTTTGAGATGAAGTATTTGGGAGAGGTGCGTTATTTCTTGGGCATTGAGGTGATTAGATTACCAAGTGGGATATAGCTCTTGCAGAGGCAGTATGAATTGGACATGCTGTCCAAATATGGGATGATAGGCTGTAAGCCTATTTCAGTTTCTTTGGAGCAGAATGTGAAGTTAAGCACAGATACAGGTGAGCTTCTCAAAGACCCTACTATGTACAGACGCATAGTAGGAAGTTTGATTTATATGACTATTACCAGGCCAGATTTGAGCTATGTTGTTGGATTGGTAAGTCAGTTTATGTAGGCTCCAAGGAAACCACATTTGGATGCGGCTAGACGCATACTCAGATATGTGAAGTCCACATTGCAGTATGGACTATTTTATGAGACTGGGGTTCAGATACAGTTACATGGATACACTGATGCTGATTGGGATGGTAGTATTTCTGATAGACGATCTACCAGTGGATATGTGTTCTCTTTTGGGAGTGCTGCAGTCACTTGGAGCAGCAAGAAACAGCCTACAGTTGCCTTGTCGAGCACAGAGGCTGAGTACAGGGGTGCAGCAATGGCTGCATATGAGGTAGCTTGGTTGCATAAGCTACTTTATGATATGCATCAGCCTACAGATGGGCCACTTGTCATTTATTGTGACAACATGAGTAGTATACACTTGGCAAATAACCCAGTCTATCATGCTAGAACAAAGCACATTGAGGTGCATTATCACTATGTGCGGGAGAGGGTTTTACTAGGTCTTATAGATCTAGTTTATGTCAGCACAGAGGATCAGATAGCTGACATATTCACGAAGGCATTGGGCGCAGAGAAGCTGCGCAAGTTCAAAGACCTGCTTGGTGTGCAGGAATTGGGATTGAACTCGAGGGGGAGTGTTGAGATATCGAGCTCCACTCGTGATATGCCAGGGTGACCGTTATGCATTTATGTGACCGACTTGTCAGTTAAAGATGCGGTTGGTACACCGCCCATGAATAATAGCTAGATGATAGCTATCCTTATCTACTCTAGTTCGTGGCTCAGTTAGTATGCCACCTTAGTTAGTTGTCTTTGGTTTGAGACCCATATATAGGGTTTTTCTATTTCTTTGTATGAGAGTTCTTTTGGCTTACACAACTAAGAAGAGGAAAACTATTTTCAGCCTCCACCTTTGTGTGTATTCCCCCATTGTGCAAGCAAGAAAGCTACAAGTGAGACTCATTTCTTCTCTCCCACAATCTTGACATTGCGGTGCACTCCTCAGCACTATCTCCCACGGGGTCTTTATGACCTTGAGAAGTTGGGATCAACGGCTCCTCTTGACCCCGAAAAAAGGCACGCATCTGAGCCGCTACTTTATGCAGAAGTAAATCCAACCAGCAAATAGAAACCCAACTAGCCGGAAACTTGGATCTGACGCAGCAACGGCGTCTCGAAATTCGGGGATGTTCACTGCCACATGCAAAAGTAAACCCATCCAGGACTTTAAATGCACCGCCAGTCGTTGAAATTGATTGCATGGGCTGGCAGTAAAAAGATAGTAGATTCTGCGGGGCCCACTATCTCTAATACAAGTTTTTGAATCGTGGACTACAAGTAAACCCAGCCATTAAAGTAAACCCAGCCATTGAAGTAAACTGTGTTGACCTGGTACCGAAAGCCAAAAAGCTCTCGGTATTACCCACAGGAAAATCCTGCACACAGGACGCATTCGTGTGCTGTTGTGAACGGAGGTTGGGGCCCATATTCCAAGCGCATACAAGCTCACGAGATCATTGGGACAAAGGTTTGAGGTTCATATTGCGATTTCTTGCTCATGGCTTCCACTACAAGGTGCATATCTCTCTCTCTTTCTTCCTCTCATATTTGCATTGGATGCATTGTGACATTGGAATGATGTTTTGGTGATATATACGTATGTAGTCAACACGCATGGATTATGGAAAGCGACATTGAGATCGATGATCTCGACACGGATGAAGAGACATTAGATGGATCATCAAGCGACGAGGTTGAGATGCTTGATTTCTTAAGTGGAGACAATGATTCGGCACCACAAGAAATCACTATCAATGCACCAAGCCCAACTACCTATACCTCATCGAAGTACTTCTCTTTTAATAGAGAGACTTACAGCTTGATGGTCAGTGATTTGAGCGGGCAGAAGGCCATCACATTGGAGGTACTCATGCAACTCCACAGGAGGGAGTTGCTCGACTTGAAGAAGTGGAGAAGAATCAGAGAAGGTCTTTGCATTGGTAGAAATGGCGATGGACACATTACATTGGCCTTGAAATCGGAGCCATCATTGCACATTGCATGTATAGAGGAGTGGGAGAGCATATTCCTTGAAAATCACATAAACAAGGTTACAGGTGCTCACGAGGGTATCAATGTCACAATTGATTCCATCAAATCCACGTGGTGTACTGACTTGAGAAGGCATGGCATTCCTCTTGCGTATGTGAGAGATCTCATCAGTGGGTGTACTTGCAAGGTGTTCACAAGGCCCCATGGTTATAAAGCCCCATTTTTAGTTCATGGGAAGGTTCAAGAAAGAAGAGCTCCCATCTTGGAGCTTACTGTAGATAGATCTCTTGTTGAGCGGAGGCTTCAAGAAATCATGCTTGAACACAATGTTAGGTTGGGCAAGGTCCGCTCGACCAAAAAGCATGGTTTAGGGAAGACAATAGTGGAATATGCATGTCATCGCAGTGGTAGAGCAACTCGAAAGGGCTCCCAAATCCGCAGGTTGCGAACGTCGAAGAAATGTGGTTGCCCTTTCAAGGTGCAAATCGAGTACAAAGACGATCTCCATGATGTCACTATACGAGTCCATGGACCACACGAGGGTCATGTACCTGGATCTCGTGCCGACTTGTATCACTTGCCGGTGCATCCAACTGTGATTGATTGTTGCAAGGATGACCTGTTTGACGTTGGGACATGTCGGCACGTCACGAAGATGAGCCTTAGCAAGGAGCGGTTTCATTTGAAAAATGCCTCTCCATTGGATCGTGTCATTTATAGGTTCTTCATGATACCAAGGGAGGTACAGACACTATCATATCAAATTCGAACTGAAGGTATGTTACCTTCTAAGCCATTGTCTATGATATTAGGTTGCTTTGAGCGTCAATGTTCTACGTGTCATCCTGCTGCAGGTAAACTTTCGAAGGATGTTTGGACGGCAATGTATTTGGAGGCTCTCCGTCTACGAGATCAAAACAAGGTATTTTACATATTCTCATAAATGTTTATAAGCTGCGAAAATTAGTACATCTATTTGATACTATCATCTACATGGTCTTTTAGGTACTCTATTGCCAACCATACAATCCTCATGCCATAGAGGACAAGGACAAACCATTCGTACTGATAGTCCAGGACGAATGGATGTTGCAAATGAGTAAGAGGTTCTCAAAGAACAATGCTTGGGCAATCGATAGCACATTCAAGACCAATGTGTTTGGTCTTCCGCTTTATGCGGCGGTTTTACCAAACCAACATGGGGTGGGTATCCCTATTTGGTTTATGCTATACACTAGTGACAATGGGTCAAACCAAGAGATTATGGCTTTGCAAATCACCATGAGACTAGTCCTCTCTAGGATGGGAGATATTCGCCCTGCTGCCCTAGTGATTGATAAGTCCCAGCCAGAGCTGGAGACGCTCTCGAAGGTTGTTCTGGAAGACCCTCCTTGTTGGACCACTGACTACCTTGGTGGCAACAAACGTTAACGAGCATGCCATATTATTCTATGCTGGTTCCACACAAAGAAAGCATGGGTTGAAAATCTCTTGCCACAGGTACACCTTTTCAATACCATTTTACTTTTAAGCATTGCCTTTTTGTGAATTCCATGAGCTTGACAGTGAGTACTTCACATGTTCTTGCGTGAATCAAGGTCCCTACAGATGAGCGCGATCATGTGTATGCCTCTTTGTCCAATCTTATGCATTGCCCTACAGAGTCGCAGTTTGATGATATGTTTGAGCAATTGCTTCATCATTATTCCGCTCATCCAAACGTGGTCCGATACGTTACCAATGGATGGTGTGGGAAAGATTGTATTTGGCGTGCAAGATGGCCCAAGTTTGGTCGCATGTTTCCACATGGCAATGTCGACACAACCAACCTCATTGAGAGACTTTGGCAATATATCAAGTACACTCTATTTGATGCTAGGATCAACAGGTCCATTTTGGATCTACTGCACGCCCTTGTTGGTGACTCGTCGTCGGGTTCTAGAATGGGTGGATCGGCTTTGGAGTTTTTCAAGCAAAAGCAAGAGATAGGTAATGTGGTCAATTTCCTTTCTATTTGCACATTTGACCTTTCCTTGAAACGCATTGTTGTCTTATACATGTTTTTTATGCCAGTTGATTCTGAGCACTTCAAAGTCTATGGGTCAAGCAAGAGTCATACGGCTAGATTGGCAGCAGGGGAGAAGATTCTTCAGCGGTATGAGCAAGATCCCTCCTCTCTTCAAGTCATTAACGAGGGGACCATGTTGTTTAAAATAGCGAGCACAACCCAACATGCAAAATGGTATCATGTAAGTGTACAATCAAACTACTGTGATTGCCCTGATTGGTCGACTGACTGTAAACATCTTCATGGTTTGAGGCTCATCTTGAAGAGCTATTTTCCTTACCTTCACGAGGTTCTCCCCATCATCGATAGTGCGCATGCCTTTGATGACATAAAGGAAAGACCAGGTGGCGATGAAATCACAGGATTGGAGAGATCAGCTTCCGATGGTGGTGTGCAGGAAGGGGAACTCGTGTCCTCCATCGCAAACTTTAGAGGCCTCCTTCAAAGGATCGAGGATGGGATTCCATCCTACACAGCGGCACAGATGGATGCTTGTATGCGCCAACTGGAAAGTGCTAAAGAGTCTCTTGTTCACATGTTCACACCACAGGAGATTGAAATGCCTAAAAAGGGCGGGATCTATCAGATCCAGGAAAATGTCACACAGACACGCTTAGGGCATGGCAAGGATCATCGTCATCGTCCAAATGAGAGGGGGGAGTCCTCATCACAACCCAAGCGTCCATCTATTACAGGCGTGTTAAGGCGCAAGCATCAACGAGGGAGGGGTCGTGTAAGGTTTAGCCCAAAACCGCGGATATATTGTCCTCATTGCTGCACCAAAACATTTTTGGTGGACCCTCTCGCAGTGTATTCATGCAATACTTGCCATGGGTGCAGCAATGAAGACAATATATCCGCGGTTTTGGGCTAAACCTTACACGACCCCTCCCTCGTTGATGCTTGCGCCTTAACACGCCTGTAATAGATGGACGCTTGGGTTGTGATGAGGACTCCCCCCTCTCATTTGGACGATGACGATGATCCTTGCCATGCCCTAGGCGTGTCTGTGTGACATTTTCCTGGATCTGATAGATCCCGCCCTTTTTAGGCATGTCAATCTCCTGTGGTGTGAACATGTGAACAAGAGACTCTTTAGCACTTTCCAGTTGGCGCATACAAGCATCCATCTGTGCCGCTGTGTAGGATGGAATCCCATCCTCGATCCTTTGAAGGAGGCCTCTAAAGTCTGCGATGGAGGACACGAGTTCCCCTTCCTGCACACCACCATCGGAAGCTGATCTCTCCAATCCTGTGATTTCATCGCCACCTGGTCTTTCCTTTATGTCATCAAAGGCATGCGCACTATCGATGATGGGGAGAACCTCGTGAAGGTAAGGAAAATAGCTCTTCAAGATGAGCCTCAAACCATGAAGATGTTTACAGTCAGTCGACCAATCAGGGCAATCACAGTAGTTTGATTGTACACTTACATGATACCATTTTGCATGTTGGGTTGTGCTCGCTATTTTAAACAACATGGTCCCCTCGTTAATGACTTGAAGAGAGGAGGGATCTTGCTCATACCGCTGAAGAATCTTCTCCCCTGCTGCCAATCTAGCCGTATGACTCTTGCTTGACCCATAGACTTTGAAGTGCTCAGAATCAACTGGCATAAAAAACATGTATAAGACAACAATGCGTTTCAAGGAAAAGGTCAAATGTGCAAATAGAAAGGAAATTGACCACATTACCTATCTCTTGCTTTTGCTTGAAAAACTCCAAAGCCGATCCACCCATTCTAGAACCCGACGACGAGTCACCAACAAGGGCGTGCAATAGATCCAAAATGGACCTGTTGATCCTAGCATCAAATAGAGTGTACTTGATATATTGCCAAAGTCTCTCAATGAGGTTGGTTGTGTCGACATTGCCATGTGGAAACATGCGACCAAACTTGGGCCATCTTGCACGCCAAATACAATCTTTCCCACACCATCCATTGGTAACGTATTGGACCACGTTTGGATGAGCGGAATAATGATGAAGCAATTGCTCAAACATATCATCAAACTGCGACTCTGTAGGGCAATGCATAAGATTGGACAAAGAGGCATACACATGATCGCGCTCATCTGTAGGGACCTTGATTCACGCAAGAACATGTGAAGTACTCACTGTCAAGCTCATGGAATTCACAAAAAGACAATGCTTAAAAGTAAAATGGTATTGAAAAGGTGTACCTGTGGCAAGAGATTTTCAACCCATGCTTTCTTTGTGTGGAACCAGCATAGAATAATATGGCATGCTCGTTGACGTTTGTTGCCACCAAGGTAGTCAGTGGTCCAACAACGAGGGTCTTCCAGAACAACCTTCGAGAGCGCCTCCAACTTTGGCTGGGACTTATCAATCACCAGGGCAGCAGGGCGAATATCTCCCATCCTAGAGAGGACTAGTCTCATGGTGATTTGCAAAGCCATAATCTCTTGGTTTGACCCATTGTCACTAGTGCATAGCATAAACCAAATAGGGATACCCACCCCATGTTGGTTTGGTAAAACCGCCGCATAAAGCGGAAGACCAAACACATTGGTCTTGAATGTGCTATCGATTGCCCAAGCATTGTTCTTTGAGAACCTCTTACTCATTTGCAACATCCATTCGTCCTGGACTATCAGTACGAATGGTTTGTCCTTGTCCTCTATGGCATGAGGATTGTATAGTTGGCAATAGAGTACCTAAAAGACCATGTAGATGATAGTATCAAATAGATGTACTAATTTTCGCAGCTTATAAACATTTATGAGAATATGTAAAATACCTTGTTTTGATCTCGTAGACGGAGAGCCTCCAAATACATTGCCGTCCAAACATCCTTCGAAAGTTTGCCTGCAGCAGGATGACACGTAGAACATTGACGCTCAAAGCAACCTAATATCATAGACAATGGCTTAGAAGGTAACATACCTTCAGTTCGAATTTGATATGATAGTGTCTGTACCTCCCTTGGTATCATGAAGAACCTATAAATGACACGATCCAATGGAGAGGCATTTTTCAAATGAAACCGCTCCTTGCTAAGGCTCATCTTCGTGACGTGCCGACATGTCCCAACGTCAAACAGGTCATCCTTGCAACAATCAATCACAGTTGGATGCACCGGCAAGTGATACAAGTCGGCACGAGATCCAGGTACATGACCCTCGTGTGGTCCATGGACTCGTATAGTGACATCATGGAGATCGTCTTTGTACTCGATTTGCACCTTGAAAGGGCAACCACATTTCTTCGACGTTCGCAACCTGCGGATTTGGGAGCCCTTTCGAGTTGCTCTACCACTGCGATGACATGCATATTCCACTATTGTCTTCCCTAAACCATGCTTTTTGGTCGAGCGGACCTTGCCCAACCTAACATTGTGTTCAAGCATGATTTCTTGAAGCCTCCGCTCAACAAGAGATCTATCTACAGTAAGCTCCAAGATGGGAGCTCTTCTTTCTTGAACCTTCCCATGAACTAAAAATGGGGCTTTATAACCATGGGGCCTTGTGAACACCTTGCAAGTACACCCACTGATGAGATCTCTCACATACGCAAGAGGAATGCCATGCCTTCTCAAGTCAGTACACCACGTGGATTTGATGGAATCAATTGTGACATTGATACCCTCGTGAGCACCTGTAACCTTGTTTATGTGATTTTCAAGGAATATGCTCTCCCACTCCTCTATACATGCAATGTGCAATGATGGCTCCGATTTCAAGGCCAATGTAATGTGTCCATCGCCATTTCTACCAATGCAAAGACCTTCTCTGATTCTTCTCCACTTCTTCAAGTCGAGCAACTCCCTCCTGTGGAGTTGCATGAGCACCTCCAATGTGATGGCCTTCTGCCCGCTCAAATCACTGACCATCAAGCTGTAAGTCTCTCTATTAAAAGAGAAGTACTTCGATGAGGTATAGGTAGTTGGGCTTGGTGCATTGATAGTGATTTCTTGTGGTGCCGAATCATTGTCTCCACTTAAGAAATCAAGCATCTCAACCTCGTCGCTTGATGATCCATCTAATGTCTCTTCATCCGTGTCGAGATCATCGATCTCAATGTCGCTTTCCATAATCCATGCGTGTTGACTACATACGTATATATCACCAAAACATCATTCCAATGTCACAATGCATCCAATGCAAATATGAGAGGAAGAAAGAGAGAGAGATATGCACCTTGTAGTGGAAGCCATGAGCAAGAAATCGCAATATGAACCTCAAACCTTTGTCCCAATGATCTCGTGAGCTTGTATGCGCTTGGAATATGGGCCTCCAACCTCCGTTCACAACAGCACACGAATGCGCCCTGCGTGCAGGATTTTCCTGTGGGTAATACGGAGAGCTTTTCGACTTTCGGTACCAGGTCAACACAGTTTACTTCAATGGCTGGGTTTACTTGTAGTCCACGATTCAAAAACTTGTATTAGAGATAGTGGGCCCTTTAGAGATAGTGGGCCCCCGCAGAATCTACTATCTTCTTACTGCCAGCCCATGCAATCAATTTCAACGACTGGCGGTGCATTTAAAGTCCTGGATGGGTTTACTTTTGCATGTGGCAGTGAACATCCCCGAATTTCGAGACGTCGTTGCTCCGTCAGATCCAAGTTTCCGGCTGGTTGGGTTTCTATTTGCTGGTTGGGTTTACTTCTGCATAAAGTAGTGGCTCAGATGCGTGCCTTTTTTCGGGGTCAAGAGGAGCCGTTGATCCCAACTCCCCGAGGTCATAAAGACCCCGTGGGAGATAGTGCTGAGGCGGTGCACTACCACTTTATGAGAGAAAAGGTACTTGCAGGAGAGATTGACTTTGTATAAACCAATACACAAGATCAGATAGCTAACATTTTTACAAAGGCATTGGGTGCATAGAAACTTCGAAAGTTTCAAAGCTTACTTGGAGTTGCAGAGATATAGTTGAGCTTGAGGGGGAGTGTTGAGATGGCAAGCTCAACACGTGGGAACGTTGATGATGGACCACTTGGCCACTAACTTATCACTTATTATATTTAGTTTGTCGGCACCTACCTATAGCTAGTATAGTTATAACGCCAGACAATTAGTATAGCCAATTTGCACTGTTTGACTTAGTAGGCCACTTTTCTTTATGTTGTAACTTATCTATGTTTTATGTACATCGCATTATGTGTGGAAGAAGAAGAAGAAACCAGCAAGAAAACGTTTTGGCCTCCATCTCTCTTCTTATGTTCTTGAGTGAGCTTTCTCTTGTGTGTATGGTGTGTGTTTGGTGCAACAGCTCAAGCAAAACCCCCTACCACGTGATTCTTGACACCATGAGCCATTGCCATCTAACACCCAGCCTCGCATTGCCACTGCCCTACAACCTCGTGCTGCCCCACCCTCTACGTTGCCTCATCCACCACATTCCCCAACCTCCATGTTGCCTCTGTCACCTCCCTTACCCCACTTGCACTACCACCCACCATCCGCCCTCTATGTTGCCCTACTCCAGCCCGCCCCCCTTTGTATCACCATGCTACAAGCTGCACCTTGCACCCCCTATTCCAACCCACTGCCATGCACCCTCTACCCCCCTTTCAATGTCTGCATCGCCTACCCCATAGCCCCTACTCCAGCCCGTGCTGCCTCACCCACACCTCCAATCCATCGTTGTCTCCTCCTGCCACAAATCCAATACCTCACCTACGCTACCCTAGACTCCCCCTCCCCCCTCGCGCTCTCTCTCTCAGCTGAATAATAGAACACTTATCAACTGCTCCCTTCCTTTGCAATAGCATTTACTCATATTCTTCTTTAGTGTTTCTGAGTTTCTTCAACTCAATGTTTGCCATACACCATGCTTCTGCCCGGAAACCCTACCGTTTCTTGATATGGGGATCGTATGGTATAAGAGAATTACATGCCAATTATGATTGGTTACTACATGGCCAAGCTATATGCATGCATTCTAGAGCATAAGCTTAGTGTATGGGCATAGAGCCTAAGGTAGGCAGGCTTCAAGAGCACGTTTACTATGCTTGATCATATATTGACTCTGAGAGGTCTTAGAGAGGACAGTAGGGCACACATGAGGATTTATATTGTTGCTATGTGGATTTCTGCAAAGCATTTGGGAGAGAGTCTCAAGCCAAGCTCATCCAATGACTACAGGATGTTACACTCCAAAGGATCTGCAGTGGGGGATTTACACTTTGTATGAGTTTTACAAGGAGGGTCCATGCTCCACAAGGGCTTTCTGATATATTAGACAGTACTATTGGGTGTCGCATGCATTACTGCATCTACATCATCGCTGACTCCTTTACAATCACCTGGAAGGCCCATAGACAATTGGTCTTCTATGATACACGCCCCTTTAGTATATGCCATTCTAGCAAATCTTTGGTCCTCCATTATTTACTCCAATCAAGGGCACTAGAAGTAGCTCCAGGGGAAACTCCTCACATTGTCAAGAGCTTCAAGTCATATTCACATGTAGGCTCACTGTAGCTTGTTTTTCACACTATGGGATGTTAATCCTCAGCATTGCTACACATCCTCCCCCCCAAAAAAAGAAAAAAGAAACCTTGGCTTCATTTACCCATCCCCTAGGACCACTTTGTATACAAGTGGTGTAGATACTTTCTGCTCCACCCATGCTGTTAATTAAACCCATGTAATTCCATGTTTAACTTTCAATAATATCATCAAACACCATTAGTTTGCAAAAACTTAGCCCTAAAATAATCATGGCAGTATATGCATCTTACTGCTTAACATGCAGCCTCAAAACCATGAATCTTCACCAGCTAATGATCATATAAACTTTAAAAGCAATACACACACCTCATTAATCACAATTTTTGATGAAGTCCCCAGATGCAGCATTTCTGCCATGGCCATGTGAAGTATGCATTGCTGAACAACAGCCCCTCCTGGTTCCTGCAAAGGTAGACATTACGTTCTAGTTTGCCATTCTAGTAACACTTGAATAATTAACTTAGCACACCCTAAGTTTAAGACCATAACTCTGTAAACCTTTGAGAGCTCATGCTAGAAAGCTACTATATGGAGCTTGAATGATGATGACCCCTGAATTTATGTTGACTCTGTATATGCTAGACACAAAGTAGGTGATCTAACAACCTGCTAAGTTCCCTCAAGTCATTGATGTACACCCTGATTTCAACTCATGTCATTGAAACTTACCTGATCTTGGCATATATCCCACTTCCACATTAAGTTTATTACAGTTACTAAAGGAGAGAAAAGATCAAACAACAATGAAAGCTAGCAAACAAGGACATAGAAAAACTATGGAATAAAGTTGAGCTAGCATCCTACAATTTAAAGCCTGGTTGATTCCAACCTGAAGAGACACTCGCATGAAAATAGCAATGTTAAGAAATTGTTTACTTTCGTTAACCAATGTGAGCTACAGGAATCAAGAAGCAACTAAGAAACTTGCCTTCCACCTGACTGGAAGTAGATCTTCCAATATATCATCTTGCTGAGACCAACTGCTTGCAGTGACCTGGATAATATCCTGGGCCATTCTGTGCTCAGCACAATCAAATTGTGAGTTGAGTAAAAAGTGTGTCAAGGAAAATGTACGCAACAAGAAATTGAGAGTTAGATGCAAATAAGGATGTAGCAAACATCCTTGATACAAATTTGTGAGACTAACCTGCATTATCAAAACAATAAAGCTTACCTTAACACAAATTTATTGTAGACCAGAGGCAGTGGAGCTGTGAGAACAGCAGCTTCTGTTAAAAAAGAAAAAGAAAAAGAAAAGATTGTAGAAATTACAAGGGGCGCCCTGTCACACCACTCCCAACACATGAGGTTTCAGCTCTCTGTTAAAATGGAAGAAGAAACAGATGATTATGGAAAATAAAAGGGGCACATTTTGTAGAAAATACAAGGGGCACCCTGTTTCACCCTCCCAACACATAAGGTCTCAGCTTCCCAACATACATATAGCCTATATCTCCTACAATCATTGAAGGGGGTAGACATTGTAGGCCTAGTCTGAGTTCTAACCTTGTTGCAATATTCACGAGCTGGGCCTGCTGCCTCAGCCTCCAAACAATAGAACTACAGCAAATAGACACAACTCCACTTCCTTCCTTCCGCTCTCTCTAAATTCCATCATACCCACTAGATGAAGTTAGCCATTAGTGGTAGTCAATTCACCATGGCTGTACTCCTAGGACCTGTGGCATGCTAGATAGTTGACATGGGATGCATCTGACTAAGAATCTTTTTCTTTCCACTATCCATGACACTCAAAGACATGGACTTGTTGTATAATGATTAGTCTCATCAAGGACAATTCTCTCTCTCTTTTTTTTTCGTAAACAATTCTCTCTCTCTCTCTCTTTTTTCTTTTTTTTTCGTAAAAGGTAATTATATTAATTACGAAAAAAATACAAGATTACTGGATTACAAGATACATGATGACACAAAGCCATCATGTGAAGAGGTTTTCTCTTTCTCTCTCTCTCTCTTTTTTCTGATTACAAGATACACGAGGGCCCTCGGCCAACGTGTGGGGAAGCCCCATAGTAATGCACTGAAAAAGTTACACCAATCATGGCAACGACCCAGAGGCAATTGCCATATGCCACGGATGCAAATCCTCACGAGGGAGCAAGTCGGAGTGTCGGATGATATCCAGCTGCCAATGCAAGAGCCCTTTAAGCCTGGCAATATGTCGGGGTACATTAGAGGCCGAATCAAAGAGAAAAGCGTTGCGCGTGGTCCAAATGTGCCAGCATCCCCAATATCTGAAAAAGTGAAATAAGATCTTCTCATGCAACTGTGGCGGTGCGGAATACATCGGGCGCACAAAAACCCAATCGAAAGGAGTTAGTGAGGATCCCACCACCGCGCGCCAAATGTGCGACAAGAGTGACCAGATATTCTTGGCGAGCGGGCAAGAGAGAAAACGATGTCGGGCCGATTCCGCCGGTGTGGTACAGAAGAAACAATTGCCATTCGAGATGCGACGCTTGGCAAGGGCCGAGGCCAGAGGAAGACCACCAATCATTACCCGCCAAAGAAAAACCTTGCATTTGAAAGGTGTCTTATTTTGCCAGCCCTCCATCAGCGTTTTGTGCCACCATGACAGCGATTTCTGCAGTCCCCAAACAGTGTTAGCTTTCTCTCCCAGCCATTGGTGATCTTGAACAAGAAGATGATACACCTGATTAGTGGAGGCCTTTTCCAGACTCAGGCGGCCTGCAAGATCCCAGTCCTGCCAAGGGCGATCCACCGTCAAGGCAGGAAAGGGTTGCCGACCCTGAAGCTCCGACGAAAGCTGCTCCCACAAATCACGGTATCCACGCGGGATCTTAAAGAGTCGGCGAACAGTCCGAAATGAGACGAGGACATTGCGAGTAGCAAGGGTAGCATCCGCAACCGACATCACACCTAAACGGGCCATGCAATTAAATCTTGGTCTGAGTTGATGTTTATCTTCCCATGAAAGGAGTCTCGACACTGCCAACAATTCCAGCTGAAAGGAGTTAGTCTGCAAGCGGTCCCCCACTGGGTGCCAGCGGGCCTTTTGGAGCACCACTTTCCAAGAGGCGACCAAGTGCAGTAACAAAGAGGAAGAGGGACTGGAAACACGAGAGTCAGCATTAAGGACATGCCACCAGGAGGCCCGAAGCCGTGTGTTGCCATGGCGGAGCCCGCTGTCCTCAAGAAAATAACAGGCTATGATGGACCAAGGGTGGTGATCCACACACATGGCACGAAAAAGGGACCAACGGAGAGCTAACATATGAGTGTGTGCATCCAAAATCGCTCCGCCACCCATGCGCTTAGGGGTACATGCGTGTGACCAAGAAATCCAGGAAATGCCGGCCTGCAGTGAGTCCTTCTTCCATAGCATGAAACGGATGGGCTGAGTGAGGGCCTTCAAAGTAGTAGGAGTCCATGGCAACAATGGCAGGAAATACGTTAGCATTGGAAGCATGATTGTCTGGGCCACTTTGAGGCGGACATGGAATGGCCACGCTTGCGACTTCCAATACATAAACTTTGCTGCCAATTTTTGTGAAATCCACTCCAGCAGGGCTTTTGGCCGTACATCCACCCCCAATGGGTATCCAAGATGCCTGACAATGGAGCCACGGGAAACCACCCGGCCTTGCCAGCCTAAGGACTGCAAATCAGGCTCCGTACAACTGAGAAGGGCTGACTTAAGGGCATTGATGCGAAGCCCAGAGGCCTGACCAAAGAGTGTCCAAACATCTAATGCCCTTCGAATGTTGTCCCTGTCCGCCTGCAAAATCATAAAGGTGTCATCCGCCAAAGATTGGCTAACGAAGTGCTGACCCGACGGAAGAGACAGACCGGCCAGCTGGGCAGAGGCTGCCATGGAGGATAACATTGAAAGGACCGGGTGAGTCGCCAGGGCAAAGAAGAGAGGGCTCAAAGGACAACCCTGTCGGACCGAGCGTGCAAGGACAAATGGCTCTGTAACTCCACCATTAAGCATAACTCTGGAGGAAGCCTCAGCACTAATGGTGTAGATCAATCGGGACATTCGGGTACCAAAGCCCATAGCCGACATGAGGTCTGCAATGAAAGACCAGTCCACATAATCAAATGCCTTTTCCAAGTCCAATTGGATCAATACCACTTCCTGACCGGAGTGCCGCGCATAGTCAATGGCCATTTGCACATTTAAGATATTATGCAGAATGTTGCGGCCCTTAATGAAACCATATTGGAGAGGATGCACAATAGCTGGAAGGTGCTTGTGGAGCCGATTCGCCAGCACTTTGGAGTAGATTTTATACATGGAGCCCATCAAAGAGATTGGTCGCCAGTGTTGCAACTTTGACGGCGAAGGGACCTTTGGAATTAGTTTGATAAGGCCTTCTTTCCATGAGGAGGGCATGACCCCCGTTTCCCACACCTGCTGAAACATGGCCCTCCGC